>NW_028270144.1:39176447-39535947 GCF_037043375.1 Chiloscyllium plagiosum
CAAACAATGGCAGTGTTATTTATTTGTATTTCCTCTGCCCACAGGTTCTCCACACAATGGGAGGCCAATCTTCATCATCATTTCTTGATGATCACTAGATGCAGGCAGTCCTGCTTCCCTTAAAGACTCCTGTTTTATCTAAGGTAGAATGCACACTTGAAACAAACTTGAATGCACAACATAGCAACAAGTCTGTTTCCAAATTGGTGAAGAAAACCCACAGAAGGGAGAGGATGCCCAGCTTTTGTGAATTTACACTCTAGTCAATGTGCTGATAACTTCAAATCTTCCCTGAGATACAAATGAAATCTTTCAGATTTGCTCTAAAGAGGAAATTGGTTCCATCACATGGGAGGTGAATGCCATGGATGTGCCATCAATGCAGGAAAATGTAATTGCTTCAATCAAGTGGTTGTGGTAAGTCAATGCATCTTTACTCAGTTATACTGCCCACATCATTGACCTCATTTACTCAGTGCACCACCACCCTCTAAACCTTACCAGCAGAGGATGACAACACTCAAGATTCACACCAAACATCACTAACACCATCTCATTCTCACATCTCGCAATGGATGTCGGTTTGCTCACTGAGCTGAAAGGTCCATTTTTCAGATGTTTCATCACCATACTAGGTAACATCTTCAGTTAACCTCCGGATGAACAACTGCTGATGTCTCTTGCTTTCTATTTATATGTTTGGGTTTCTTTGGTGATGTCATTTCCTGTTCTTTTTCTCAAGGGATGGTAAATGGACCCCATTTACCATTCCCTGAGAAAAATAACAGGAAATGACATCACCAAAGAAACCCAAACATATAAATAGAAAGTAGAAAACATCAGTAGTGCTTCACCCAGAGGCTCACTGAAGATGTTACCTCGTATGGTGACAAAATGTCTGAAAACGAATCTTGTAGTTCAGTGAGCAAACCTATGTCCAGAACCTCAACTGAGCTACAAATCTTCTCAAAACTCGCTAATATCTAGCAATGCCATGGGCATTTATCCAGTTCTTCCCCTCTGTCCCCGGGTAATCAGGAAATGCCGCAAAACCTCCCCATAAACACTCTATGATGCTTTTGATAACCCTGCCTGTGTACATGCAAGTGAAAACATTACATCTGCAACTTGTTGAATGAACTTTTAATTAGTCCTTGTCCAACAGTCACCCTGCTTTCCTGTTGTTTGCTTTTAATTGATTAACACCCATGTAGACAGAACTTCAATAGAACAAGCCTGCAATCCTGGTGTTAGCCAGTCAAAATAATTTTGCTTCAAAACATTCTGAAGCATCTCAATGTCATCCTTCAGCACTAATACTTCAGCACTCATAGGCCATGAAAGTAGAGACTGCTAGTGTAAGTCCTAAGTGTTTAAGACTCTATAGGATCATTAGAAATGTAGCTCCACCAATAGATTTTGCACTGTTTGTCATTTGATTCAGATGATCTTGCCACCAAGTCAGAGGTTTCAGACTCAAAAGTCAGGGCACAATGTAAGTTGACATGTCAACGTACTACCGAAAGAATGCTGCCACACAGTTGTTGTAATTTGGTTCAAATGTTCAAGCAAAAGACGTTTTTTTTGGAGTTCTGCTAGATGTTAAAATTCCTTTGTCACTATTACAAGGAGAGCCCAGAATTTTCAGTGTACTGGCAAAACCAACCATCAAACAAAAAGGAATTAATACATCATTAATCACATTGTTCTTTGTAGAATCTTCCAGCAAATAAAACTGACTGCGTGGCAACAGAACTACAAAGTAATATGTAATATTTAAAGAGCTTTCATATGTTTCTGAATGATTTGATAAGATTGATTTATTTTCTACTTTTGTGTATTAATGTTCTTTGTAGTGTAATAATAATTGTATATATTCCTGAGCAGCTGTTCTGTTGCAAAAAAAAGGTTGATTTGCAATCCAGGGAACATTAGAATTGTGTAATAATCTTAATACTGTAACTGTCTTGCATTTCTTATGCACTTTATGCCATGTACAATTGTGTGATTTGTGCTGTCCATGTAGCACCCTTGGTCCTGGAGGAATGCTGTTTGTTTTTATTGTATCAGTTGTATATAGTAGACATGACAAATAAAAAGCCACTCTATTCTAATGCCATCTTTATGAGCAAGGTAAAGTTAAGAGTAGGAGGTGATTTGACTTTAAAATAGAGAAATACATCTTTTTATTCAGTGGTTTGCTCTGTGGGCTGTAGAGTGCTTCACATTAATCAGGTCCTCTTATTTCATGCAGCGTTAAGTATTTTTACCATCTTTCCATGCTGTTTAATAAAATCCAATGGACAAGTTGGTGATCTTTAGTTCAGTACATGATACTGCCATATGATTTTAATACATGTGCAAACCATTTTTTGCATAACTTGGATATATGGTGCTCTCATTGATATCAAATTAAATAAGTACTAAATTAAGTATTCCCACGCTGTGCACAACATGTAATTTTGTGCACTTTTCCTGCATGGTAATATTATATTGAACAAACTTTGCACAGTGAGTGTTATCCTTTATGCCATGAAGTGCAAAATTTAGTCACTTTCAATTCAGTTACCTATGAAAATCTGACATTATTGCAGAAACAGGTATATCACTGTACTCTGCCTGTCAGTCATCTTAACATTGGACTAATCATTGGAAGGGTCTTCGATTCAGGATGGAATACTTAGCCATTTGGTGCATATAGGAGAGCATTTTGGCCGAAAAATGGTTTGTGTCAGAAGTGGGACACAATCCTACTGCTGTGCCTGCTGCATCATGTCAATTGCAGAAGGGGAGTCATTTCGGCTGGCTGAGATCCTCCAAATTCAATTGTTTACTTGATTGGTACCAAGTAATGGCAGGAAGGATAAGGAGAAGCAGTTGAAGGTACTGATTACAGCAAACATGGCAGATGGATAAATTCTTGCAATCAAGTCTGATGGACCACACACTGTCATGACGCTTTTCATGACAGTGTGTGGTCCATCACGTTCTTCTCAACCACTGCACAATTTAATGATCTCAAGTTTTGTGACAAACTTTGGCTGTATAGAAATATATTACTGGTACTGCACTGACCAATAAAAGGCTGAAAGTAAACCTCATCTGTTAAATTTATATTTATATCAAATACAAATTTTGTAGTTGGTTGTAAGCTGCTGGAACATGATGATTGTTGTACTATGGTACAAATACCAGATTGATGTTATGCCTTCAGTATGAATAGTATCAGTAAGCGCAGAACCGAGACTGTATAGACCATAAGCAGTAGTGATAGAGCTAAATACTTCCATAAAGAACCAATCTAATCTATAGCTCTGCAGTCCTGTCCACCAGTTGTCAAATAGTGATGAAGTGAAGGACTTACTGGAGGAGTGTTAGACTATCTCAGGTCAAATGAAGCCTGGGAAATTCCCATATATCTATTGCCCTTCTACCTAACAATGGAAGAAACCTTGGTGAATTTCTGCAGTGCATCTTATAGGTAGTAAGTACTGCTGATGCTCAGCATTGGTACTAGACACAGTAGATGTTTGTAGATGTGGTAATCAAGTGGAATACTTTTTTTCCTGGATGGTGTCAATCTTGTTGAGTTTGTTGGAGCTGCACTCATCCAGGCAATTGACTAAGCCATCACAATCCTGACTTTTGCTTTGTAGATGGACAGGCTTTGTCAGATGTTGAGTTATATAGCACAAGATCCTAGCTTTTGAATAGCTCTTGAAACTACAGTATTTATGTAATGATGCTGTTCAGTTTCTGATCAACATTTGACCACAGGAGTTGATAGTGGGGAATTCAGGGGTGATAATGCCATTGAACGTCAATGGACAATGATATATGGGAATACTTCTAATTGCAAATACCCCTGCAAACCACTCACCTTCTTGATTTGGGATGTTTCTATTCTTGCAATTGCTGGGTCAAAATCTACAACTCCCTAACTAATGGCATTGTTAATTTAACTACAGCACTTGGACTGCAGCAGTTAAAGAAGGCAACTCACTTACCACAACCTTCTCAAAGGCAACTGTGGATGGGCAGTAAATGCCTGGGTTCTACCGATTAGAATATGAGCTGACTGAGTAACTTTTTGTCGAGACAGAATTGGATTGTGTAAGTGACATGGGAGGATACCAACTCCATGAACATTATGAAAAGTTGGACTTAAAAGGTGTGGTCCATTCTACAGATCTGTGTTGAGAAGTTGTATTCATTTAGGCATTTTGATTGTAACAATTGGAATCATTCATTTGAAGTCAGTGCAATAGAGGGATTTCAATATGGGTAGAGTGTGATATGGTGGTATCTTGTTCACTAGACCTGTTATACCAACGTTAATGTTGCAATGAAGGCAGAAAATGTGTTTTGGTAACTGGTGTATTTATGGGTCTGTAAAGGTAAACACTGAGGGGTGCCATGTGTGCCATCTGCTGCTTATATATATATATATATGTATGTATGTGTGTGTGTGCATATGTGTACATTATGTATATGTGTATATGTACATATATTTATTTATATATAATTTATATATGGATTTTTGGGCAATACTGCTTAAGATCTTAAAGGAATGTGACCTATTTGCCTCAGTCTCTATAACAC
The DNA here is from genome assembly GCF_037043375.1 of Chiloscyllium plagiosum. NCBI lineage: Eukaryota > Metazoa > Chordata > Chondrichthyes > Orectolobiformes > Hemiscylliidae > Chiloscyllium > Chiloscyllium plagiosum. The sequence continues at coordinate 39,181,050 of NW_028270144.1, forward strand.
TTTCAATACATCTAAGTAACCTATAACTAGTTGCTGACATGTAGTTACTTAATGTAATAACTATTTCTAGTCAGACTAGTAAGTGGTTTCTCTACCACATGCAGGCCCTGTGGATCCCTTCACTTAAATAGGTTTACTGCCAGTATCTGATCATATGAGATGTAAACATTGATTAGCTTCACATACAACTGTAGTAACCCCCAACAGTAAATAATAGAATAATTCTAAACACAAAATTGCCTGGAGAAGTGGAGAAATTGGGAGCATCCTTGCAGAACAAATCCATATCCCATTCGGGAAGTCATTAGTGTAGTGTAGTTTTAATATATCAGTGTAAGTGTAAATGTGCACTGTGCCCGAACCATTTTATACTTGAGGAAATGAGCATTCCCTCTGGCAAAAAGCAGTGGAACATTGACCCCAAACCAACTGCAATTTCTTTTTAATTGGTAAAAGGTTCCAAGATGCTTCCAATGAGAAGAATTAGTCAAATTCATTCATGGAATGTGGACATTGCTTGCTAGTCAGTATTTATTGCCCATCCCTAGTTGTCCCTTGACAAGGTGGTAATGAGCTGCTTTCTTGAACTATTCCAGTCCATGTGTATAGACCCAAATGCCCTAAAAAGGGAATTCCATGATTTTGATCCAGTGACAATGAAGATATGGGCAATATATTTCCAAATCAGAATGGTGAGTGGCTTGGAGGGGAACTTGCAGGACATAATCCAATTTAACTGCTAATCTTGTTCTTCTAGATGGAGGCAGTCATAGATTTGGAAGATGCAGTCTATGGATATTTTTGTGATTTTCTGCAGTATATCTTGTAGATGGTACAGCATTGCTATTACTGAGCATTGGTGAAGGGAATGGATGCTCGTACAAGTGGTGCCAATCAAGCAACTGCTTTGTTCTGGATGGTGACAAGGTTCTTGTGTTGGAGCTGCATCCATCCAGGCAAGTGGGAAGTACTCCATCATACTCCTGCCTTGTACTTTGCAGTTAGTGGACAGGCTTTGGGGAGTCAGGTCGTGAGTTACTCTTGGTAATATTCCTCACCTCTGACCTGCAATATTAAAAAGGTGATTCCAGTTGGGTTTCAAATCAATGGTAATCCCCGGATGTTGATTACAATGAGGGATTCAGTGATGGTAACACTATTGAATGTTAAAGTGTAGTGGTTAGATGGTCTCTTGTTGGAGATGGTCATTGCCTGGCATTTGTCTGGTGCAAATGTCACTTGTCAGCTCAAGCTGGTTCTTGACAAGATTTTGTATTTGAACATGGACTGCTTTAGTATCTGAGGAGTCATGAATGGTGCAGTATTCACACGAGACTGTGGTTTACTTGTGCAGTACTTGCTTGAACTTGTGTTAAATAATTCATTTTTGTCTATCCATTTATTCCTTCCAATTGCCCCTCCTTTCAACAACAACACCATTTTTCCAATTAGTTCATTCAACTGTCCAGGCTGCACACACCCCTCCATCAACTGCACCACTTCTGGAGGTCTCATTGCACAAACAAAAATAAATATTGAATTTCTCATTACATTAACAATTAAAACTAAGATGCTTTGTTCAGTTTCACCATTTGTCTTTACACTTTATTGACCCTTTGATTAGTTGTTACTTTATTTCTTTCGTGACATGTGCTCTCTCATTGAATAAAGCTTCGAAGGTCTTAAATATGAATCTTCCTTGTGCAAATCATTCAGGAATTAATGTGATGCTTAAAGTTGAGCTATACTAACACCAGATTAAAACATAATCAATTTATTTGCAAGCTATTGAGAGGGTTTAAGTTGCCTATTAAATGCTATGATTTGTTGGAAGTGAGTTGCTTTTTACCCACTGTCATAAAATACTACTAAGTGATCGGAAGCAGGCAGGCTACTTTATACCTTCCCCAGTTTTCACTTGCATTCACTTGAATAAAACTGAGATGCAAGACAGTTAGCTCACTTATTATCACATGCTTTACATACAAAGTCAAAATCTAACTCTGTTTTATTGCGAGAAATATTGCTTGTGGGGTGGGGAATGGAAAAAGGGGGAGGATAAGGCAGCCAGGCAGTACGAAGAAACAAGGAGGTAGTGTAGGAGGTCCTGCTTGCTAACTGGTGAAAAGGCACCACTGAGGGAAGATATCAAGATGGAGGGAGGGACAGGATGTCTCACAATGGCTGCTGAACACACTTCTGAGGCAGACAACACCCAAAGGCAATGATCTATGTGGCAGAGAGTGGTGTGTGTATAGAATGAACTGCCAGAGGAAGTGGTGGAGACTATTACAATTACAATATTTAAAATGCAGTTAGATGGATATATGACTAGGCAGACTTTAGAGGGATACGGGCCAAATGCTGGCAAATGGGGCTAGATTAAATTAGGATATCTGGTTGGCAAGGATGAGTTAGACTGAAAGGTCTAGATCATAGAATAGAATCCCTACAGTGTGGAAGCAGGCCTTTCGGCCCAACAACTCCACACTGTCCCTCTGAAGAGTATCCCACTCAAACTCATTCCCCTACATTTACCCCTAACTAACCCATTCCTGAGCACTATGGGCAATTTAGCATGGTCAATTCACCTAACCTGCACATCTTTGGACTGTGGGAGAAAACCCACGCAGACACAGGGAGAATGTGCAAACTCCACACAGACAGTCGCACGAGGCTGGAATCGAACCTGGGTCCCTGGTGCTGAGACAGCAGTGCTAACCACTGAGCCACAGTGCCACCCTGCATGCTATCTCTATAACTTTAAGAAGGCAGGGATGTAGTATTGCAAACGGACTTGAGCGATCTAGATAGAAACTTTGCAAGCAAGTCCCCTAAAGTTGTAATATTCCAATTTTTTCCCAGTGTCACTTATATTTTTTTAAATTTTAAAATCAAGGATTGAAATGTGAGGATTTGAAACCTTGGGTTTTCAAGAATGGCTGCAGGTTTCAAAGTAAGGAATCTGCTACTTTGTTTGAACCCAGATTATATGGCTGTAGGTTCCAGCGGAACTTTGCTATTTGAGATCAAGTATCTCTGGACTTTGGAATGTGTCTAGGGAAAAATGAACAAATAGTGAAATTCACAGCTTCTCCCATGTGCTGAGCTCTCCCACACAGTTTCCTCCAAGGTCAGCCAAGTGCATAGTTTTTAAGTGTAATCTTGTAAATCTGCGATACTCAGTAGAGTGGTTTTTTTTTTTATTGATTGTTTTATTGAGATCTGTCTCATGATTAAATTTTTAAAATATAAAGCATAGGTATTAAGTTAGCCTGGAAGTGTTTTTTTAAGAGCAATAAGACGGTGCTATTTTCCGGGTCTGTTGTTTGTACTAAAGGCCATCTTTGCACCTTAACAGTGTGTTCTTTCTGTTGGTTGTAGGAGGTTAGGGAGAATTTCCATGTTATGATGATTATGTCTGCAGGAAGTGTTTGGTTATGAATCCTATCAGATCAAAGTTTGTGAGAAGATTTGTAGCTCGGGTGCTCGTTGCTGTGGTTCTGTTCGCTGAGCTGGAAGTTTTTGTTGCAAACGTTTCGTCCCCTGTCTAGGTGACATCCTCAGTGCTTGGGAGCCTCCTGTGAAGCGCTTCTGTGGTGTTTCCTCCGGCATTTATAGTGGCCTGTTCCTGCCGCTTCCGGTTGTCAGTTTCAGCTGTCCGCTGTAGTGGCCGGTATATTGGGTCCAGGTCGATGTGTTTGTTGATGGAGTCACCAGAACGAAGGACCCGATACCCAGCATGAGCAAAACTAATGTAGTGTACAAAATCCCATGCAAGGACTGCACAAAACACTATATAGGACAAACAGGAAGACAGCTAACGATCCGCATCCACAAACATCAACTAGCCACGAAACGACACGACCAGCTATCCCTAGTAGCCACACACGTAGACGACAAGCAACATGAATTTGACTCGGACAACACTACCATTATAGGGCAAGCGAAACAAAGAACAGCCAGGGAATTCCTAGAAGCTTGGCACTCATCCACAAACTCCATCAACAAACACATCGACCTGGACCCAATATACCAGCCACTACAGCGGACAGCTGAAACTGATAACCGGAAGCGGCAGGGACAGGCCACTATAAATGCCGGAGGAAACACCACAGAAGCGCTTCATAGGAGGCTCCCAAGCACTGAGGATGTCACCTAGACAGGGGACGAAACGTTTGCAACAAAAACTTCCAGCTCGACGAACAGAACCACAGCAATCCTATCAGATTTCAAGAATTGGTTGGAGTGATAGTTAGATGCAATGTGGTATTTGTAGGAGCTAGGGGGTCAGATGGATGGCAGTTATAGGAAGGGAGAAAAACCGTAGATACAGTCAGGTAGGTGAGTTACTGCGAGAAAAGGTAGGAGAGGGAGGCAGGTAGAGCATATCCCCATGTCAAACAAATATGTTGTTTTGCAAAATGTACAGTTGATGGACTCTCAGGGGAATGTCACATGAACAGATGTTTCTGGTACCAAGAATGGCTTTAATATAATGAGGGGTATGTCAGGTTCCAAGTGTTCAATGGTGATAGAGGACTCTCTAGCCAGAGATACAGACAGACATTTCTGTGGCTGGCAGCAAGAAATCAGAATGGTGTGTTGCCTCCCTGGTGCCAGAATTAAGGATGTCTCAGAGGGTGCAGAATGTTCTCCAAGGGGAGTGGGACCACCAGGAAGGTGTTGTACACATTGGAACTAATTACCAAAGAAGGGAACAGGATGAGATTCTGAAAGGAGAATATAGAAAGTTAGGCAGGAATTAAAAAAGGTCCTCTAGGGTAGTAATGTTTGGATTTGCTATGAGGTAGTGAGGGTAGGAATAGGAGGGTGGAACAGAAGAATATGTGGCTGAGGAGCTGGTGCAGGGGAGAAGGGTTTACATTTTTGGATCATTGGAATCTCTTCTGTTGTAGAAGTGACCTATACAAGAAAGATGGATTGCACCTGAATTGGAAGGGGACTAATATACTGACGAGGGAAATTTGCTCGAGCTGCTTGGGAGGATTTAAAATAGTAAAGGGAGCATGGGATGGGTGGGGCTCAGGGAGATACTAGGGAAAGAGATCAATCTGAAACTGGTACAGTTGAACAAAGCAGAGAACAAGGTAGAACTGACAAGTTAAACTGCTTTTAATACGAGAGGCCTAACAGGGAAGGTAGATGAACTCAGGGAATGGTTAGGAACATGGGATTGCAATATCATAGCAATTACAGAGACGTCCCCTAGGGATGGACAGGACTGGCAGCTCAATGTTCCAGGATGCAAATGCTACAGAAAGAATAGAAAGGTGAGCAAGAGAGGAGGGGGAGTGGCATTTTTGGTAAGGTATAGCATCACAGCTGTACTTGGGGAGAGTATTCCTGGGAAAAATCCCAGGGAGTTTAGTTAGGTGGAACGGAGAAGTAGAAAGGGATGAACACCTTATTGGGGTTGTATTATAGACCCAAAAATAATTCGCAAGAAATTGTAAGGAGACTTCTATTATCTCTAAGAATAATAGGATGGTTATGGTAGGGGATTTTTAACATTCCAAACAGAAACTGGAACTGCCATGGTGTTAAGGATTTCGATGGAGAGGAACTTAAGTGTGTACAAGAAAATATTCTGATTCAGTATGCAGATGTACCTATTAAAGAAGGTGCAAAACTTGATTTATTCTTGGGAATAAGGCAGGGCAAGTGACTGAGGTGTCAATGGGGAAGCACTTTGGGGCCAGCGACCATAACTCTATTAGTTTTAAAATAGTGATGGAAAAGAATAGACTAGATCTTAAATGTTGAAGTTTTAAATTGGAGAAAATCCAATTTTGACGCTATTAGGCAAAAGTTGATTGGAGGCAGATATTCACAGTTAAAGAGGCCTTTCAGACTGGATGCCTATGACCAGTGGTGTGCCACAGGATTGGAACTGTTCTTCATCTGTATAAATGATTTGAATGTGTACATAGGAAGTATAGTTAATAAGTTTGCAGATGACATCAAAATTGGAGGTGTAGTGAACAGCGAAGGGCTGAGGAGTGGTAGATGGAGTTTAATTGAGATAAATGAGGTGCTGCATGTTGAAAGGCAAATTAGGACAGGACTTGTCACTTAATGGTAACATCCTGGGGAGTGTTGCTGAACAAAGAGACTTTGGAGTACAGGTTCATAGTTCCTTGAAAGTAGAGTTGCAAGTAGGTAGAATAATGAAGAAGGCATTTGGTATGCTTTCCTTTATTGGTCAAAGAATAGAGAATAGGTGTTGGGAAGTCATTATGGTGGTACAAGACATTGGTTAGGCCACTACTGGAATATTGTGTGCAATTCCAGTCTCCCTCCAATCAAAAGGATATTGTGAAACTTGAAAGGGTTCAGTAAAGATTCACAAGGATGTTGCCAAAGTTGGAGGGTTTGTGCTATAAGGAAAGGCTGAATAGGCTAGGGCTATTTTCCCTGGAGCATCGGAGGCTGAGGGGTGACCTTATAGAGGTTTATAAAATCATGTGGGGCATGGATAGGATAAATATACAAGGTCTTTTCCCTAGGGTGGGGGAGTTTAGAACTGGGGGAGAACATAGATTTAGGGTGAGAGGGGAAACATATAAAAGGGACTTAAGGAGTTATCTTTTCAAGTTGAGGGTGGTGCATGTATGAAATGAGCTGCCAGAGGAAGTGATAGAGGCCGGTACAATTATAACATTTAAAAGGTGTCTGGACAGGTATATGAATAAGAAGATTTAAAGGGATATGGGCCAAGTGCTGGCAAATGGGACTGTATACATTTACCATATCTGGTTGGCATGGATGGGCTGGACTGAAGGATCTGTCTCTGTGCTGTACGTCTCCACGACACACTGAACTGGAACCAAAGAGATTGTTTGCAAATCAAGTTAATTGGTTTGTTGACTAGGGACAAATTAGCAGTGACAACTGTGTGATTTGTTGTCAGTTAGCTGTACAATTTGGGCTGTGAACAACTCAGAAAGCTTGTTAGACCAGGAGAGAGTCTGCAATAACTTTTTTTAAAAAAATGCTCACATCCAGTGCCTGCAGTAAACCACTCTAAGAATGAAGGTAACCATATTATTTTTAATTCATAGATGCTGCAAGTTATGACTTTGAATTGGTTAAGTCAGAAACCTTTCATTTGTGAAGCAGTCACCCTGTACCTCTTGCAAGACAATGGAAGCAATTGGAAAAAGGCAGGTCAATGAGAAACTTTGGATTAGTGAGACTCAACACAACAGATCGTGTGGACAAAGATTATGGTACTTTTTTTTTAAATCCCCTGCTTTTGCTTGGGCTGACAGCTCATGTGTAAATACTGTAGTGGGAGGTTATAACGGGTTCGTTTTAAATTATAGAGACAAGTTAATTGTTTACTTTTGGTTAGAATCTAATGGCATATAATAAATAATGAGTTTTTACAAAGTACAAAAATCAGATCTTGCTTACTATCAACCTGGGTTTGAAATTTGGTAGTTTGGGAATTTTGCATAAATTTTATCTTTTAACAACTTTTAACTTCTATGAAGACTCCGGGAATAGTGGTGCTTGATTTCAAGAGCATTACCCAACTGAGTCATGATACGTGTAAATGAGCACAGAGATAGGATGATGTACTATGTAAAATATGCACTGCAGAAGTTTACAAAGCCTTCTTAGTTAGGACCCTCCAAATACATGATCACTACCTAGAAGCATAATGGCAACACAAATATGGGAACGCCACCACCTGAAAGTTCCTCTCCAAGTCATTTACAATATTGACTTGAGTGGAAGCATATTGTCATTCTGTCACTTTCCTTTAACTTGAAGATCCTGGAATATCCTCCCTGACAACCTTATGGGTCTACAACTACAAAAACTGCACAGCAGAGGTTCAAGAAAGCAGTTTACCACAACCATTTTTCACTAATGCAAGGCATCAGTGCAGCGATGCATCTATATCACTGTTCAATCAATCATGTGGAATCGGTGTCAGTTTAAAGAAGGAATCGTAAAGGAGGTCATGAGTGGGAGATGTCGATAACTCCCTGAAAGCCTCACTGTCAGGCAAAATATAAATAAGTAAAATGTGTGGCAATATGAAAGAAGAACAGTGCAATTGACATCAGTCATATTAATCTGCATGTTGACTGGACAAATCAGATGGGCAAGGGTGACACAGAAGACACATTTTTAAAGTGTATCAAGAATTGATAATAAAGAGCAGGAAAATGGCATCAAAATTAAGTTTCGCATAATGTTGAGAGACGGTAGAAATATTCCAAAAATTAAAACTAGGTAGACACAGCCTTCATCCAAGGGCAGCAGAAATAATGGAGACATTGATCAAGATATTTCAGAACTCATTGGATTCCAGGAGTGTCCAAGGGGACTGGAGAACTACTAATGTGGCATTACTATTCACCTTACTGAAGATCATCAGCAGGTCTGGCAGCATTTGTAGAGAGAAAACAGCCAATGTTTCAAGTTAGTGGCCCTTGTTCAGGAAGGGGGATGTTAATTCAGATTTTTTGCTGCAGATGAGAGAGAAAGAAACTGACACCACAGTGAACCTGCACAATTACTACCCTTGCTGTTTGAATTCATGTATCGCTGGACATCGGAGTGCGTCTGGGAAAATTAACAAATAGTGAAATTCACAACTAATCTTGGAGGAACTGTTAGGTGAAGTTCACAGCACAGAATCAGAAAAGTGAATTGTTTTTAAGTGGGACCTACACAAAGTCTGCAGTAGTAAGTAGAGTGGGTTCTTTCTTGATTTTTTTTGAGATATGTCTCTTGATTAAACTTAAAATATAAACCATAACTATTAATTTAACCTGGGGCAGTGTTTTGTAGAGGAATAAGACAGTGTTATTTTCTGGGTCTGTAGAATGTGAAGGAGCAAAAATGGTCTTTAGTAGAGTGCTTTGCGCTGCTTGTCAGACGTGGGAGTTTAAAGGGAGTTTAAGGGTTACGACAGATTATATCTGTAATAAATGCTGTTGGTTGTGAATCTTATCAGATCGAATGGATCGGTTGGAGAGACAGTTAGAATCATGAGGAATTTGCAACAGCAACACTATGTGATAGATGGCAGTTATAGGAAGGGGGGAAAGTCTTGGATAGAGTCACATGGATGGGTTAACTCCAGGAAAGGTAAAAGAGGTAGGCACCTAGGGCAGGAGCTTTTTGTGGATATACCCATTTCAAACAGGTATGCTGTTTTGGAAAATGTAGGGGTGATGGATTCTCAGGGGAACAAAGCACAAACAGCCAAGTTTCTGGTATTGAGACTGTCTCTAATGCAATGAGGGGTACATTGCATTCCAAGAAATCAATTGTGTTAGGGGACTTTCCAGTCCGAGATACAGACAGACGTTTCTGTGGCCAGCAGCAAAGAAGCAGAATGGTGTGTTGCCTCCCTGGTGCCAGGATCAAGGATATCTCAGAGAGGATGCAGAATGTTCTCAAGGGGGAGAGGGACCAGCAAGAGGTTATTGTCCACGTTGGAACCAATGACAGAGGAAGGGAAAAGATTGAGATACTGAAGGGAGGTTACAGAGAGTTAGGAAGGAATTTAAAAAGGAGATAATTGAGAATAGTAACATTTGGATTACTCCCAGTGCTACGAGCTAGTGAGGGCAGGAATAGGAGGATACAGCAGATTGATGCATGGCTGAGGAGCTGGTGTATGGGAGTAGGATTCACATTTTTGGACCATTGGAATCTCTTTTGGGGTATGACCTGTACAAGAATGACGGATTGCACCTAAATTGGAAGGGGACTAATATACTGGCAGGGAGATTTTCTAAAGCTGCTCATGAGGATTTAAATTAGTAAGGGAGGGGGTGGGGGGTCCCAGGGAGATGGTGAGGAAAGATATCAATCTGAGACTGGTGCAGCTGAGGACAGAAGTGAGTCAAACAGTCAGGGCAGGCAGGGACAAGGTAGGACTAATAAATTAAACTGCATTTATTTCAATGCAAGTGGCCAAACAGGGAAGGCAGATGAACTCAGGGCATGGTTAGGAACATGGGACTGGGATATCATAGCAATTACAGAAACGTGGCTCAAGGATGGGCAGGACTGGCAGCTTAATGTTCCAGGATACAAATGCTACAGGAAGGATAGAAAGGGAGGCAAGAGAGGAGGGGGAGTGGTATTTTTGATAAGGGAAAGCATTACAGCTGTACTGAGGGAGTTATTCCTGGAAATACATTCAAGGAAGTATTTTGGGTGGAAATGAGAAATAAGAAAGGGATGATCACCTTATTCGGATCATATTAAAGACCCCCCAATAGTCAGAGGGAAATTGAGAAACAAACTTGTAAGGGGATCTCAGCTATCCATAAGAATAATAGAGTAGTTATGTTAGGGGATTTTAACTTGCTGACAATGGATTGGAACTGCCACAGTATTAAGAGTTTAGATGGAGAGGAATTTGTTAAGTATGTACAAGAAAATTTTCTGATTCAGTATGTGGATGTACCTACTAGGGACGGTGTAAAACTTGACCTACTCTTGGGAAATAAGGCAGAGCAGGTGACTGTGATGTCAGTGGGGGAGCACTTTGGGGCCAGTGACCATAATTCTTCTAGATTTAAAGTAGTGATGGAAAAGGATAGACCAGATCTAAAAGTTGAAGTTCTAAATTGGAGAAAGGCCAATTTTGATGGTATTAGGCAAGAACTTTCAAAAGCTGATTGCGGGCAGAAGTTCACAGGTAAAGGGATGGCTGGAAAATGGGAAGCCTTCAGAAATGAGATAACAAGAATCCAGAGAAACTATATTCCTGTCAGGGTGAAAGGAAAGGCTGGCAGGTAGAGGGAATGCTGGATGACTTAAGAAATTGAGGATTTACTTAAAAAAAAGAAGGAAGAATATATAAGGTATAGGCAGAATAGATCGAGTGAATCCTTAGAAGAGTATAAAGGAAGTAAGAGTATACTTAAGAGGGAAATCAGGAGGGCAAAAAGGGGACATGAGATAGCTTTGGCAAATAGAGTTAAGGAGAATGCAAAGGGTTTTTTGCAAATACATTAAGGATAAAAGGATAACTAGGGAGAGAATAGGGCCCCTCAAAGATCAGCAAGGCGGCCTTTGTGTGGAGCCGCAGAAAATGGGGGAGATACTAAATGAATATTTTGAATCAGTATTTACTATGGAAAAGTATATGGAAGATATAGAATGGTGACACCTTGAAAAATATCCATATTATAGAGGAGGAAGTGCTGGATGTCTTGAAACACATAAAGGTGGATAAATACCCTGGATCTGATCAGGTGTACGCTAGAATTCTGTGGGAAGCTAGAGAAGTGATTACTGGGCCTCTTGCTGATGATATTTGTCTATCATCGATAGACACAGGTGAGGTGCCAGAAGACTGTTTAAGAGGGATGGTAAGGACAAGCCAGGGAACTGTAGACCAGTGAGCCTGACGTCGGTGGTGGGCAAGTTGTTGGAGGGAATCCTGAGGGACAGGATGTACATGTATTTGGAAAGTTGAAACTTTATTGCTGGAACAGCACAGCAGGTCAGGCAGCATCCAGGGAACAGGAGATTCGACGTTTCGGGCACAGGCCCTTCTTCAGGAAACGCCTGTGCCCGAAACGTCGAATCTCCTGTTCCCTGGATGCTGCCTGACCTGCTGTGCTGTTCCAGCAATAAAGTTTCAACTTTGATCTCCAGCATCTGCAGACCTCACTTTCTCCTCATGTATTTGGAAAGGCAAGGACTGATTAGAAATAGTCCACACTGCTTTGTGCATGGGAAATCATGTCTCACAAACTTGATTGAGTTTTGAAGAAGTAACAAAGAAGATTGATGAGGCAGAGCAATAGATGTGATCTATATGGACTTCAGTAAGGTGTTCGACAAGGTTCCCATGGGAGACTGGTTAGCAAGGTTAGATCTCATGGAATACAGGGAGGACTAGCCATTTGGATACAGAACTGGCTCAAAGGTAGAAGACAGAGGGTGGTTGTGGAGGATTGTTTTTCAGACTGGAGACCTGTGACCAGTGGAGTGCCACAAGGATCGGTGCTGAGTCCTTTACTTTTTGTCATTTACATAAATGATTTGGATGCGTGCATAAGAGGTACAGTTAGTCAGTTTGCAGATGACACCAAAATTGGAGGTGTAGTGGACAGCAAAGAACGTTACCTCAGATTACAACAGGATCTTGACCAAATGGGCTAATGGGCCGAAAAGTGGCAGATGGAATTTAATTCAGATAAATGCGAGGTGCTGCATTTTGGGAAAACAAATCTTAGCAGAACATATACACTTATTGGTAAGGTCCTAGGGAGTGTTGCTGAACAAAGAGACCTTGGAGTGCAGGTTCATAGCTCCTTGAAAGTGGAGTTGTAGGTAGATAGGATAGTGAAGAACACATTTGGTAAGCTGTCCTTTATTGGTCAGAGTATTGAGTACAGGAGTTGGGTGGTCATGTTGGAGCTGTACCGAACATTTGTTAGGCCACTGTTGGAATATTGCATGCAATCTGGTCTCCTTACTATTGAAACGATGTTGTGAATCTTGAAAGTATTCAGAAAAGATTTACAAGGATGTTGCCAGGATTGGAGGATTTGAGGTATGGGGAGAGGCTGAACAGGCTGGGGCTGTTTTCCCTGGAACGTCGGAGGCTGAGGGGTGACCTTACAGAGGTTTACAAAATTATGAGGGGCCTGGATAGGAAAAATAGACAATGTCTTTTTCCCTGGTGTTGGGGAGTCCAGAACTGGAGGGCATAGATTTAGAGTGAGATGGGAAAGATATAAAAGGAACCTAAGGGGCAACTTTTCACTCAGAGGGTGGTACGTGTATGGAATGAGCTGCCAGAGGAAGTGATGGAGGCTGGTACAATTGCAACATTTAAAAGGCATTTGGATGTGTACATGAATAGGAAGGGTTTGGAGGGATATGGTCCAGGTGCTGGAAGGTGGGACTAGATTGGGTTGGGATATTTGTCGGCATGGACGGGTTGGACCAAAGGGTCTGTTTCCATGCTGTACATCTCTATGACTCTATGAAATGCTGGAAGAAGGTTATCTATAATTTACGGAGAGATCTTGATCAATTGGGTCAATGAGCTTTGGAGTGGCAGATGAACAGTTGAATGTCAATGGAGCATTAGAGTTTAGCTATTTTCCATTTCTTTGGGGAAAAAATGTCACAGCTTAGAAAAATAGCTTGAGTTTGTGTGACAGTTTTCTAGAAAAAGCTGTGCATATAATTGCTCCTGAAGAAAGAAAGTTTGAAATGAAGAAATATGTTGCCTTAGTGTAAACAGTTTACTTTGAAAGTTCCAGACTAGAACTGTTTGTCAATAACCTTGAAGTTATTTGAAGCTGTTTAAGTTCAATTGTACAAATGCACCAGGAAGAGGCTATCAGGCTATCAATTCCCAATTTTGACAGTTAAGCACAGCCCTATAATTTTGACAGAAAAGGCACTTTTCTGTTGAGTAAATATTGTGAAAGAAAGGTGGGATTAATGGAATTGTATTTTGTTTTAAAATCTTTAAGCATGCATTATATGTGAATAGTTTGATCTTAATTTCTTCAGAATAATAAACTTGTATTTAACTGTTAAACATGTCATGCTACAAATCCAATTTTATGTTTCAGTGAAAGATCAGCTCCTTAAAACTAATAAAATCAAAATCAAAAATGAGCTATCGAGCCAGATTTCAGTCAGGGATCTGACTTGCCCCATATTGACATCAGTTGGAATTATATCACAGCACAAGATTAGAAGGGTGTGCCGGAGCACAGAAACCTGTATGTATACATTAGGCAGGACAGGTAGAAAATCTGCTAATAAAGCATACTGTGTCGTGGCTTCATTATGAAGGGCATTGAACACATGAGCAAGGAGATTATGCATACTTTTGCGCAAGAATATTTAGACTCAGCTGGAGTGTTGTGTACAGTTCTGGGCTTCTCACTTTTGGAAAGATGTGAATGTAATGACAAAATTGCAGAAAAGGTTTATGCAAATTACTTCAGGGATTTGCAGTTATGCAGTCTTTCCAGGTGAAGCAGCATTTCACGGAGCCCATCTCCAAGCTTGTGTATTGTATTTGCTGTACCCAGTGTGGCCTACACTGTGTTGGGCAAACCAAACACAGACTGGATGACCGCTTTGCAGAACACCTCAGGCATGACCGCGACCTTCCTGTAGCTGATCAGTTTAATGTACCGTCCTGCTCACGTGCCCACTTGTCTGTCCTTGACATGCTGCAATGCTCCAGCGAATCATAGCGTAAACTGGAAGAACAACATCTCAGCTTCAGACAAGGCATTTTACTACCTTCAAATTATGAAGCAACTCCCATACCTTCCTTTTTTAGCTTTACTTGTTACCATGTCCTCTCTCCACTCCCTCCCATCCTAGTGGTACTGTCTTCTCTTTCAAGTATGGCAGTTAGACACACCATTGTTCTGCCATTCTCACATGCTGACCACTTAATCTGAACTATCAACATCCTTCCTCCCCCAGAACTCTACATGCCATCTCCCCTGCCCAAACCATGGCATAACTGCTGCCCCCTCCACACTTCATGTCAGCTCTGATGAAAAGTCATCTGGACTCAAATGTTAGCTTGCTCTCTCTCGATAAATGCTGCCTGACCCGTTGTGACCTCCAGCATTTGTTTTCAGTCCAGATTCCATTATCTGTCATAATTTGCTCCTTCGTATTATGTTATGAGGGCAGATTGGAGCAATTAGCCATTGGCATTCCAAGGAAAACAATCATAAAACATTTGGTAGAGGTTTTCCAAAATTTGGGTTTAGACAGGGTTAATTTAGCAAAATTGTTCTCAATCATGAAAAAAATCAGAACAAATGGGAGCCAACATAAAGTAATTGGTAAAGGAAGCAAAATGAAAAGCATTTTTTTAACGAGTGGTCCAGATTTATTAATGTGTGGCCCAATACCTGGTGAAGAGGGATTCAATGGAGTCGGTCAAGAGGACATTGGGTAATTCTTTAGTTAAGGACAACATGAGAAAAATGGCAGGAGTTTGGCACAAAGTCAAATTGCTCAGAAGGGTAGTCCAAACATGTCGGGCTGAATGGCCTCCTGTATCAACACTTTTGTCGTTCTGTGACTCTAAGCATTTTGTCCATGTATATTCACTGCTTTATTAAACTTGAGTATTTAAAATTTTGTTCCAAAAAGGTTGAACAGATGTAAAAATAATTGACTTGACAATTATTCATATCTTAATTGCTTAATATAAAGTATTGCATCCAAGCAGGCCAGCATGAAACATAACTAAATTGACACTGAGCCAATTTCTGTCCTGAATTTTACCAGAAATTAATGAAGTGTCAATTTTGTTGAGTTTCATAGAAAGTTCTGATCCATGAGCCTGAGTGAGATCTTTCATACCATTTTCCATAATTTGTAAATCTTCCTCCTTGGGGGCAGAAATAGTGCCAGGACCTCCTGGGTTTCCTAGTGCCCATGCCATTTTTAATGCCAGGTTAAGCACTCATCTAAAAGGTGGCCTTTACCACACACATAGAGGGTGTTGGGGGTTGGGGAAGAGATGCTTCTCAGGTCACCAATACAGTTGGCACTACATTACAAATGCAAGTATACATTCATAAATGTCTTGTTATTTAAAAAGCAAAACAAACTAAACATGTTACTCATCCTTAATGTCATCCCATTTCATTAGGACCTTGTCGAAAGAATGCTAATCTATTCCCATATGCCCAGTGTAACCTAAAATCCTCTAACTGTTCAGTGTGGAAACATCAAACGTTGAAAAGCCTTCAAATGGTGAAAATGTTTTCTTTTCATTGCTAAATAAAAGTAAAGTAAACCCAAAAAAGCTGTATTTGCTTGTGGAAACAGATAGGGATTACTTGCCTTTTGAGCAACAACTGAGTTATTGATAATGAATTATCTCTTCACCCACCTCACATTGATTGGAACTGGGTCTGAAACAACTGAAAACAGAAATTGCTATAAGAACTCAGCAGGTTTGGCAGCATCTGTGAAGAGAAAACCCAATTCATGTTTTGAGTCCAGAGATCCCTCTTAGATTTATTAACCTGGAACCAAGTGTTAATTAAGTCCTGTCTGACTTGTTTCATCTTATGCTGAAGGTGATATTCCTCTTAAGAAATGTCTTCATCTGTTCCAGATGACTGCTGACACCCTCCCAGCTTCCATCAGATCACCACCTACCTGTTTCAGTTTTGTAGTGCACAATAGGCAAGAATAGACATTGCATATGAAATGATGGACAATGTGGTCAAGATTGCCTGTGACCAAGATTTGTATCCCACATAGCTGGATGCTGCATGCCTTTCATGTGCAATGTACTACTACAGGTGACTTCAACCTGTACTATCTAAGTGTCTGATTAATGTAATTGCCTGCATGTACAGACAGAATGAAATCACATACACTGCCACTCTTGTTGTAGTGCCATTTTCCAATTTCCGGTCCATATTAAGAATACAGATTAAAATGGAAGATAACACAGTTCACATTTTGAGCAGTGAGTCTCAGGCTCAGCGCTGGATTGGAGCAGCCTCCTGAACCACTGTTGCATTTTTCCTTGCAGATCCTCCCTAAATGGAATGATATGGACTCCCCTGACAATGATGAACAGAACATGTCCAAATTGCTGGACTGATCTTGGATGATAATGAACTTTACTTACTGTGCCAGGGGCCCCTTGACTCCAAGTTCTCTCCATTGGCCTGAATATGGTCTACTCTTCAGATTTTGATACACGATCATTTGTTTGAAGCACATGAAGTATGCAAGATGCTGTTCAATAGTGCACGGCCACAAGCATCCACGCCCTGTACCACCGATGCTCAGTAGCAGCAGTGTGTACTATCTACAAGATGCACTGCAGAAATTCACCAAAGATCTTCTGACAGCATCTTCCACACCAATCAACTCCCATCAAGAAGAACAAGGTCATCAGATATATGGGAACACTACCACCTTTAATGTTGAGGAAAATTTGACATGGTTTGCCTGGTAGCCATTTTCGTATTCCGGCCGAGAAACCATTTTGTAAAGCAATCGTAGTTGGTATGTTTGTGCACCTCTTACTATGAGGTAATGCTAAAAGTAGGCCTTATCTATCCAAGGTCTCTAGACTGTCGAGTTAGTGTTTTTCCCACTTTGATGGATGGTCAGTGCATGCAGCGTAGTCAGTCAAGCGGACCTAGACTTGACAATTAGCCACTTCATGGTTGTTCAGCTAATTAAGAACATCTTTGCTTAGTGTTAACAATCTGTGTAAATAGAACAAATGGTGATAACATTTGTTTTGGTCCACTTGTGGAATGTGTAATAGTGTTTAGTTTTGACCCTAATGGTTGACCTCTAACTAAGTACCAACTTGTAAGCATACCAAAGCTTTGTAATTAACAAACAGCTCTGCTTTCTCTATATAATCCTGTAGTGTCCTGATGTATTTCAGAATAGCACCGAGCCACAGTTCGGACTGTGAATTCCCCATGATATATCACGTAATAAACTAATCAGTTCTCAAAGTTTTCTTCAACATTCAAGTTCCCCTCTAAGCCACTCACCACCCTGACTTGGAAATATATCGCCATACCTTCCTTGTTGCTGGGTCAAAATCTTGGAATTCCCTCTTTAATGGCAAGTAGGTCAACCCAAGGCAAGTGGACTGCAGTGGTTCAAGAAAGCAATTCACCATCACTTTCTCAAGGGATGGGCAAAAAGTGCTGGCCAGCCAGCGACGCCCACATCCCACAAATGAATAAATAAGGTGTGAGATTGATATTTCACTGACTGCTGACGACTAAAAAGCTGCCTGGTTTTGTGTCTGTTAAACAGGCACGGGCGGACAAAAGTACTGTAAGCTGTTAAGCTTTAGCTGGGGAGGAAAAGTGCAAAAAGACAGAACATGGCAAAGCAGAGATGATTTGAGTATCCAAGCAGATTCAGAATGACTGAAAGAACAAACAAAGATCTTTGATATGTACCCTAATCGAATCGTGAGATGGGTGCTTGTCCCTAGGGTCTCCTGGCAGCAGCAGCCTGAGGAATATAGATGCAGGTGTACTTCATGTGCAACATTGAAGTGCTTTGAAAGTGGATTGGAGATGTGCAATGAGGGAATGGTTTGGCTGATAAATGTCCAGAGCCAAGTTCCCTTGAAAATGGTGTATGTGGTTGCTACCCATGCAGTGTGCCCTGAGATTTTGAGGACTGCAAGATGGTGACTGGGACAAGCAAGTGGTGATGTGGGACAATGATAAATTTGCTGGAGAAACTCAGCAGGGCCAGCAGAATCAGTGGAGAGAAAACAGTAAATGCTTTGAGTCGAATAATGCTGCTTTTGAGTGGTGAGCTGCAATCACCAGGTGTTGCTCTGACTTCCATCTTGGAAATTGTCACTGCCTGGTCTCTATTTGAATGGTAGGTGAATAGGAAATGTTGTATCTGAAACATGAGATTCAATGATGGCACCTTGATGCAAATATACCTTTTAACACTCGCTATCATGGTTCTCATCTCTCTACTCAACACTTAGACAGAGTTTTCCCAATCGTTGAATTAACTACCAGCCTTGTCTATTATAAAATGTGCAGATTTCTCTTAACCATTCTAACTTTCATCATAGAATTGTGGAAGTGTTTTTGTGTTGTGCTTTTTGTAAAAGTATTCTTTTCATAACTATTTTAATAGCTCTTATCAGTTTTGCCAATGTTTGCTGTTTTTTTTCAGATAGATGGGACAGAAGCCAGGAAACTATAGACCTGCTAGTCCAACATCACCTGTAGCAAAGGCTTTGGCATCTCCAATTAGAGACAGTGATTGAGCATTTTGAGACATTTGAGCCAAAGAAGAAGCAAGAACAAGGAGCTCAATTTGCCAAATATAATTATAACTGATTGAAGGGGTAAGGGAGAATGTAAAACTAAAAGAAGATTCATATAAGAAAAGAAAATATATATATTGGAAAATAAAGGTAACTAATGAGATTAATGGTGCTAAGGTTGGATGATATCAATGGCATGGTTATCCCTCCAAGGCGCTGCCAATGAAGAAGGACTTGGAGCATCTCTCATTCAGTAGGGACAGCCAAAAGGCAAATAGACTAAACTGAATAACATTATGCACAGCTGAGGAAAGTGTTTCTGGCCAATGCCCTTGCTTGAGAACATTTAAATGCATACCTTGTTTACAGAGAAAAATGTAGAATCTGACTATAACCACTTCAAAGCATCTCCTCTAAATCACTTTTATCTGTTCACAAGTGTTTATAAAAGATGCTATTGAATTTGGCATTGAAATCAATTGGAAGTAAAGTATAAACAAGGGAAGAGATTGTACATTGTGGTCATGCTCCTGAGAGATGTGTTCTCTTTGAAGAAATTTGCTGTTCGTACAGCGTGAAATTTTCCAGATGCAAGAAGAAGTTACAGCACAATGTTTTAGAAGCAATTAACTCAGCAGTGACTAAATCTGATATACGAGCTAAGTAAAGTACAGAAGGAGATGCAATCCTTGAAGTGTTGCAGAATCTTCTGATATAATGGATGGCCTGAAATTATCAAGCTGTATAAGAGAGAGTCTGGCATACCAAGAGGAAATTATCACCCAAGATGGCATCTTGTACAAAGGTGCTAGGTTTGTTATTGCTGAAGAGATAAGCAAAGACATTCTGAAGAGCATTGAAAAGGTGATTTTCACCTTTTGTTTCAGTCTAGACCAAACAATAACTCATGCAACTTTAAAATATTTATTCCTGCATGCATTAAAAATGACATACAGTTCAAATCTCTATTCGAAGAACAAGGAAGGGATTAAATTATATTTTTAAAGATGACAAGCTTCCACTTATATTTCCACAGATCTCCAATCAAAAGGATACACATTTACGAATTTATATGTTTATTCAATGGTTTTTGCATTGTCTGTACTCTAAGTTAGTTCTCATGAGTATTGTAACTAATCATATTCAAATTAATACATATGATTATATTATCAAATCACATTATAACGTGTTCACATGTACTAATTGTAAGTGCATCTTCTAACTGTACGTTCTTGTGATTACTAGAAAACGTATGCTGTCTATTTTCTCCTGAGACCTATGTAAGCTATCAAAGAACTGGGTCTAGGTTGAGCAAGACAAGTGTTCTACTGGTCAAAATGAGCAAAGAATAACATCAGTGCAATGCTTTTAATGAGCATCAAGCCAAGAAGCTGAAGAGTCACTCATGACTCATGACATCCCAGAAAGACCATGGATAAAGCTTGGAATAAACTCTGAGGTCTCACCAAAACTTGTCATCCAATCAGATTTGACCACTATTTCAGATGATACCAACTGCTACAAATGAGATAAGAGGGTAACGCTGTGTCCATCTTATAATTTAACAGCTGAAATTGGAATAATTGCCAATTCATCCCCTAATCTCCCTAGAAGCAGGTACTGGACGACTCAGGTTTTAAATGTTTTTTTCAAATATCTGATTCCCTTTTAGCTATCAGAATCTATTCAATCAAATTGCACTGTTTGACACCATGTTAAGTATTGTGTGTGAAATGATTACCCAAAAACTTCATTTATATATGCTGACATCAGAGGTAAAATGAGTTTGGAAATACTGTATATAAAAGTGTTTATCAAAATTGAAACTGAAAAGGTGGAACGGGTTAGTTTACATCTAATCAGATCTGGTGTGATCTGAACTTCAGATCATGCCTATACCATAACAAAAACTATCTGTTTCTCTCACCATAGTGTTGCCTGAGTTCACCTACTGCTGAAAGCTGCCTTTGGAAATTTTGATTCTAAAGATAACAATATCCCTCACTACGCTCCTGCTTAGTTTCTCATATTCCACCTTCCATAAAATTTGAAGCCACCTAAAAATTGTTACCCAAATTGTTACTCAAATTCTGTTCAATCAACATGCTTCTGTTCTCTGATCTACAACTGGTCCCAATACAGCAAAGCATCAGCTTTAATGTTCTTGGCCGTGTTTTCCAGTCCTGCCATGACCCCACGTCAATCAATCTCTTCATTCTTCCATAGTCCTACACTTTGCAGAGATTTCTGGACTCCTCTAATTCTGTTCTGTTGAGGATTCCTAAATTTAGTTGTTCCACCATCTGCCATGATCTTTCACTCTAGGAGTCCCTTCTGGAACTCATTGACCTCCCAATCTACCTTTTCTCCATTAGGACTCTTTTAAAACTTTCCTCATTTATTGAACATCCAGCAATGTGCCCTAGTAATGCCAGTGTGATCTGGTTTCCATTTCAATTTGGTAACACTGCTTTGAAACCCTGAGATATTTTACGTTGATCAGGGTATGATATAAGTAACAATTGTTGGTGTGCTGCAGAAATGTGCTACATGTTTCTTTGGAAAAAGACAAATTTGCAAGCTCACCTGAAGGAAGCTTTCAATATTATGAAGATGTTCAACAGGGTGCAGAAGATGTTTCTACTAGTAAGAAATCCAAAACTAGGGCCCATAAACATTAAATGGTCATTCAGAAAACTGTTTGGAAACGCAAGTAAAACTTCTTTGCTCAGAAAATATTAAACTGTACTGCGTGGAGAGGCTGAAGGGAATAGCATATGTGCATATAAAAGAAAGCTCAAAAACTTCATGGCAAAGAATAGAATTAGATGGACCTGCAATTACATGAGATGAATTAAAGTGGGAAGTGATTTCTGTGGAGCATAAGCAGAGTTAGACTAAATGCCATGTTTCTGTAGAATAAGATTCAACATTTTTTTTGTGATCTGTCTACAGATAGTCCTCTATCTTTTAATTACCATATGCTTGTTTGCTCCTTCTACTTGATTGTTTCTATAGTGAATCTAATGTATGAGGCAGGCTGCAAACACAGTATTGAATAATTGTGGTCTTTAAACTAAATACTATTATGTGTTGATTTTTGATGGAAATGTCTGGGTTGAGTTGGATAGATTTGCTACCACCATTTCTTCCTGCTGGTGCTACGTTACTGATACCATGTGGGGAAGATAGCCCCAGGAAATCCTGAGCAGAAGATAGGTTCTGTCTTGGTTCAGCAGGATATTTATAACATAATAGCTATTTGGTGAATAGCCAAGATCTTTTTTTTCCAAGGTAATGGAGTCCAAAACTACAGGGCATAGATTTAAGGTGAGAGAGGAAAGGTTTAAAAGTGACCTCCGGGGCAGGTTTTACACAGGGAGGGTGGTGCCTGAATACAATGAGAGGAAGTGGTAGAGGTAAGTTCAATTACAACATTTAAAAAATACTTAGACAGGGACATGAACAGAAAAGGTTTAGAGGGATGTGGGCCAAATGCAAGCAAGAGGGACTAGTTCAGTTTAGGATACCTGGTTAGCATGGATGATTTGGACTGAAGGGTCTCTTTCTGTGTTGTATAACTCTGACTCTAATCTAGGATTAAAACATTGAAGCTAGGAGTGGGCCATTTGGCCCTTCAATACTCCTCTACCATTCAACACAATCATGGTTGATCCTCTATCTCAAAAACATATTCCTGCTTTTTCCTCAGGCGCTTTGATTCCTTTAATATTAAAATAGTATCTGTCTCTTAAATATGTGTAGTGACTTGGCCTCCACAGACTTCTGTTCTGGAGAATTCCACAGGTTATCTACCTTTTTGAGTGAAGAAGTTTTTTGCTCATCTCCATCCTAAATAGTCTACCGTATATGCTGAGACTGTGTCCCTAGTTCTAAATTCCTCAAACAGGGAAAACATCTTCCCTGAATCTATTCTAATCAGCATTATATGTTTCAAACCAAAGACCCCTCATCCTTTGTAAACTGTAGTGAATACAGGCCCAGTTGAACAGATCTCTCCTCATAGGACAGTATGTTATTTCCAGTATCAATCCAGTAATGTGGATCATTGGATAGCTTCTGGAGAAGCTACTAGATGAATACTTTGCTTCAGCATTCAATACTGAGAGGGACCTTAACATTTCTGAGGAATGTGAAACAGACTGATATGCTCAAACAGGTTGATATTAGGGAGGAGGATGTATTGAAAATTTTGAAAAACAGAAGAATAGAAAAAATCCCCTGGGCCAGATGGGATATACTGTAGGTAACCACAGAAAGTGAGAGAAGAGATTGCTGTGCCTTTGGCAATGATCTTTGCATCCTCACTGTCCACTGGAGTATTGCAAGATGATTGGAGGGTGGCAAATGTCATCCCCATGTTCAAGAAAGGTTATGGGATAAACTTGGGAATTACAGACCAGTCAATCTTATGTCTGTGGTGGGCAAAGTATTGGAGAGGATTCTGAGACAGGATTTATGATTACTTGGAAAACCATAGTTTGATTAGAACATAGAACAAACAACACAATGTCAAGGGCTGAAGTGCTACACATTTTTATGTTCTAGTAAGCTTCCATGGCAAGCCTCCTTTTTTTTTAAGGTAAGGAGACTAAATCTGCATGCAATACTTTCATCAAGGGGAGGTCATGCCTGACAAATATACCAGAATTCTTTGAGGAAGTTGGGGCGGCACGATGGTTAGCGCTGCTGCCTCAGCGCCAAGGACTTGGGTTCAGTTTCCAACTTGAGTGACTGTCTGTGTGAAGATTGCACATTCTCCCCGTGTCTGGGTGGGTTTCCTTCGGGTGCTCTGGTTTCCTCCCACAATCCAAAGATGTGCAGGTCAGGTGAATTGGCCAAGCTAAATTGCCCATAGTGTTAAGTGCATTAGTCAGGAGTAAATATAGGGTAAGGGAATGGGTCTGGGTGGGTTACTTTTTGAAGGGTTGGCGTGGACTTGTTGGGCCATAGGGCCTGTTTCCATACTGTAAGGAATTTTTTAAAAAGATAACGGGCAGGTTAGACCAAAGAGAGCCAACGGATGTTATCTACCGGGACTTCAAGAAGGCCTTTGACAAAATGCTGTACAGGAGGCTAGTGAGTAAGATAAGGGTCCATGGTGTTAGAGGTAAGGTGCTTGCATGGATAGAAGCTTGACCGTTTGGTAGAATGCAGACAGAGGGAATAAAAAGATCTTTCTCAGGATGGCAGCTGGTGAAAAGTGGTGTTCCACAAGGAATACAAGTGGTGTTGGGACCACAACTTTCCTATTTATACATTAATGAGGGCATTCTGGCTAGATTTGCAGATGATACAAAGATAAATAAAGGGACAGGTAGCATTTAGGAGGTGAAGAGACTGTTGAAGGATTAGGACAGTGGGCAAAAAAGTGGCAGATGGAATGCAACATCAGAAAGTGTGAGGTCATGCATTTTCTTAGGAAGAGTAGAGGTATGGACTGTTTTGTAAAAGGGAAGAAAATTCAGAACTTTGAAGTGCAAAGAGAGAGTTGTAGTCAGGATTCTTTCAAGGTAAACTTACAGGTTGAGTCAGTAGTTAGGAAGGCAAGTGCAATGATGGCATTTATTTTGAGAGGACTTGAATATAGAAGTAGGGATGTACTTCTGAGTCTTTATAAGGGTCTGGTCAGACCACATTTGGAGTATTGTGTACAGTTTTGGGCCCTATATCTCAGGAAGGATGTACTCGCCCTGCAGTATGTTCAGAGGAAGTTCAAAAGAATGGTCCCAGGAATGAAAGGCTTGACATATGATGAATGTTTCAGGACTACACTTGATGGAGATTAGAAGGATGAGCAGAGATCTAACTAAAATTTACAGAATATTGAATGGCCTGGACAGAGTGGATCTTGGAACAATGTTTCCATTGGAAGGAGAAACTAGGACCCAAGGGCACAGCCTTAGAGTAAATGGAAGACCTTTTTGAATGGAGGTAAGGAAAAACGTATTCAGTAGAGGGTGGTGAATCTATGGAATTCACTGCCACAGAAGGCTGTGGAGGTCAAGTCACTGAGTATATTGAAGACAGACATAGATAGATTCTTGATTGTCAAGGGAATCAAGGGTTATGGGGAGAAAGCAGCAGAATGGAGTTCAGAAACTTAGTCATAGAGATGTACAGCACAGAAACAGACATTCAGTTCAATCATCCATGCCAACCAGATATCCTAACTTAATCTAATTCCATTTGCTAGCACTTGGCCCATATCCCTCTAAACCCTTCCTATACATCTACCCATCCAGATGCCTTTTAAATGCTGTAAATGTACCAGCCTCCTCCATTTCCTCTGGCAGCTTATTCCATACATGCATCACCCTCTGTGTGAAAAAGTTGCCCCTTAGGTCCCTTTTATAACTTTCCCCTATCACCCTAAACATATGCCCTCTAGTTTTGGACTCCCCCATTCTAGACTTTGTCTATTTACCCTATCCATGCCCCTCATGATTTTATAAACCTCCTATAAAGTCACCCCTCAGCCTCCTCCACTCTAAGGAATACAGCCTGTTCAGCCTCTCCCTGTAGCTCAATCCTCCAACCCTAGCAACATCCTTGTAAATCTTTTCTCAACCCTTTCAAGTTTCACAACATCCTTCTGATAGGAAGGAGACCAGAACTGCATGCAATATTCCAAAAGTGGCCTAACCAATGCCCTGTACAGCCACAACATGACCTCCCAACTCCTAAACCTGCTGCATTGATCAATAAAGGAAAGCATTCCAAATGCTGTCTTAACTATCCTATCTACCTGCGACTCCACATTCAAGGAACTATGAACCTGCATTCCAAGGTCTCTTTGTTCAGCAACACTCCACTTTCAGTCCTGATTGAATGGCAGAGCAGACTTGATGGACTGAATGGCCAGATTTATGCTCCTATTTCTTGAGGTCTTACTCTATGTATTGTCTCGCCAAGGTGTGTTTGATGGGAAATATGATTTCCCTTTCAGAAACCTTTGCAACCATGATTTTCCTTGCAAGCTGACAGACTCAACTTAAAGAAGAAAGAGCAAGTTCAGAGGACTATTGTGGTTACATGCTGGTAACACTGAAAACAATCTCAAAAGCATTTTGCAGACACTAGTAAATGCATGAACTAGTTAATCTTCTCGCAGTGATAGTCCTTTATGTCTTAATGGACAGAAGTTATCGAGTGATGTTTGTTAACCTCTTTGATTCTTAAGTGCTCATACAATGACTAGGATTGCACTGGATTAGTTAGTTTACTGTTAAATTTGCTGATAGGATTAATTTATTACAGACCATTTAAGTGTGAAAGAATAAGTTTTAAAATGCATCAGGGAATTTATATGCAATGGTAAGTGCTATTGTATTTTCTGCAATTAGTTAATTATATAGCTATGTAAAAAAAATGGACTTTTATATCTTAGTAAACCTGCCTGAAGGTATTTATCAATATTAATCCAAAAGTCATTGAACATGATAAAAGTCACTAATTTCCGTTTCTAAGCAATGAATGTTTTTGAAGCCTTTGATGGGTTACAAGGATCAGCCTAGTGTAGTTATCCTGCAAAGTCACATATTACTGCCTAAGCTCAAGCGCAAGAGGCTATTAACAGTCTGAGCACTGTTCCAAGCTACTGAGAAATGCTTCAAGTGCTGAAAAGATAACATTATTTTTGCCTTGGAAGACTCACTTTGATTTAGATTTAGAAATTTGAATGTCTGCCTTGACATTGCAAGGTGATCTAGATAGGTAAATCAGCAATGATATTCAGATATTTTAATGTAATAATGTTATGAAATATAGATTACTGAGTTTCAATTCTATTATTCAACTGAATATTTGTAAATTTTATACATTGAAATAATTTTCAAAAAGGGACCAAAACATTAACTTAATGTGACCACAGGAATCACCTGACCCCACAAGTTGACATCAGTATAGATTAGACAAAAATAACCTGAACTGAAATTAACATTTTAATCAAAGGTAATGAAATAAGGCAAGCCCCACCTTGAGAGATGTAACAGGGGCCACCCCTTCTATCTAATTGAGAATGTGTTTGCATGTTGGCACTGAAATTGCCAATTACCAAGCCTGAATAAAATGAGCTTAATATACAAACAAGCTGCAATTTCAAGAAGCTGTTTCTGTGTGGGAGAAGTAGTGGGGATAAATTTTAGATTACAAAATAAAATAAGCCAGAGAAGATTCTCTCCATCTGCTTCTCAAGAAGAAAAACCAGGTGACAACATTTTCTGTGAAAAAACATAAGAGAACGGAAAGCCTTAAATGGCAACTTGAACGAAAGGTTGAAATGAACTAACTATAATCTCCTGTTGTGCAACTCAAAAATGACCAAAAAACACACAACTGGATATTCTATGCCCTACTTTTATTCTTGGCATAATACATTTTAAATTTTGTACTTGTGTACATGAGAGAGAGAGAGACTCCTTGATGTTTAATCATTACTGTGTTTCTCCAGGTTACCAGGTAGTAAATTGCTCTATATTTTAACTTGAAAACCACGTGATTGGTTTCTTATTTCTAAAGTAGAAGTTAGTTCAGTACAATTTAATCAGAGCCACATGTGTTTAATAAAAAACGTACACCTTTGCAACCAACTGGGGATTGTAGAATAGATGAGATCCCATTCACTCTTCCTCACCAGGTCAAAACAAAAATTCTGGAAGTTATTTATGATAATACAATCAAGGAAATATTTACAAAACAAATGGATTAAATCCAAACATTTCCAATTGTGATATTTCAGGAACAGAACTGACTGACTGCTTTTTAATGAGTACATTTATCAATTCTTGTCTCTTTCCATTAATACTCTGCAGCAACTGTTTTGCCTTTGTGATTTTACTTGATCGTAATTTCATTGATTTAAAGCATCAGTTGATAGTTGACCTTCAGTTGATTCTATGAATAATCACTTGTAAGTCAAACACACACACAAGTGATTATTTACAATGATACTACTGGGATTTGAAGAGTGTTCTGAGAAAATGGGCAAGATGTATGTATTATCTGTTTCATTTCTCCTATTAAAGTTCATTAGATTTAGTTGAACTTTGAAATGCAACCTGCTGAGAGTTCTACAATCTGACATTTTCTTTTAACCATAAACAAGCAGCTTTGTTGTAAGCCTCATCTTAAGTAATGGATGATGGAGTGATCTGCAATTTTTAAGATATCCTTTGGAAATGTTAAAGATATGTGCATACTGATATTACTTTTAGTACAAGTCTTTGCATGAGTTTTTGGAATATGAGTCAATATGAGACAATTAATAAACATTTTAATGGATTGGAAACATTAGTTTGTAGGAGAAAGTGAGCACTGCAGATGCTGGAGATCAGAGTTGAAGATTGTGGTGCTGGAAAAGCACAGCTCAGGCAACATCCAAGGAACAGTGGAATCGATGTTTTGGGCTTAAGCCCTTCACCAAGAATGAGGCTTGTGGCCAAGGAGGCTGAGATAAATGGGAGGGGGGTAGGGCTGAGGGGAATCTTGAAGTTCTCTTCCTCTCTCTACAAAGCTCTTTGACGCTGATCTCCAGCTTCTGCAGTTGTCATTTTCTCCTATTTGATTATAACCTTACTGCTAAGCCTCTTCCAAGGATGCCTACCTTGAAGTAGTTCTACTCCTTCTACAAGGTTCCTTCCAACCCCACCCCTCTCCCATTTATCTCTTGGTCCCCTTGGCCCACAAGCCTCATTCCTGATGAAGGGCTCCTGTCTGAAATGTCGATTCTCCTGCTCCTTGGATGACCTGCTGTGCTTTTCCAGCATCACACTTTTCAACATTAGTTTGTCCTCTAGTTCTTAATGTGTACTTCCAGTGGTCTAAATTTTGCCAGAAGCACACAGTTGTCTTGTAATCTTAAGTTATGAAGATGGCTATTGACACACTGCAATTTACTTTTTTCTCCAATCAGTTCAGTCAACCATTAGATGATCAAATAATGTCACAAAAATTATGTTTATTCTGATAGAGCCGATCCATTTACTTGAGAAAATATAATCAATGAAGCAATTCAAAACTGAAATCTAACATTAAATACTTTTAAATGACAATTTGAAGAATAGCATTTTTCCAAAATGTATTTTCTTCTACTTTTCAAAAAGAAATCCATTTGCTTTGATCACTTTCTGCAGTTAGCTCACCAATAAGCAACTTTGAAAAAAAAATCACACTTTGCCATGAGATTCAAGCACATGACCTCAGCATTTCTGATCTAGCATTGAACTAGCGGGCAACCATATTAATGAAATTGGCAGAGCCTTGTGTACAATGTGAGGCATCCAAGTGGTATGTACACTCTCCATATTTTGGCCATTGGTACAGTAGGAAAAAAATTAAAATGGCAAATTTCAAACTTTGCTGGATAGGTAGGTGGATTAACAAGTTTCTGCAACCTCTATATGAAGAATAACCCAAGTGAGTATCCTACAGTGGTGCTGAGACCTCAGTGTCTAGGAAAATCAAGTACAATTCATTAAGTGCTGCCCTACTCTCCTATTCCCAGCACTGTGACTATATTCTCAGAAATTCCAGCTTCTGCTCCTATTGCACAATTCATAACTCACTCCTCTCTCTCATTTTCTGCAGATGTGATTGATATCCACACAGCTTTGTGGTCAATCCAGTGGCAAGATGATGGGAGGATGGCTGGCATTGACCTTACCACAGGTATCCTGTCTTCACAAGGAAACAGTCTGGTGCTAGTTGACATCCAACTGGAGTTAGAAACCCATTTCAGGCCGCCCAGAAATCTCCTCTCAGGACTGTATCTGGAGAGGCCTGGTTCCACCACCTTTGCTCTGCCTGCAAATGTCAATCCAGAAGTAGGTGAAGCCAATGAGGCTGAGCCTCCAACTGGTCAGGTCACTTTCAGCAAGTCACCGCAGATGACGCAGTGGTCATGCATGAAGGAATACCAAGACTGGCAGGCTCCCTCTGACCCAGCAGCAGATCTAGAATGTACCCAGATGTTGTGGGAGGGGAAGGAATAAAAAGCATTGAGGATACATAACTAAAATGGGTGACACTTCAATGTAAATAAATTTTCACATTGTAACAAGTATGTACTGTTATTTTAGTTGCAGTTACATGAATAAAGTTGCAGTACAGCTATCCTTTGTGCCAAGCAATGTTAAAACTCTGTCCGAGGGATAGCTATTTTCTTGGCACCTGTACCAATACTATCAATATTGAATGAAGGATAAGTTTTATAGGTGTTGCAAAGGGTTCCTGTAATGTTAACTCCTATGAAACAACAGGAAAAGTGAAGAAAGATCAAACCAATAATCTGTATTTGGTAGTTGGGGATGATCAGGATAGGCTGGCCTCAGCAAAGTCAGTACATTTACAGTGAGTGAATGATGAATTTATCTAACTCAGTTTCATTAAACGTGGCTGTCAAAGAAGTCCGGCTCAGGTTGCTGCAGGCAATGCTGCTGTGCTGTAGAATCATGAGGATAAACATCATTATTTTCTCACCTGGCACAATGCTGCAGTTCTTCCAGATTCTCATTTGTCATCTCACACTCCTGCTGTATCCTTCAGATGTCAGGAGTGTGAGATGACAGCATGTAAGGAGTATACCACACCCTTGTCTGTAACAAAATCTCCCCACCCCAGAGCTGAGACAACTTGATAACCTCATGCTGAGGAGACATTGTATGGCCCCAGTGAAAGAAGCTCTTGCATTACTCTGCATCTGAAATGTTGCAGCAGATGACAATATTGTCATGGTGCACTGGAACATCCTGATTCAGTAGCCCAGCCTTTCCATTAAAGACAAAGGATTTGGGGCATATTACACTTTTACTGCATCATGAGGGTACTGTTGGCTGGAAACTGCACTCTGAAGCTGTGCCACATTCACTTGGAGGTTGCTGCTAGTCCTGGGCTTTCAGATGTATATATTCCTCAGCAGTGTAGATGCCCATTGTTAAGCTGCTGACAGCAGCTTCTGCAATTGTTCCAATGAGTCTGTGGGAAATATCAGAAGTGATGCTGCTCCTTGGTAATGTGATCACACGGCAATCATAAATGATATTTAAGCATTGGAATTTGGACTCTGACAAGGAGTACAGTGAAATGCCTCTACGTAGAGCTTTTGCATAGAACATCTTGTTCTAATGTGTGCTGCTGAAACTTAGCTGGGACACAGATATGCAGAGTTTTGTGATCACAAAGCTTTTAATCTGTATTGTAGAAGTGCCTGTTAATGCATTTGTCACTTGAAAGGACTTCATGTCAATCTTGTCAGGTTTGAGCCTATCCACATTCCTTCTCAAACTCCTCTTCTCACTTTACCCCAACACCAAGGCACATAGCTTAGTTTTGCCAAATTTTAATGTGTACTGTCCCCTTAATGCAGCCAGAGGAGTGGTGACCATCCCTTTTAGAGTACCCTGTGCCCTCCTATGCTCTATCATCTCTCATTCTTGCATGTTGAGGTTGTCTACTTTCACATATTTTCTCTACATCGCACAGTGTCTCACAATTGATTTCACCAACTAACCCATCATAGCAACGATCAGTCTCCGTGGCAAAGAGTTTCAAAGGCACTCAACCCTCAACAGAAAACATTCCGCTCATCTCAGTATTAAATTGCACCCCTCACTCCCCACTTATTTCTAAGACTATACCCTCTAGTCCTAGACTTTCCCTATGCGGGGAAATGTTCCACAAACACTGTCAAATCCTTTAGCAAATTTGGCTACTGTACATTTGCTTCCAACTTCCAAGTCATTCATACAAATTTTAAACAGGTGTGGTCCTAGTAATGGTCCTTAAGGAACCCATTGGTTACTAGTCCTCAAACTGAAAATCTTTTGTCTTGACTTGTGCTTCTTGCCAATTGGCTAATTCTCCATCCATACCTATATACTACCTCCAACAACATGAGATCTTAACTAATGAACACCCCAAGAGTTACCTGATCATGTCCACACCCTTGGCTGGATAGGTAGTTCAGATGAGTTCCCTGACATGGTGCAGTGATTCCCCATGGTTGTCCCACTTTATTTGACTGAAGGCCTTTTCTCATAGAGTTTGGTTGCAGCATATGCAGTGTTTTGCCATATAAGCTGATAGCACATGCTGCTGATGTGACATTGACATAGCACAACGCAATCCAGCTACATATTCATCCCCTTAATGGGTCATTGGGAAATAAGACAAATTGCCTGGCTTTGTGTCTCCACTTAAATGCAAGGTAAGACAGAAGTAATGTGGGCCTATAAGTTCCATTTGAGGCAGCAATGCATATGTGGCAAGGCAGAGATGCTGTGAATATCCCAATTGGCGCAAAGTGAGCAAGTGCTAGGAAGCTAGCCCAGAGTCAGTGTTGCATCCTGTTATAATGCATTAAATAGGTGCATGTCCCTGTATACAGAGCAGCCTAACAGCACCATTTCAATGAAAGATTTTGGTGCACTCAACAATTTAGTATTGAAGTTGGTAAGCTTGATTCTAGGTGAGTTAGAAATGTGCAATGATGTGAGATTAGTACTTGGTTGATGTCAGCCTTCCAGGACATAGAGTACAGACGATCACTACATTGAGATCCTGCCAGCTACTGGTCAAGCTGGAGGCCTGGAGAAGATGCCAGTGAGCTGCAGCAACCAAGAAACTGCTTGACTTTCATGTCAGGAATTGACACCATCTAGTTACACGCCACCATCTGGGAAAATAGCAACATGCATAGAACTGAGGAGAGATTAGGTAAGACTATGTTAATGCCTGAAAATAGATCCCTCACCGAACACTAGTGCAAGTGTCATTGAGCTGTTGAAACCTTAAGTGAAAAATTGGACATGTTTTCTCTGCAAGAAGAAACAATTTTCATTCTTGCCACATTTCCTGACTGTCTTGTCATTGTCTACATTGTTCAAGGCCTGGAAGCAATCCACCTTATGTTTCTCAGACGCATTCGCAGGCACACTTACTGACCAACTAATACCTCTCTGTAGGCTACCAAAATTATGTCCAAACTTTTCCTCACCATGAATGTGCGAAACAAATACTGCCAATTCAAATCTAACCGTGTTTCCCTTTGTAACAACTCACTGCTGCCTTAGGGTATCCATTAATAAAAGTTTATTGATTAGAAAATCTACACTTAAACTAATCCACACATAAATATTAAGTGGCAATGTTCACATGACTGCCAGCTGCTCTGTGCATTTACTGTGCTTGAGGTCATTATATGTGAAAATAAAGCAATGAGAAAGTTTATCAGTGCTTTAAGTACAATAGTCTCAGAACCTGCTTGACCACATAATTCAGTGATGACCAAAGGTTCCTCATGAAACATCTCCAACAGGTAAACATTCCTGCAATACGTGACTTAAAGTTAGCTCAAGTCTTCATCGATGCTATTAAAAGAACATACAGTGACATATCTATCTTAAATCAGCATGTAAGATAATGTATGTTTTTTTTGGATCTCCACATAAAATGCATCATTGATTAATATAGCAAATAAGCAAAAATTTATTTTAAATTGCTGTAAGAAGTTGGGGAATCTTAAAATAGTATTGCAAACTTTTAGTTACATTTCCATTTGCGTTCAATTATTTGTATCTTAATTGTATTTCTACCTTTCCATGGAAACATCTGATCCCTGATTTCTAACAAAACTAAGTTTAAAACATTTGATATTAAGCTGCATTCTTCATGTGATATATTACTGCACTAAATCACATTACAATTTAAATCTAATCTGTACTAATTATAACTGGAATGAAGCAACATTCAACCACTTGAGGCCAAATCAGACCTTAGTTTAGAATCCAATGAAGTCAATTTGACTTTACATAAATACCCAAGTACTATGTTGTTAACTAATATATACATAAAGATAAAGGTTGATTATCCTCAAAACCCATCCTGTTCCTTCCCCCACATAAATGTTGATTGTTGATTTTGGACGGGACATTTGATTTCTAGAGTTGTGTGCCAATATGATTGTGACAAAAATGGTACTCCCAATGAAATGCAAATCTCATCCTTGACTATTACAAATGTAACAGTCCAGTCAATCTGCTACTCTTTCTTTAATAGGCTGTGTGCCTTGCAGGTATCTCACTGTGGAGCATTGAATATTTCATTAGCATTTAAAACAGGCACTTAAGACTGGCAATAGAGGCAATCTGCCTCCACTCTGCATATATAGACAGGTCAGCATTCTGCAGGGGCAATACTTATCAGGCTTTATGTTGAACATAGATAAAGTGTATTCGGTCATACCAAACTATAAAGCTGCTCTCAGAGAAAAAGAGAGATGACTGATGGTGGTTTAATCTGAGGGTCACTGCGCTTGAGGTGAGGGGAGAGGTTGAAGAGTCCTTATGATATCCTCAACTGGCTGAACGTAAACCCCTCTGACTGTGCATTAAATCTGGACGGAATGAGGGATTTGGCCTCTATGGGTATTTTACTGGGTCACAGGTGGGCAACCCAGTGCCTCATTTGCCAATCATAAAAATTGCAGTGGGGCATATTGAAGGAAGGCCTATGTCAGGCATACTGTTGTTGGCCGAGTGACATATTTAACCAATTCATCTGCCTCCTTATTCACCCACGGGTAACTGCAAAACACCGCCCCCAAATTTCTCAGATGTGTTATTGTCTGTGAACCCCATGATAAAAAGTTATCAGCGAAGTTCATTTCAATGAGGGGAAAGAATATAATGGCCCATACACTCTGATGGTCAGTTATTGGAATAGCATAGATTGGAGTTGGGTGTCGGGATCATGTGGAATTCTGGATGCAGCTGACTCAGTGGGGATTGTACAAGAAATTGAATTCTTCAAAAATTCACTCCTGGGATGTGGATATTGTTGACTGGGCAGCGTATATTGCCTGTCCATATCTGCCTTTTGAAGTGAGCTATTGTATTAATAGTAACTGGTAGTAGTAATAATCTGCCTTCTTGAACTGCTGCAATCCATGTTTGTGGGCAGACTCACAGTGCCATTGAAGAGAGAATGCCAGGAGTTTTTTGCAGTGACCCTGAAGGAAGAGTGATTACGTTTCCAAGTCAAGATAGTGAGTACCTTGGGGGAGGGGGTGGGGTATATTGAAGATGGTAACTTTCTAAAGTATCTGCTGATCTTGTCCTTCGAGATGTAAGTGACCATGTGTTTGGAAGGTGCTGTCTAATGACCTGTTATGAATGTCTGCAGTGCATTAGTGCAGTACACACAGTTTCTACAGAGTGCTGGGAGTGAAATGACTGAATATTTGTGGATGCGTTGTTCCAGCTAGCTGCTTTATCCTGGATAGTGTCAAGCTTCTTGATTGTTGTTGGAGCTTCACTCATCCAGGCACGTGGAGAGTGTTCCATCACACTCCTCACTTGTAGGTGTGAAGAGGCTTTGGGGAGTCAGGTGAATTACTCACTGCAGTATTCCTAGACTCTGACCTGCTGTTGCAGTCACCATATTTAAATAGCAAGTCCATCTGAATTTCAGGTCAATGGTAATCCCCAGGATGATGTTAGTGCTGGATTGAGTGATGGTAACACCATTGAATATCAAGGCTTGGTTCTTAAATTGTCTCTTATTGAAGATGGTTATTATCTGGTATTTGTGTGGTATGAATGTCACTTGCTACTTTTTAGTCCAAGCCTGGATATTGTCCAGATTTATTGTGCTAGGTCATGAACTGCTTCAGTATTTGAGGAATATGTATTCGAGGATGATGCTGAACATTGTGCAATCATTAGTGAACATCCCACTTCTGACCTTATGATGGAGGAAAGGTAATTGTTGAAGATGTTTGAGTCCAGCATACTGTGCTGATTAACTCTGACAATGAGATCTTGGGGCTAAAAGTTTAAGCTCCAGCAATTAGATCCATTTTTCTATGTGCCAAATATGATTCCAACCAGTGAAAATTAATCCCTGATTTGCATTGACTCCAGTTTTACAATGGTTCTTTGTCAGATTTAGTCAAAAGCTACCCTTTTGTCAAGAACAGTGATTCTCCCCTCACTTCTTGTGATTAGCTCTTTTATTCAGGTTTGACTCAAGGCTGTGCATTGCAAATGAAGTTAAAAGTGGTGTGGCCCTGGCTTGAGAATCAGCGAGCAGGTTATTGCTGAGCAGGTGCTGCTTAATAGCACTGCCCAACGCTTTCCAACACTTTGTTTGAGAACAGAATGATAAGTTGTTAATTGGCTGGGTTGGATTTGTCACCCTATTTGAGATCAGGACACACCTGAGCAGTTTTCAACCTTGTTATGTTAGTGCCTGGAATAGCCTGGACAGCAGCGTGGTCATTTCTGAAGTAAGGGCCTTGAGTGTTCTTGCTGGAAAGCTTTAAGGGCCTTTGTGGTGTCCACTGCCATCAGATGATTTTTTGATATCATGTGGAGTAAATAGTATTGGCTGAAGACTGGCATCTGTGATGCTGCAGGTGGCCTCAGGAGGAGCTGTGATGGATCAGTCCCTCTTGAACTTTTGGCAGATCAGATGTCCAGGATTTCTAGCCAAGTCACACATTGCTATCCAGCTGTACCCATACACTTAGCTTTATTTTCTATACTTGACTTTCTGGCAATAACATGAATAACTAGAATCCCATGGGAAAAAGAATGATAATGAAGAAGTTTTTCATCCTGCCTTCTAGATATTCAACAATACTCTCAGAATACAGTAAGGAGATAGAGCGCTTGGTGCCGTTGTGCAATGATAATCTCTCAATGTCAGCAAAGCAAAAGAACTGATCATGGATTCCAGAAAGAAAGGAGGAGAACACTCCCCTACCTACATAAATGGAGCTGAGGTGGAGACTGTTGAGACTGTTGAGTTCCTAGATGGGATGATAACCAACAATCTGTCCTCGACTTCCCACGTAGATGTGATGGTCAAGAAGACACACGACACCTCTTCTTCTTCAGGAGGCATAGGACATTCAGTATGTCCATAATTGCCCTCACCAACCTTTTACAGATGCACCATAGAAAGCATTCTGTCTGGGTGCATAATGGCTTGGTACAGCAACCACTCTGCCTAGGATCGTGAGAAACTACAAAAAGTTGTGCACAGCCTGGACTATTACAGAAGCCAACCTCCCAACCATGGACTCCATGTTCACTTCTCATTGCTGTGGGGAGGCTGCCAATAACACGAAAGACCCCTCCTACCCCCAGTAATACTGTCTTCAAATCTCCATCTATCAGGCAGAAGATACAGAGTCTTGAACACATGCACCAACAGGTTCAAGAACAGCTTCTTCCCGGCTGTTATTAGACTACTGATTTAGAGCTCTCTAATTTCAATTTTAATGTTGATCTTGCTTTGTGCACTTCCTGTGTTGTCGTGACCTGGTATGTCGCGCTCTGTCTAAGCACCTTAAGATCTGTATGTCCGTGCCTGTTATTGTTTGTGTTGCTTGCAAAACAGAACTTTTCACTGTACTTAGGTACATGTGACAACAATAGATTAAATTGAAACTCAAATTAAATCAAATTCACCAGGACAGCCTTGAGAATTTCAAATCTAAAAGAGTGTGCTGATTGGTTACTTGCCAATTAATCAGCATACTCTTATCATTCGGCATAAATTGTAGTTCTCTTAAAAACTTGGTACACGTGTGATTCTATTCTGATGAGTTACAAGATTAAAAGCTTCAATTGCGTGTCTCTTGTTTGAGCAATACTCAAGCTCTCTGTTGCCAAGTGATAATTAGGTTATTGCTCTATAGAGTTTTGTCAAGAACAATAAAGGAAAGAGCCATGTTACAAAGTGAAAAGTAAGTCTGAAGCACTTGTGCTGCTTGAGGATTTACCACCTTGTACTGAATTTGCCAATGATTGTATCACCATCCAACCCTCACCAAGTCTTCACTTCTGTTGAGCACTATACCAAATGATCAAGGGGTACACTAGCTCAGTAATCATGATATGGTTCTAGCATCCCAGAAGTGTTGAACTAAATCCAACTCTGCCTTGTTTTAGTGTGTGGCTTAGTCTGTTCAGTATCCCTACTAAAATAATATAAGATGTAACAGATGAGGAAAAATAAAAGGCCATTTAAATAGAGGGACAATCAGACAAACCTCTTCAGTTCAAAAAATAATGCATTACCCACTTTTGGTGCATGTGGCATTTCCTATTGAATCAGTTTGCCAACAGAGGGAGCAGAGAGACCTGTAGGGGTGAATTTACCTGCACCCATCTCTTGCGTAGTTTTTCAGTAGACACCATACACTATCACAAATGGTATATAATTACTCTCAGGAAAATGAATGGTTGTACATTACAGAAATTTTGTCCCCACATTTTTGTTGAACAGAAATACAGCATAGTATTATACTTCCCATAGAGACCCATTAAACCAGATAAACCCATTTACCAACAGATCCTGAAAATGAAGCAATTATCACCAAACACTCACATTCTAATTTCCCTTTAACACAATCGTAATCAATATAAGTCAATTATGAATTAACAGTCAAATCCTGTTTGGTACAAACTGTAAATTATTACTTCGGATAGCCATTTGCAAATGTAGGTCCTTGCGGAATGCAGAAATGGTCGGAGGGCAAGATGTGCTGAGTAGGAGGGTCTAATTGCAGTTGGCAAAAGTGTTTGATGATATGTTGGATATGGAAACTGATGGAGTGGAATGTGAGAACAAGGGGACCCTATCTTTATTATGTATTATTGGGGGGGCGGGGGATTTGGAGCAGTGGAGCAGGGAATGGAGGAGGTGCAGTGAGGGGCTGTCTAGTTGATGGAGGTGGATGGGAAAGACCATTGTTGGAAATAAGAATCCATCCAGTTCGTGCCATACTCCCCAACAACCTCTCCAACCAATCCTCTGTCTTCACCACCCCCCTCCTGGAACCAAAAAGATGCAACACCTGCCAGTACATCACCTCCCTCACCTCCATCCAGGCCCCAAAACTGTCCTTTCAGGTGAGACAGAAGTTCACCTGCATCTCTTCCAACCTAGTCTACTGCATGTGGTGCTCCCAATGTGATCTTCTCTACATCAGTGAGACCAAAAGTAGACTAAGTAACCGTTTCACTGAGTATCATCACCGGGCCCAAAACAGCCAGCCTGACCTCCCAGTCACCGCCCATTTCAATTCGTTGCCCCACTTCCTCTCTGACATGTCCATCCTTGGATTCCTCCATTGCCGCAGTAAGTTGGAAAGGGTGGTGCTGGAAAAGTGCAACAGGTCAGCCAGCATCCAAGGAACACGAAAAGCCCTTCTTCAGGAATACCGCAGTGAATCAGA
Organism: Chiloscyllium plagiosum; assembly: GCF_037043375.1. Lineage (NCBI taxonomy): Eukaryota > Metazoa > Chordata > Chondrichthyes > Orectolobiformes > Hemiscylliidae > Chiloscyllium > Chiloscyllium plagiosum. The sequence goes on from NW_028270144.1 coordinate 39,220,127, forward strand.
CCACAAATTGGAGGAGCAGCACCTCATCTTCCAACTGGGCAGCCTACAGCCTGGAAGACTTAATGTTGAGTTTTCCAATTTCAAATAACCTTTCCACCCATCACTGCCTCCCTTTCTAGCCCTATGTCCTCTCTTCCATTCCACCTTCTGACCCTTTCTTCCAGCTATCAACTGGATTCATCCTTCCCATTGACCAATCAAGCCTCAACACGATCCTCACTAGCTTCACTATCTCCTCATCCCCAACTTCATCTTTCCTGCCTCCTTCACCTGATCCAATTTGTCTGTCTTCCTTCCCATCCATCCACTCCACCCTTCCCACTGCTCTATCACAATAATCTCCTACCTGCATCCACCTATCGCTATCTCACCATCTTTCCCCCAGCCCACTCCCTCACTCTATTTATTTCCAAGCTCCCCTCCCCCTCCCCAGGCTTCATGAAGAGCTTTGACCTAAAAAATTGATTTCTCCACCTGCTGATGCTGCCTGGCCTCCTGTTTACTACTCCATTTGTATAGCCACGTTTCAGTCTCTCCATTTTTCCAATTCACATTCCAGTCCATTTCCTTAAATGACATTGTTAATTCTCAACAGCGAGCAAACAGGATGTAACCAATGTAATTTTATTTATATGTTGCACCTCTTTCTGGAATATTCTCCACTCTCAACTCTCACTGGTGGACATTTTGTGGATCTGCCAAAAGTGCTTATATATTGCACATTGTGGTTGTGTCTGTACATTCAGTTCCTTGCATGTGAAAGAAACAATGTAATATTAATGTGCCTTCAACTGTTCAGCAATCCAGTTCTCTGATTCAGTTTGCTTACTGTCTTTAGCCCAGAGTCTCCTCTCCATGTCTGGCTATACATGTCTTATTTTGTTTTTTTACTATTCTTGTTTCTGTTTCCAGGTCAACTAATTGTTTCTCCTTCCTCCATTATTATAATGGATATGTAAAAGTCTTTTCCAGATATCATTAGAAACAAGTACAGTTTTCCCAAACATACTAGATTTTCCTTGGTGTATAGATACTCTTTTCTGCAAATACATCTCACTAATACAAAGTGTTCCATAGTCTCTTTCATGTTATTGCCTTCAAGTCAAAGGCTTGACAGTAGACAGATTCAAAAATCAGCCTCAGCGATCATTTTTGGATGAGCAAAATTTTGCAAATGTGGCATTTAACTGAGTGTAGCTGTGTTACAATTTGCTCAAGGAATGTAAATTGCTGACTTGCTCTGGCAGCATGAATTTTTAAAGGCATGTTGTATTCTGGAGCCATGCGTAGTTTAGAGGCTCAAGTGTTCTTTCCGTTATGTGGTTCACCAGAAATCTCTCACCACCTGTTACCTGTCAGGTTGCGTCTGTTAGAAGGCTTCATTGATTGATCATCAGCCTGTTTGGCCCCATGTTATGACTGTTCCTTTCTTGATCATCAGATCCTGTAGTGGGACTTGAGTACAGAGCTTCTGACTCAGTGACAGGAATGCTACCTGTCTTGTTGTTGTTGTTGTTGTTGTAATTGTTTTTATGATTATTAGGCTTTATTAGTATCGTACAAAGGCAAAGATTATTTAAAAATTATTAATATATTGGTTCAAACTCAATGAGGATATTATGACAATATCTAGGGTCTTACTTTTGCAAATGGAGAAATCAACCTTCTTAAAAAATGGATATATTCGTTAGGTTGGAGCTTCACTCTGAAATATGTAAGATGAGTTATACCAATTCAAGATGCAGAATCATAGAATCCCTACAGTATGGAAAGAGGCCATTCAGCCAATTGAGTCTTCACCAACCCTCTGAAGAGGATTCCACCCAGATCCAGCTCCCCACTCTATCCCACTAATTTAGCATTTACCATGGCTAATTCACCTAGCCTGTATGTCCCTGAACACTATAGGGCAATTCAGCATGGCCAATACATCTAACCCGCACATTTTTGGATTGTGTGAGGAAACCAGAGCCCCCAGTGGGAAAACATGTAGACATGGGGAGAACGCGCAAACTCCACTCAGACGGTCATCCAAGGCTGGAACTGAAACCAGTTTCTAGCACTGTGAGGCAGCATTGCCAACCACTGCGGTCCTGTACCACCCATGTCATTGACACATTTTACTGTTTCTATTCTTCTGCTTTAGAAAGAATTTGAAGACATTTATTAAAAGTCCAGAAGAGGTTCCAGGGTTGAGGAACTTCAGATAGATCCCTAGAGAGATTGGAGAAGTCATAATTATTTCCCCAAGGGAAGGGATTGAACAGAGACTATGTCATGGAAGGGCAAAGCAGATAGGGAGAAACCACTCAGATGGAAGTATTAAGAAGCAAAAGGCAATGCATAACTCCCTTCTGTGCAGTCAGAACCCTTGGTTCTGTGGAAAAAAAAGATCACTGCCTTAGAAGACCAACTTTTCATGCACAAACTGTTAAAATCTGGTAGATATCTGCTGCACGGCACAGTGTGGGCGGCACGGTGGCACAGTGGTTAGCAATGCTGCCTCACAGTGCCAGCAACCCGGGTTCAATTCCCGCCTCAGGAGTGGAGTTTGCACACTCTCCCCGTGTCTGCGTGAGTTTCCTCCGGGTGCTCCGGTTTTCTCTCACAGTCCAAAGATGTGCAGGCTAGGTGAATTGGCCGTGCTAAATTGCCCATAGTATTAGGTATAGGGGTATGGGTGGGTTGCGCTTCAGTGGGTCGGTGTGAACTTGTTGGGCCAAAGGGCCTGTGTGGAAACACTGTAAATAACCTAATCTAATCTATTTGTGGCTATTAATGAAATTTAGAAACAATAGTTTGCAGCTGATTCCTGGTTGTGGTGATGGTCTTCTCATCTACCTATTTCACCATAAGGCCTCCCTAAATGGCAATGTTTTCCAACCTAAATGGACCAGTCTCACCTTCATCCTCATCAACGTGCACTTCCATTTAATTTGAAGCTCATGATTGTGAGATTTCAAGTCTGGTCCAGATCAGAGAATTGGGCATAATGATGAAAGTGCCTGATTTTCTGCTATGTGGACTTCTTGGCCATTAAACTTTCAGAAGTTTATGGATAAATAGTGTGTAAGATTCTAGCCACACCCTCAAGCAGAGGCAACTGTTTTCAAACTTACAAATTAGCTGAAGCATTAGAAGTGTTCAGTAAAAAAGTATTGAAAAGTCATAGATCACAGATTGAATCAAGACAAATGGGATGGCACTCTTCCATAACTGGTTGCAGACAACCTGTCAAATAATTTATATTTTTTATGTAATTAGAATCATTGAGATGTACAACACGGAAACAGACCCTTCAGTCCAATTCGTCCATACTGATCAGATATCTTAAATTAATCCAGTCCCATTTGCCAGCATTTGGCCCATGTCACTCTAAACCGTTCCTATTCATGTACCATCCAGATGCCTTTTAAATGTTGTAATTGTACCAGCCTCCACCACTTCATCTCGCAGCTCATTGCATGCATGTACCACCCACTGCATAAAAAGTTGCCGCTTGGGTCCCTTTTTAAATCATTCCCTCTCACCTTTAACCTATGCCCTCTAGCTTTGGACTCCAACCTCCTGCACCCCAGGAAAAATACCTTGGCTATTTGCCCTGTCCATGCCCCTCAGAAGTTTATAAAGCAATTGTTTATAACTTTTTCAGAATTCTTCTGAAGCTGTTCATAATTCATTATGAGTATATGGAATTTTGTAACTAAACATAATTTGATATTTGGCAGATATTTCTGCAGTACATTTTGAAACAGAAACTCTTCTGAAATTGCCAAACACACACACTTATGCTAATTTTTCATACACCATACCTTAAAATTTAAATAATAAACAATTTATTTTAAGCAGGGTTCAAAATTCACACCCAAGAATTAATTCTGCCTGTTTGAAGATTGGCACAGGACCAGGAGCAATTCTCAAACCAATGGGCTGGAAGTTTACTGGCATGCCATGGGTCTGCCATGGTACGAAAAGTGAGATTCAAGCCCATGTACATGAAGTGTGGGACAGCGGAGAGCATTTTACTCGTGATGGCTGCTTCAGGAAAGTGGTCCAACTCTACAAGCTCCTGGCTCAATCAACTCTCCCATCAATGGTGCTACCTACTCCTGAAACTGTGAGGGATGTCAGTGATTGCTTCAACATCAAGGTGCTTGCAAAAGGCCTGAGGAATTTTTATTTAGTGCCAAGGCCAGGCAGGCAATCTGATGGTTGATCCATCCGGCAAGCATTGCAGAAGCAGTCACCTCCTCTCCTAACTGATTAAATTACAGCCATGATTTCCTGCTATTGAAAATCAGGAACATAGAACATAGAACAGTACAGCACAGAACAGGCCCTTCAGCCCACGATGTTGTGCTGACCACTGATCCTCATGTATGCACCCTCAAATTTCTGTGACCATATGTATGTCGAGGAGTCTCTTAAATGTCCCCAATGACCCTGCCTCCACAACTGCTGCTGGCAACGCATTCCATGCTCTCACAAATAAGGTTTGACATGAGGCATGCAAACAGTTCAATCTGGATTATCACACAGATACTAAGGGAACAATTGTTCCCACAATCACACTGTGCTTAACCTGTGAATGATAACTTTAAAAAAACGTTATAACCCACGATTTTGATGGTCATGAAAATGTTAGTCCCTGGAAAGAAAAAAGGTACATTGAATCAGGTTACTTAGATAAAATGTCATAATATATCCAAAAACAATGAAACAAACCTTCACATGACTCGTTTGCAATTTTGTGTTTTGTTGCCGGGGAGATGGCTCAGGATTTTTCATGACGTTTGAAGAATAAATCAGAGCCAAATTCGTAAGTTATTTTTTTTTTAAATTTTCACAGGCTGATGACCATTAGGAAGTTCTCAAATACAAACTTAATGTATAATCTGAATGATAAATCATAATGAAAAGTTATTAGTGTATTACTAGCAGAGACCTTCAAAACATTTGCAATCAAGTTAGTATTTTATAACTTTCTCTTTTTAAACATCGGGATTGTGAGTTATTCTTTAAGGTCTTCAAAACTTCACATTCTGAGAAAAGAAACTGAAATTGCTTTTAATATGAAAAGGATAAATCTAGCACCTAAGCTCGCTGTCATCCAGAATGCAGTAAAATAATGTCAAAAAACCTAAAGACATAAAATCATGTCAGCTCACGTAGCATCTGCAGAGAGTATTAACTAAATCTTTCCGGTAAGTGACATTTCTGATTAAGGATCATGGATCAAAAATTTTAACGGTGTACATTTCTTCCCCAGTGTACCTGAACTGCTGCTTATTTCCAGCATTCTTTTTTATTTCCAACATGCTCAACATTTTGTTTTTGTGTAACATAATGGCCTGGATTTTGCAGGCAAAATCAAAGTAAGGACGTTCATCTCCTGCCTGTGAAGAAAGCAACTGACAGAGGTACACCAATCTGAGGCAGGAATTTTCCGTTTCCTGATGTCAGTTTAAATCTGTTGCCCAATCAATGTCTGCCAGAATGTAACTAGCCAATCGTGTTGAAATATTCACAAGCTCAAAAAAGAAGAGCACTTGAGATTCTTCACTTCTATTTTATCTTTTTCAGATAGTGAAGTAAATTAATATGATTTGATTAACACAAGCTCAACTAAAACTGAACTTTCTTAAAAAGGTGCTTTAACAATGTGTTGAAGTTTTCATCATAATGGAAATATTTTACATTACAACAATATATAAAATTAGTTTTTCAGGGTCAGTCACAGTATGTAACAGTAATTATGAAATTAATTTGCCATTATAACCATTTGCACCTCAATCAACAATGTTTAACTTTCAGTGATCTTAGATATTTTTAATCAACCTGTTCAGACTTGTTATGACACACCTCTGGAGCAGGTGGGTCTTCTTTACAGCATGACTCACATTATAAACATGGAATTGCTTGTTAATTCAACTAATTTTAATTGTTTCTGCTCTGAGGACTGCTTCAGCAGTACACCTATTGAAGAAATGCAGACTCACTGACAGCAAATGTTGGATTTTCACATTGTGTACAGACTCTAGAGGTTGCTGTCAGGTTCAGTGCTGATGATAAACACTGACAGTTGTGGGGCAATTTCAAAACCTGGCATATCACGATTTAGAAATGAATCATACCGTTGTGTTTATGGGACTTTGCTCCATACAAATTAGCTGCTGCAATTCTTACATTCAAATGGTGGCTAGGTTTTGAAAATATTTAATTGGCTGCAAAACACATTGGGTGACCGCAAGGTCATGAAAATCATTATGCATGTGCAAGCCTTGCTTACTTTTATCATTTCTGCTTCATTAAGTGTGTTAATTTTATTGATGTTATTTTCTAGAAAAGTAATGAGTCTGAATTAATGCATTTTGCCGCTAAGTCAAATTTGACTCAATTTTAATAGCAACAATAGTATGTTTACTTTAGCTTTAATTAGACTTGAAGAAAGCCAGTGGAAATGGGTGGGGGATGATAGCATAGTGAGCTAGTTCAATGAAAAAGTATGCAGTGTTTTTTTTGGTTTAAAATGTGCAACTGGTTCAGGACAACTTCACTCTCTATATTTTAGGAGGCAATGTACCTGTGACCTTTAGTGTTGGACATGGTTGTCAGAATGATTACAATATAGTTATTCCTTTTAGTCTATGAGGGAAAATTTGGCAAAGATTTGTGTTGGCAATGATTCCATATACATGTCAGTATTTTGCTTTATGATGAAGAAGTTTAGTGGTATTCCAGAATGGGATGACTGCTTTCAGGGTCCCAGTGCCTCTGTCAAACTGTTGCAATTACAATATTTCTGCTAATGACTTTTAACAGTTGAATAAAATGGCTGCTTTAGTTGCTCCTCATGTTGAAATGTGACTAAATTTTAATTGGGGTTGTAACCCACAATGAACTAATTTACGAGTCAGAAAAATACATTTTTGCAAGGCAATGACAGTGGATGAATAGAAATTTGTCTCCAAGGCAAAATAAGTTTTTTTCTCTCATCCTGCCCCACATAATGCTATCTTAGCCAAAGTTCTTTTGAGAGAATGATGCATTTTTATCAAGATTATCTAAATCATTTCATTGTGGACGTAGGAAGTTTTTACCAATATAAATGCTCTTCCAAAGAACTATTGCTGAAACAATGCTGAACATTGATTAGCAAAATGATTTGTATGTAGTAATACTGCCTCAATGCATCAGTTATACTTTATACTAAATATATGCTTTTCTGGTATGTGATTACTGGTTTGTTAAAGTCAAGTCCACCCATGTATAATTAGTGGTTTAATTTTCATGCATTAATATAATATACTTGTGCTCAATTAACTTCAAAGATGAGGACGTACAGCAATTACACTAGAATTAGTGTTAGTGTCAAAATAACAATTGTTCCAGCACTTAAACCAATATAAATATTAATACAGGAGTGATACTATGAAAATTAGTGCATTTTCCTTTTCTACTTTATTGGGCCCAAAATTTGGAGATCACTTGCAGAGAAGCAAAAATTTGTAGCTCTATTTGAGGGACTAATCTTTCAGTTCGGGGTCCAGCATTGATGTGCATGTTAGCCAGGAATTCCACTGATTTGGTGGGAGACAAGCAAGTGAAGGTTTTTGATAACCTGAACAACTGCTTATGGCATTTATCTGGGGTATACATTGGGTTGTAATGTCAGGTAAATGGACAAGCATAGTGTAAAATCCAAGCTTCCCTAAGTTATGGTGGAATTGCATCATTGCAGTAACTGGATGAAGAATGAAGAAAAATGTTTGTCCACAAATTTGGAGTTTTGCATATTTTCCCTGTGCCTGCAAATGTTTCGTCCTGGTGCTCCAATTTCCCCTGACAGTCCAATGATGTGCAGCCTGGATGAGTTGGCCATGCGAAATGCAGTGTTCCAGGGATAGGGTAAGGTGGGGTACATCTGGATGGGATGCTCTCCGAAGGATCAATGTTGACTCACTGGGTCAAATGGCCTGCTTCCACACTGTAGGGATTCTGTGATATTTGGAGAGTTGGAGGTCATCATTATAAATGTCCACAACCTTTATCTAAGCTCCAAGAAAAAAAATACTTTCTCACATATGAATCAATTCATCAAACAGCCTGCTGAGGTTAAGTTTAGAGTTTGCAGTTTGGGAGGTTTGGTTTTCCTGTAATTAAGGTTTTATTACGAAATACATTGCAGCTAACACCTAGACTTCATTGCCCTAGCCTTTGACCCTCAATACAGAAGATATGGTTAAAAAAAACAGGACGGGGAACCTGGTGAGCACTCCAGCTATCCTGCTCTCAAGTTGACAGGTATTGCCATGAGGCATGCAACTAGCAGAGGAACCACAGTGACCCTCTTCACTCAGCATACTGTCAAAGTAGCTGGGCCCTCCAATGAACAGTGCATGAATATGACATTGGGTCATACTTATTTCTTTGAAGGTCCTTAAGCAAACTGCCTATTGTTTTGTGGTCTCTGTGCCCAAAGTGTAGTTTTGAATCTGTTGCCAGCAATATCTGTGGCAGGGAGGTGCAGCACAAAAATGGGCAATGTAGTAGCACGGCTAGACAAGTGGGACCTTCTGGGTCTTTGTCATGTCTCATACATTAGGCAGTGTGCTCTGCTCTTTATTTTAAGAGGTCTAAAATAAGTGGAAACTGCAGCCCCTATCAGCACTAGTTAAGTCATTTACTCTGAGTACAGCACAGCTGTTTCCTTCCCCATTAATTTTTGACTTTCAGCATGATAGAAAGTAACAGAGAATGCTCCTGAGCCATTGAATTCCAGCCTCCACCTGAACATGCTGATGGGCCTTTCAATATTCAAATTGCCTTTTCTGATCGCAGGTGCATGAGCAGTGTTAGTGCTGTCTCATGGCATGTACATGCTGCTTCAGTGTCACAGTTTAATTGTCAGTGCCACAACTGTGATACACAAGGTGAGAAAGTCAATCAATCATTTCAATACAGCCTTCACCCATGCCTGAACGTTTTAGTGCAACATGGCTGAATATTTGAGAATTAATATTAATGCTTGATGTGTTTCCACCACAGGCCCCCCACCTGGCTGCCTTAATGATGGGTTTTCAGATGACAATTGTCATGGACAAAGATTAAATGGTAAGCCTTTGAATTATCCTTTCCTTTTCCTACTTGTGCCCAAAGACAATGATGTATTCTTCAATGTTGTATTTTCCTTTTTATGTAATCTTATCCCTGTTTGGAGTAACTCTGAGATATGTTCCCCAAAGCCCTTTTTTTTTAGTTTCCATCTTAGAAATAAACCCACAGCAACAGGTTTATTGACAAAACATTCAAAACGATTGTTTCTCTGCATATCTCTCTCACTGACACAGGCACACACATATGGGCACTCAGTAGTTCAATGTACAGATTGGGAGTCTTTAGTTGGCTGATTTTATTACAATTCTGTTTTCTGGGAAATGGTTTGCAGATGGATGAAAGTCAAAGAGGTAGCAACATTTCTTATGCTCACGCACACTTTGTCAAGTTTGGGAGGTGACGTCTAAGATTCTTTCTGCTGATGAGACCTGTTAAAGAGAGATTAGAAACATGCCTTCTAGCTGCTAAGGCCTGGAGCTTTGATTCTCAATATGTTAAAACTGCAGATGAAGACAGAAGTCACAAGTAGATTTAAAAAGAGAATCAAAATGCTCCATTTTGGTCAAGGTGCTTACTGTCAAGCTATTCAGAGAATCAAGCTAATACCCTCATCAAATGGTCATTGTAAGGTGAAGAAGGATTGGTGGTCCATCTCAGTGGTAAGTTGGAATTCAACTGCCATCTTGTTATAGGGGAGTGTTATTTTGTAATTTTTTTTCTGTCATGGTCTTCATCAGAGTTAGTATGTCTCTGGACAGTAGGCCAAATCTTCATAAATTAAAGGAGGTCTTATGGATCAACTGGCTTGGGTTTGCAAAACATTCTGCAGTTTTCTGACTAATTCAATCATATGATTTTAGAGCAGTCTAAGAGATTAATGATTTCTATATCTTAAAGAGGTTTAACAGGAGAATATAGAAGGGAATATGATTAAACAAAAAAAAACTCTCATTCTTCCTGGTGACTACATAACAGCTAATTCCCCTTGTGGAGATTTTTAAGCAATCGATTCAGTAATTTTGGCATGTTAATACTGCTGCCTCACAGCACCAGGTTCGATTCCATCCTCTGGCGACTGTTTGTGTGGGGTTTGTCTAGATGGATTGGCCATGCTAAATTGCCCGTAGTGTCCAGAGATGAGTAGGCTAGGTGAATTAGCCACAGGAAATACAAGGTTACAGATATAGGGTAGGGAGATAGGTTGGGGTGGTATGCTCTTTGGAGGGCTGGTGCAGACTGGCCTGCTTCCACATTTGTAGGGACTTTATGTCATGAGATACCTCTGGCATAGGGTGATACTTGATGCAATGACTTCTGTCCCAGAATTGGGAACACTATCCCTCCATCTCAAGAGCCCTTCCAATCCTTTGGTATCCCTTATTCAATCCAGCAGGTCTCAGGACTGAAACTAAAACAAAATAATTAATCAAAAAAATGCTTCCATTCAAACACACTTCATATGAACCAAAACTAAAATAAAGCTCTCATTTATGAAAGACGTACAAACATTTAATTTTTTTTTCAATTTGTCCTTCTGTTATAAAGGAGAGAGTGAGGACTGCAGATGCTGGAGAGTCAGAGTTGGAAAAATGTGGCACTGGAGAAAAACACAGCAGGTCAGGCAACATCCAAGGAGCAGGAGGGCCGATGTTTCAGGCACAATCCCTTCAGGAATGTGGAGGGGGAAGGGTTTGTCTCTCAGCTACCATCCTGCTTCTCAGATGCTGCCTGACCTAGTAAGTTTTTTTCTAGCACTATACTTTTCGACTCAACTTGTTGTAAAGCCAAACAAATACTTATTCACTTAACATATCGAAAATGCACAATTACTTCATATTCTCTTAAAATAGTCTATCAAAATGTTGATGGATAATCCAACATTCTTCAAAATTGCCTATTGAGCATCAAAACTACGTTTTATAAGGACTAAGTACACATGCCTCCTCATTTAAATCTGATAGCATTTTAGGCTGTTTGGCTCGATTAAGAAATAGAAACATTTTCTATTTTAAACAGATTCAATGCACCAAGTTAAGTTCCTGGTTCTTTTACTTCAAAGGCTGGTTAGACTTTGAAACTTTGTTTATTTCAGGTGAAAGCCTCCATCTGCTGAATATGGTGAGCAAGTGACTATGTGTCAAGAGACTGTTTTATTGTAAGAACTTTGAGAAAAAATATGAGAGTTGTAAGCCATGATAGATTCACTGTGGACAGCTATAGTTTAAATGCTATTTGTATTTCTAACGTATTTTATGTTTCCAACTTGTGCAGATTTAAACAAAATGGAACTGTTGTTTTGTTTCTCACAGTTAACTAATTTATGAAATGTTCCTCTCTCTGAAAGACTGAAAATATAGTTATGAAGTCACATAAATGAGATTTCAGATTGTTCAACCCATGTATATGAATTGTCAATGTGCAACATGTAAATAAGGAAGAAGACAGGATTAATTATGAATTCCTGAGTGATTCGTAATACAAATATGCCTGATGTGACAGTCTCTGGGTGGAGATGGTGTATCTGGGGGCTGTTAATTACAAGATGAAACAGGTATTAATGGATCTGGCAAAAATGTTCTCATCAAGCTGGGTGGTACAATGAAAACAGCAAAAGCATATATTTGTGAGCACCTTTAACATAGTAAGTCATCCCAAGTAATTTATTGGACTGTTAGTTTGACATCACTCTACAAACTCTGATATTACATGGAACATAGAACTGTACAACACAGTATAGGCCCTTTGGCCCTCGATGTTGTGCTGACCTTTTATCCCACTGTAAGACCAAACTAACCTACATAACCTTCATTGTACTATCTTCCATGTGCCCATCCAAGATTTGCTTAAATGTCCCTAAATGTACCTGATTCTACAATCACTCTCTGGGCAAAGAACCTATCTCTGATATCTCCCCTAAACCTTCCTCCAATCATCTTAAAATTATGCCCCTTTGTGATAGCCATTTCCTCCCTGAGAAAAGATCTCTGGCTATCCACTGTATTCATGCCTCTCATCATCTAGTACACCTCTAGTAAGCCACCTATCATCCTCCTTCACTCCAAGCTGTAGCTCCCTCAACCTTACTTCATAAGACATGGCCTCCAGTCCAGGCAGCATCCTGGTCAATCTCCTCTGTACCCTCTCTAAAGCTTCCACATCCTTCCTATAATAGGCAACCAGAACTGAACACAATATTTCTAGTGTGGATGAACCAGGGGTCTATAGCGATGTAACATAACCTTGTTGCTCTTAACCTCAATCCCCCTGCTAATGAAAGCCTTCTTAACAACTCTTTCAACTTTGGCAACTTTGAGAGATCTAGTAACAGGGACCCCAAGATCCCTCTGTTGCTCCACACTGCCAAGACTCCTGTATTCTGTATTTAAATTCCACCTTCCAAAATGAATCACTTCATACTTTTCCAGGTTGAACTCCACCTGCTACTTATCAGCCCAGTTCCACATCCTGTCAATGTCCTGCTGCAACCTACAACAGGATTTTAGTGACAAGTATTGCAGTCCTCCACACTATCCACAACTCCACTAACCTTCACGTCATCAGCAAACTTACTAACCCACCTTTCCACTTCCTCATCCAAGCCATTTATATGATTCACAAAGTGTAGAGGTCCCAGAACTGATCCTTGCGGAATACGACTGGTTACCACACTAGGGCATATTAGGGTATGTGACCTAAACCTTGGACCAAGACTTAGGTTTGAAGAAGCACCTTTAAGGAGAAAAGAAAAGTGGAGCGGTGCAGAGAGGGATCTCCAGTGTTTAAGGCCTTGATAACTGAAGCCCTGCCCTTCAAGTGATTAAAATCATGGATGGTTGAGTTACCAAAACTGGAGGAGCCACATAGCCTGGACAGTTTTTGAGATGGAGGTGATGACAGAGATCAATAGGGATCAAGTCTGAAAGGAATAAAGTAAAAATGAAATTCCAAAATTGAAGCTTTGCTGAACTGAGAGTAATTGTGGATTAGAAAACACAGGAGTGATGAGCAAACAGGACTTCATATGGGTTAGAACATGGGCAACAGATATTTGGATAACTACAAGCTTATGGACCATAGATTTAAAGGCCTTCAGGAAAATATTGGAATAGTTAAGACTAGAAATAACAAAGGCCTGAATCAGGACTTCATTAGTAGATGAGCTGAAAGTGTGTTGTTGGTAGATGTTAAGGAGACCAGAATTATCCAGCCTTAGTGACGGCCTGTATATACTCGGGTCAAACGTGACATTGACACTATGGACAATCTTCGAGTTTCCAGTTTGAGGGATGGATTTGTTGATGATAACTGAAGATAATGGTTTCAACTTTTCAACATTTAGTTGGGAAAATATATGTCTGCTTGTTTCAAATTTGTGTCTTGGCTAAGGATTTTAATGACAAGTATTGGTGAAAGATAGCAATCTTAATAAAGGGAATTGAAGGAGATTAAGAAGAAAGATACACCAGTGTCACACTTTTAAGAATGGCCCAGGTATACCAATGGTCAGAACATTGTTGGAGCAGTGTATACTGGAGCTGCACATTGGGATCATTTGGTATCCTTGCATAGCTGATTCCATGGGAATGAATAGTTTCCATTAGGCAATTTCCCATGCAAGTCAGAGACTTCAGAGGATTCATGACTCACCTAAGCTTAATATTTGTCCAACACATTTCAGAGGATTAAAAGCGTTCTCTAAATCCCACTAAACTGATCTCTCAGCTTATCACCAACTACCAACTATCTCCTCCACTACCACCAAATTATACCTGCCTAACTCCCTAAACCTTTCATAACCAAGACAACAATTTCCTGACCAGACCCAGACAACCACCACATTTGTCTCCCTCCCGCCCTCCCAACATGACCTAATTCCATCCCTATTCTCTAGCCCTCTACCCCCTCATCCCCATCCCACATATCATCCACACATCATTGGGAAGAAATGTAAGAGCATAAACCAAATTGGATCTCATTCTCTGTAGCATCTCATGGTGGAGTTGAAGTCTAAACCTATGCATAGTTAGTATTATCACATTTATTAGCAAGTAATGTTTCCCACATCACAAGCCTCATTTCCTTTCCAATGCTTCACTTGGACAAAATCAAAGTAGAATGACAACAATAATGGGCGAGACATGAACAAGGTAAGCTCACAGCTGGTAAAATTGGGTGTTGTGGAGGAACAGAACAATTGCAGGAAAGCTAGAGTAAAATGGTAGGTCAAATAGTATGAGACTTATGGAATAGTTGGTGTAATGAGTAAAGGAATCGACAAGGGGAAAGGATATAAACAATAGCTCAATAATAGTCTCTGTGTTTTTGTAACAAAAGTTAATAACAGCATCTGTATCATCTCATGAGATGCAATCTACATAAATAAATTCAGAACAAATGCTCCCCCATGATCAACTTTAGATTCAAACAATTATAAGTGATTGATGTGCATGATTCTATTGAACAAATGCTGTGATATTGAAACCCCCTGTTAATAGTGTGTTTGGCAAGCACATGAAAACAATTGCACATGTAGCTTTCATAGTGCTTACTAACTGTATTTGTGACTATTACATTGATGTGTAGATGCTCACTTTATTAACTGGTTATAACTTATTTGTAGCTTTAAGCATAATGACCATACAAAGATTAAAATTACGAAAACCAAGTCACGTTTATGGTAAATGTTCTAGTTAAGTAATCAGGTCCTTAATGTATGATATTTCAATGCAATAAAATGGTGTGTATCAGATGCCATTATGATACATATTATTAATAACTTGTATTAGTCCCCCAAAATGCTAAAACATTGCTTGAATCTTTCCAACCCTTGAACAGTGTGGACAATGAAGATAAATGTCGATGCATATGGCAAGATTGAAAATAGCTGAATCTTGAAGTAGATTTTTTTTCCCTTTTTCCCTTAAGATTTCAACAGTGAGATCAGAAACTTGCTGTTAAGCACAGACTGTCTTGTTTTCATATTTTGCATCTCATTCCTATTTCAGCACACCTTATTCCTTGCCGGATGCAATCCTCCTCTCCTTGCACAAGAAACTAGACAGCATGAATTCCTGACTTGAAAGTTAAAGTACCTGGTATAGGCAGTTTTTTTGCTGGCTTTTGCAATATCCATTAATGATGTCCCATCAACACCATGTTGGTGAATACTCCATGCACAGAATACTCCTTCTCCACTCTTCTTCCACCAAAGTTTGTATCAGCAGACCACCAGCCTTGCCACATCATCATGGCTGGTCTTGGTCCGATTGAAAATCCTTGTCAGCCCTTTAGGACTTCAGCTTGGAGCTTATGGGCATTTTTGACTACTGTGCACCTGCCAGGTCTCTTATGCCCAGGGTCACAGCTATTTCATACACCTACGTAGGATGCATCCTATGACTGCTAGCTTAATTTCCTGTTGTGCACTCATTTCACAGTTACATGGAGGCTGACTCAGTGGGTAGCATTTTGTTTTAACCAGCAGACATAAAGAGTTAGTAGTTGTGGAGAATAACATGGATGACGGCTGTTGATGGGAGATACTCCATGATATAGTGAGATTGGTAGCCCTGGTGAGCACTGGTGAATTTGGGTGCCGTGGCATAGTTCAAGTATATGTGAGGCAGCAGAGAGAGGATTGTGGTACTTGCAGAGTGAAAAAAGATCATTAACCATTTTCACTGCAGGACCTGGGCTTCTAAGTATATCTGAGTTGACTGTGTATGTCTCTGATCTGCTGGGTAGAGAATGTCTCCCCTCTTGACCATCATGTCCACTAGGTTTTCCAAATTCCAATCTGGAAATGACCCTTTGAATCATTTCAGTTTCCTAAGAGGGCAGTAAGGGAGGTAAATCCTCATTTGCAGTATCTGAGATGGTACGCAGCTGGATATTAAATGTGATATCGGTGCCCTGTACTGGCAGCAGCAGGCATTTCAGCTCTCTTGTCTCATGATTGAATGACAAAGACAGCAAAGAGGCCTGCTGCATAATTAATAAAGTAAGGAGCAGAAGATAGCATGAGGAAAATCACTGAGAGTCTTGACAGGAATGGGAACACCCTAAAAATAATACTTAATTTAAAAACTGTATAATCCAGCCTCTTAATTTTACCTAGCTTTATCTTCTCTAGTGTATTCGAAATGATAGTTTTTTTTTTCTCATAAGATGTTATATATTCAGTTTACAAGACATTTCTAATTGATAAGTATTAAGTGATGTGATTTAAATCATGAGTCCTAACGGTCAGCTCCTACAACTCACTGTCCAATAATTTCTCTGTTCAATGTAGAAGAAGTAAAGCTTCAAATTAGATCTTGCGATATGGTGCAGACAGAATGGAAAGGGAATAAATTGTTTTGAAATATAATTACATTGAAAGTGTTAAAAACAATACATGGGATATTTTCCATGTGTCATTGTGAGGTTTTAAATTCATCTGTGTTCGTACAGCTGCAATCCTCCTGCAACGAAAGAAAACTATTCCCAACCACCCAAATCTTTCTGCAAAATGCACATTTTTAAAATGACCTAGATTTTGTGGGTTTTTTTTTGTTTTTCTTCTTTCTCTGCATTATGGAGTGTTAAAAAGAAACATCTGCTAACTTCAGGCAATTGACAGACTTAAGTGCTTGTTTTAAAGAGCATTTTGTTGGAGATGTGCACCAGTTCAGTTAAATGATGCATAAAGGGTGATGAATGAGATCTTGACAGTTTTCTGGATATTACATACTCGCCTTTGTATCTGGATAAGCATTTTCTTCCTTTATCCCTTGCCGTATCATGTCTGCTTTTCCTTTTACTATAATTTTGCTTTTTATAAGATCATTGTTATTTTGCATTTGATGTTTTTTATTTCTGAGTTACTGATTTTTAAAATGTGATTAGTTTCTTTACTTCTGATTTGACTTTTGTAATGAAAGTTAGTTCAGAAATAGGGGGTAACATTCTATGCTTAATAATTCAATAATGCTATTGCATGCAGTCCTTCTAATCTTTTCAACTATATTGAATTATAAAATTGTATAACAATTGTATCCTGTTAATATTTAACAGAAAGTGATGAACTGGATGTAAGTATGCCACACAAATTGTTCCTACTCGATAAGAAATAAAAGAACAGAGAATATTGCAGATGGTTCAACTTGGCCTGAGGGGTTAAGCATTAAAGAGGAGATTACATCTTCTTGATCCATAACTTACGACTAGACCTGGGTGAAGTATTAAGTACAATGGAACCCATTTAAACTGATAGCTTATGTCATCAAAAATAGGCTCTGAGGGTAGAATGTTGCTTATAGCGTGCAAGGCAAGCAGAATTGGTAGAAGTGGGTCAGACAGAAAGACTGGTGTTATCCATAACACTTTAAAGTGCTTGCCACATTCAATCATAGAATCCCTACAGTGCAGAAAGAGGCCATTCAGCTCATTGAGTCTGCAGGACCCTCTGAAGAGCATTACACCAGACTCACCCCCTATCCTATCCCAGTAATCTTTCACTTCCTACAGCTAATTCACCTAGCTTGCACAGCCCTAGATACTGTGGACAATACAAAATGGCCAATCTACCTCACCTGCACATCTTTGGACTGTGGGAGGAAACCAGAGCACCTATTGGAAACCCATGCAGACACAGAGAGAACAAGCAAACGGCACTCAGTCACCCAAGGATGGAATCGATCCCATCCTATGAGGCAGCATCACTAACCATTGTTCCACTTTGCCACCTGTAATTTTAACACAATGGACAGAATGGTAAAACCAACTAGATATGTTTGCACTTGCATTTTACATGCATACCTATTTTGCACTTCATTAAAGCAGATGGTCAATCCAATTCCATCAGATTTTCAGCATTTATAGAATGTTCAAGATTTTAACAATGGAATAATCATTTTTAACTGTAATTTGGCTAAGACACATCATTGTGAACGTTGAAAGGTTTTCTATAATCCTTATAGTATTTAACTCCTAAAATATAATACATTGCAAAACATATGAATCCAATGATAAAACGATTGTTTTTACAAATTGTCCTGTTGTCTTTATACATGAGATCACACTGCATTGAATTTAGCAAGGCAAAGTCATAGTCACAGGATCATATGTTTAATCCAATAAACATGACTACTTCATCACCATTCCCAATGGACAAAATAGATCCAAAAGGTATGGCAGCACTGTAGTACAACTCAGGTGGCCTCGGAACCTTTTAATATTCAATATTCACTTGGAATTCAGTGAAACTTCACGCTCACAGGTTAGGTATGGTTAAAAAGATCTCCTACTATTTCAATTGAAAATGTGCAGCAAGACAGGCAGGTTGAATGGAGAGGAAGAATGAATTCTTCACTCTGCCTTTTGCCAGAATAGCACAAGGAAATGAGGGATAACACTTTTAAGAAAATACAGAAGCAAGGAAGGGAAGACTGAAGAAAAGGCCAAGTACAATTTGAAGGCAAGGAGTGATTAACTGAATAATCATGATTAAATGATTTATCAGCAGTCACTACCTGAAAAAAATGGGAAAAGTGACTGAGATTAAATTGATGAGATCAACATTAGGTTAAGATTTGATTTACTACAGTATGGAAACAGGCCTTTTGATCCAACAAGTCCACACTGACCTTCTGAAGAGTAACCCACCCAGACCCATTCCCCTTCCCGATATTTACCCCTGACTAATGCACCTAACACTATGGGCAATTTAGCATGGCCTACACATCTTTGGATTGTGGGAGGAAACCCACACAGCCATTGGGAGAATGTGCAAACATCACACAGACAGTCACCTGAGGCAGGAATCGACCCCGGGTCCCTGGTGCCATGAGGCAGCAGTGCTAACCACTGAGCCACCATGCTACCCTTGATGATTAAGTGCTTTATAAAAAGATAAGGCATTGTTCCTCAAGATTTCTTGGAACATAGTTAAGGAAAAATAAAGAAGAACTGGAAATAATTCAGGTAAGACAACTGAGTGATCAGAGGTGGAAATGCATGTTAGACCATGCTTAAGATAAATAAGAACAAAGACATTAATAATGAACTAGAAGCTGTATGATGCAGAAAAAAAAACTTTTATATAACGGAAGTTTGCAAGAAGCAAAGGGATTGTTCACAAACCAATGCCGATGTGCTACTTAGACTTGCTAATTTACAAGATAGTCTACAAAATTGATATTTTTAATTTTTTTTAAAAAATGCAAAATGCTTAAATTAGATTTGAATAAAATATCGCTGATGTGGGATGAATATTTGTTCATTATTCATGTATTTGTATGAACATCTGCAAAACAATATTATAAATGACAATAATGCCATCACTATGAATTATTTTTATTCATGAATACAAATCCCCTATGGTGTTGCTTATTTGTAAGCAATGTGGAGGGGTGAATCAGCATGACGTTGCAATAGACTTTGAACAAAAATAGACATATAATTGGTTCCTGTTTGAGGTGTCTAAATGTCTTTCATTCATTGAAATTTGAATCAAACAATATTTTGCAACCTATTGAGTATCATCAACAACTGCCAGATACAAAACACTTAATTATATAGATTATCATTTCCACACATTCTCCTCCTCTTGTTGTATTATCTAGAATTGCTTTTCTTTCTGAAAACAAACATGTATTCTCCTAACCTAACTTTAGTTAATTCTGAGACATAAAATGCAATGCCTTTAATGTGAGTTGCCTTTATCCACATGATTTGGAGCCGCCGATGTTGAACTGCGTGTACAAAGTTAAAATCAACAATCACCTGATGAAGGAGCAGCGCTCCGAAAGCTAGTGCTTCGAAATATACCTGTTGGGCTATAACCTGGTGTTGTGTGATTTTTAACTTTATCCACATGAATATTGCAATTTCATCTGAATTTATTACAATAGAGTACAATCAATGTTAGATTTCTGGTTAGTTCTACATCGAACTAAATATTTGTTCCTGATGCACACAAGGTCAAAAATAAGTATTCCGAATGGGGGCTATTATACTGACAGTAGTCTGTGTCAAAACATACAGAAATACAGTGAACAGCTTTTAAAATGTTACCAGTCCATCAGGATTCTAGAAATGCTCAAGAGTTTCCCATTCATCATGAATTGCTAAAAATTATTAGAAGTTTACTTATTTTCATGTTTCAGGAAGATAATCATGCATTATTTTTAATTTGACATTGCAGTACATAACGTGAAGAGATGAAGGTTCCATTGATACTTTCATGCGCAAGTGACATTGTCTATCATATTTTATTCCCTTCACTTTCAGGTATTTATTCAGCTTCCCTTGAAATTTCTATGCTGTCTGTCTCCACTATTCCATGTAATTTCAAGACCATTTTGTTTATTCTTTTTTCATTTGTGGGTCACTAATGTCATTGACCAGACCAGTATTTACTGTCCCTCCTGAGTTGCTTTTGAGAGGGTGGTGGCGATCTGCCTCCTTAACTGCCTGCAGTACACGTGTTGTAGTGAGACCTACAATGGCATTAGGGAGCGAAAATCGCAGGATTTTGAACCAGTGGCACTGAAGAAACAACAATCTGTTTCCAATTCAGGATGCTGCATACTTGGAGGGGAATTTGCAGGTGATAATGCTGTCATGTATCTGCTGCGCTTGTCCTTCTAGGTGGAAGTGGTTGTGGGTTTGGAAGATACTGTTTAAGGAGCTTTGGTGAATTTCTGTAGTGAATCTTCTAGACGGTGTGCACTGTTGCTACTGAGCGTTAGTGGTGGAGAGAGTAGGTGTTTGTAAATGTGGTGTCCATCAAGCGGGCTGCTTTGTCTTGGATGGTGTCAAGATTCTTGGTTGTTGTTGGAGTTGCACTCATCATAAGTTTTAACTTATAGAAAAATGATTATTCCATTCCTGCATCAGCTGGATGAGCTCCAGTGGTGAGCCAAAAATACAAGGCGGCTGGATTTTACAGGTCCTTCCTAATCATTATTGGAGAATTTGGGGATACACAAAATTGAGCACGTGCCTACGCCCACTATCTTCCCACTCAATTGATTATTAGTAGCCATCATTATTAACCAAATTTATGGGTCAACAGAGTATCTGTTGGTGCCAATATTACCATGTTCAGGCCATAATACTGTTGGTATGGGCAGGTAAGTGGAAAACGGCAGCACAAATTTTTTTTAAAATTCTGTAGTTTGGGAAGGAAATAGGATATTATTTTTTGAGGTTGCCTTTTAAACATTTCAAGTAACCCTACACACCCTACCCCTTTTCCAACTGAAGATGGCAGCACTCTCTCACCCTTCTTTCTTCCCACCTGATCTTTAAAATAAGCACCCTTCACCTTCATTTACCCAACCCCACATCCTCTCCCATTTCTTCCTAAGGTTCACAAACCCTCAAAGCCAAATTTGGCTGGGTCTGAGGATCAACTGCGGAGTGAATATTAAGACTGCAGTGTCCACTACTGAGAGAAAGTGAGGACTGCAGATACTGGACATCAGAGTCAGGAGTGTGGTGCTGGAAAAGCACAGCAGGTCAGACAGAATCTGAAGAGCAGGAGAATCAATGTTTTGAGCATCAGCATTCGGATGCTGGGTCGTGGCTGACAGATAAATGGGAGGGGGTGGATAGCTGGCAAAGCAATAGGTGGATGAAGGTGAGGGAGAAGGTGATAAGTCATAATGCAACAAGGACAGAACTGCCCTGGTCCTCACCTTCCACCTCACCAACCTCCGCATACAACGCATCATCCTCCACCACTTCTGCCACCTCCAATCGGACCCCTCCACCAGAGATATATTTCCTTCCCCACGCCTATCAGCATTTCGAAAAGACCATTCCCTCCGTGACTCCCTCGTCAGATCCACACCTCTCCACCAACCCACATCCACTCCTGGCACCTTTCCCTGCCACCGCAAAAAAGTGCAAAACCTGAGCCTACATCACTCCCTCACCTCTGTCCAAGGCCCCAAGGGATTCTTCCACATCCATCAGAAATTCACCTGTACCTCTAACAATGTCATCTACTGCATCTGTTGCACCCGATGTGGTCTCTTCTACATCAGTGAGACAGGACGTCTTCTTGCAGATTGTTTCAGAAATCAACCCAGAAAATGCACTCTGATCAGTCTCCAGAACAAGTATACTTGTTTTAATTAAGGAGGCCAAAAATGTGTAATCACCAGTCAAACTGTAGTCTCACCAATGCCCTTTGCAGTTGTATCAAAACAAACCTCCTTTCATATTCCAAATTTCTTGTATCAAAGGCTATGTAATTAGTCTTCCTAATTAATTACTGTATTTTTTTTTTGAAATTCTGTGTACGCCAGCATTCTACATGTCTCCAAACATTTTGCTTTTCTGTTCTTCCCATTAAAGTGGCCAACTTTATATATTCTCACATTATATCCCATCAGCTGTATTTTTGCCTATTCCCTTACCGAATCTCTTTTGCCGCCCTCACAACTTGCTTCTGTATGTTTGTATCTGAGAAAATTTGGCTACAATTCATTTGATGTCGTTATGTAAGTCATTAATACAAATTGTTAATAGATTAGATTACAACAGTAATCTCTTTGGCACTTCACTATTTCGACTTTGCCAGCCTGATAGTGATGTATTTACCCTGACACTGTTTCCAGCAAGTACACCAATCCTCTGTTCATCATATGTTAATATATCTCCATCTCAATGAGATCTTATCATATTCATTTGTTCATTATGCTATGACTTAACGAGGCCATTTACATTGTTTCACTGCTTCTGTGGATTTCTTTAAACAACCCTCCGACCACATTTTGTGTTATCCAGCATCCAATGTTTCTTCTTTCTCTTCAGTTTTTGTCTTCAATTGTTTTTTTAGTTGTTGCCATGGCAAAGCTGTCAGATCTTCCTTTCCAATGTCCAAAGTTGTTTTTCTTTTTTTCCAACTATACTTTTCACATGCTTTGATCCCTGACCTTTCACTCTTGTTCTAAACCAATCATGTCTTTTTGACCACTATTGTACTGTCTTCATTTATGCAGTTATTTTCTTTTCATGTGACACCCTATCAAATACCCTTTGAAAATCTCTGTAGATCTTTTGGCTCTTCTTTATAAGAGCTACTTATTCCCTCTCCAAAGAACTCTATTAGGGCTGTCAGTCACTATTTCCTTTTCATTAAAACCATGTTAACCTTTTGCCTGATTGCACTGTTTTTTTTTAATGTATCATGCTATTACTTCCAAGATAATGGATTCTGGCATTTTCCTAATGATAGATGTTGGGATAACTGGCCAACCAATTTCATCTGCCATTTTATTTTGCTCACTTATTACTTAATCCCTTTGCAGATCACTCATTCCTCTTGACAAGTTGCTCTCTTTTGGCATTGTCAGCAAATTTAATTTCTTTACATTTGGTCCCCTCATCCAAGTCATTAATGTAGATTGATGTAAATAACTGAAACCCTATCACTGTCCCTGCGGCATGCCACAAGTGACAGCTGGTAAACCAAAGACGTACACATTTAGCTGTACTCCAGCTTCCTGTTAGTTAGCCAATCATTTATATATACTATGTTAGCCTCTGTACTATACATTCTTACTTTGTTTAATAACCTCTGATATGGTACCTTATCAAATGTCATTTTGATTATCCAAGTACACTATATCTATTAGTCCCCTTCTAACTACCATGGATGTTACTTCAAAAAAAGAGCTTTAATGGATTAATGAAAACATTTCCCTTTCACAGCAGTGTTGTTTCTGTCTGATCACATTGTGATTTCTATGTACTGTTATGATCCCAACTGATGTTATCACTAAAGTCAGATCTCAGGCTGCAATCTTATACAATTGAATTAAGACATCACTACTCCTGTTTTCAAAGCATCTTGCAATAAAGGCTCACATCCCTTTAGTCTTCCGAATACATTGCTGCATCTGCTTACTAATCTTCAATGACTTATCAATAAGGGTACCACAGTCCCTTTATACATTTACATTTTCCAACCTCTTACCATAAGGAATATTCTATCCATCAATTTCTCCTAATAATTGTCAACAAACTCACATTCTTCCAAATTGTAGTCCATCTGCCAAGTTCTTGCACATTCATTTAGTTTGTCCAAATCTTTCTGAAGCCACTTTATATTTTCCTTACAGCACACGTTCCCATCTAGTTTTGCATCATCCCTACTTCCAGATCATTGATATATATTGTGGAGAGCTGGGGTCCAAGTATTGTTCCTTGCAGTACCCCACTAGTCACAGTCTGTCAAAGTGAGAATGACTCTCTAATTTCTACTCCCTGTTTTCTGTATGGTAGCTAATTGTCCCAACCCACTAGGGTGTTAGACTGGAAATCAAGTCCCCACTACTGCAAGAGTTAAGATAAAAGTTAAGATTTTAAAAGTATGCAAAGATTCCCTAATTTCTGTGATTTCTGAGACACATGTCTCTGTACTTAATAAATAGTAATGCTTATTAGACTCTAGATACAGGTAAACAGTTACAAACCATCAGTAGTTAACATCCATAACTAAAACTCTAGTCCTTTTCTAAAAATACTCTTGCACATAGACAAGAAAAAAAACATGGATTACGGATGGAGTGAAAATTTGGATTAGCAATTCCATGGCTCCTGTTCAGTGTTTGCTGAAATTATGATGATCTTGGTACTGGTCAGAATGCTGCCTGTCACTAACCTGCTTGCTTCCATTGGTTTAGGAGAGGCATAGAATGGCTGCTTTAATTATATGAATTATCAATTCAAAGTCTGTTTGCAGTAACTGCTCAAGGAATGATAAACTGGTTTTCTTCAATTTAAATTGTCTTACTGCAGAGAAGAGAGACACCTTGGCTGGTGGAGACTTAATGGCTTTACTGTATCTTTTCCCCAACCCCATTTACCTGGGAAGTAATCACATGGCTCTTGGAAGACACAAGACCTATGTAATTGATTTGTGAACGAGTGACCAGTAATCAATCATCCTCTCGTTAACCGAAGCTCCACCTGTATAAAATCCCTCAGCTCCAGTTCATCTGCAAACATTGCTTAATCTACAGCTGTACAAGGTTCATGATGACTATCAAATTCCTTGCTTTCAAACCAAACAATAAAACTTGGTTTTACAAGCAGCTGTTTACTCAGTTATAAAATAACATAGTCTTTACGCAATCATCCATCCATGCCAGTGCGTTATGTCCAATCCCATGTCATTTATCCTGTTTAACAATATCCTGTGAGGGACTTCTGGAACTTTAAGTATACTGTTTCCATTGCCTCTCCTTCATTAACTTCATTAGTGACATCTTTAAAGAAAATCTAAGAAGTCAGTCAATATGACTTCCCATTTGCAAATTAATGCTGAATGTGCCCAATTTGATCATTACTAAACAGGTGTCTCCTTATCCCATCCATTATAGTCTATTCTAGCATTTTCCCAACTGCTGTGATTCACTTTTTTTTTCTCTCACTCTCCTTAAACAGCGGGATGGTATTTGTTACTTTCCAATCTGCAGGAATATTTCCACAATCAATAGAAATTTGGAAGATAATCACCAACATATTGAATATCACCATATCCACACCCTTCAACATACTGGGATGCAGAGCATTATAATCGGGGGGGGGGGGTTAATCATCTTTCTGCCGTATTAATTTTTCCAGTGCAATCTTCTTATTGACACTAATTTCCTTCAATCCTCACTTGAGCTCGCCACTTGAATCTCTTAACTCTCGTAGATTATTTTTGGTACCTTTCTCAGTGAAGGCTGATACACTCTTCATGTTTTACAGTGAACATTTTTTTAAAAATGATTTTTAGCAGAAACTTGAGAGAAAAATAAAACAAAAAAAATTTTCAAAGTAGAAACAGTCGTCTGTCCAAACTGCAGTTATCACATCCAGAGCAGAAAATCTTGGCCAAAGTAATAATTGCTTTCCAGACAGCTCAAAGGTTTACGACTATTCAATAGTGTTCAATAGTGTGTTTCTCCTTTCAACTGATATACCTTCTGTGCTGGACTAAAACATGTGTGCCTTTGCTTTACCTGTAACAGATAACACATGCTGTGAAAGTAAAAATTGTTAGCTGACTCTACGATTGCATTGCTCATTAGCAGTCTGGAATCTGGAGCATGACAGCTATGTTTAGCTATCTCTGACTTTAACCTCCGAGGGACAGATGCTGTGGACAAGTATAAGTCCTTGGGTCAGTTTAAGGCTGTTTATTATCTTTATCAAAGATCTTTCAAGATTATCAGCTTCTTGGCATCTTACTTTGTCATTCCAACTTACTTACAGCCTTCCCAGGTTATCTTGAGGACAGGGATAAAAATAGTAGGAAATACTTTATTACCTTTCTGTTTCATTGTAATTTGTGAATATTTTACATTAAGTCATATGGCAGTATTTTAGAGTCCCTTGTGCCATTATAGGAACATTGACTGACTTCCTTTAGATTTAGGCAAATGCAAGATTTTGACAATGAGTAAGATTATGACAGTGATTCAGAAGTAGCAGATGGCATGAGGAAGAAATGGGTGGTGTTGGAGTCAGTGTTATGAGTACTAGGATGAGGCAATGACTGATGGTTGTGACTCTCTAGTGAAATAAGCCAGACAGTGAATTGCAAGGATTTTTGATTCCACAGAGCCATTGATTGTTTTCTGAACCTTTTTAGCTGGCAAAGTAATAGACACCCCTGCATAGCATTGTTTTGTAAATAATGCTATTTTAAAAGTTTCAGTAACAATATATGAAAGCCTGTAGTCATATATGTTTCTATCTATTTATATCTGGAGCAGATACTTTCTGCCTTTTTCAAATGAAATATAAGCACCTGAAACAGTTTCCCTGTCAAACCTTCAAAGAGAAAAGGGTGTGCTGAAACTCAGTTTGAAATCAGTTGGGGGAAAGGAAAACAACCCCTTAGAGTTATAAACTGAGGAATGACTCACCTTGAAGTAACTGCAGCCACATAATGATTCTATGCATGCCAAGAGATTGTCTACACTGTGACTGTGACAATCTGGGAATTACAGACTTGTGCACCAATTATCTCTCTTTAGCTGACAGGGTAATAGAGGTGAAGAGGCTGGGACCTGCTTGTAAAAATGTTAATGATGGCACACACAGCACCATTTTATAGGTAAATTTAATCATATAATCAAAAATTATATTTTTCTGACAGCTTTTCCTTTTTTTCTAATATCAATGGCTATATTTATTTTTGGCTATATATACTTGTTACCTTTACATTTGTATTTTAATATTTCCAGTGTTGTTTCCAGGTGAGAGAACATTGTCCGATTGTTTTGATGGTTTAGATTAGACAATGCCGAGCTTTAAACTCCTAGGAATAGAGTTGAAGATTTTCACAGAGGAAAATCCATGGGATTGAGTTCAGGTACCAGCTTAAATTCCAAAAACATGGAAATGGGTTGGGAAGCCAATTCTAATCTGTTCACTTTTGGCATTTATTCAGGCAGATAGTGAGCAACACTCGGAAGATAATTTGGGATTTCAAATATGATATTGAGGCCAGAAGGCTCAGATTTAGCCTTCTTTGCTAAACTAATGTGACTGATGTATATTCCAAGCATTTGTAAGACTTTTAGCTGAACAGGTGCAAAGATAAGCATGGAAAATATTTCTGTGAGCCAGCAGGAGCAGTCGACCTTCCTCCCTCCATTTCTGCTTTAGTTGGGGCAGCATGATGGTTTAGTGGTCGACACTGCTGCCTAACTGCACCAGAGACCTGGGTTTGATTCCACCCTCGGGCAACTGTCTGTCTGGAGTTTACACATTCTTCCTGTGTCTAAGTGGGTTACTTCTGGGTGATCCAGTTTCCTCCCATCGTCCAAAGATGTTCAGATTAAGTGGATTGGCCATGCTAAATCACCTATAGTGTCCAAACATGTGCTAGCTACATGGATTAACCATGGGAAAAGAGTTAGGAAGGTGCTATTTGGCAAATTGGTGTTGACTTGATGGGCCAAATGGCCTACTTCCACACTGTAGGGATTCAATGAACATCTGCATTCCACCTACATTTTGAGGTTACCCTGAAGGTTCCCCCTTATTAGCCTTACCTGAGGGGTTGTGACTCTCTGGTTTAACTCACCATTATTTGCCTTTCTCTAATGAGAAGGCAATGTTAATCCCATTGTGGTTAGTCAAAGGAAAAAGGTGCAGCAAATTCCAAAACTAAAATGGAGCCATTTCCAAGTATATCTGGGCAGCTAAATTGGCTGGGCACCTAACCATAGTTAGTTAATAATTAGATTAGATTCCCTATAGTATGGAAACGGGCCATTTGGCCCAACAAGTCCACACTGACCCTCTGAATAGTAACCAATTAGACCCATTTCCCTACCCTATATTTATCCCTAACTAATGCACTTAACACTATGACCAATTTAGCATGGCCAATTCACTTGACCCACACACCTTTGGATTATCGGAAGAAACCGGAGCACCCGGAGGAAACCCACACAGATACGTGGAGAATGTGGAAACTCCACACAGATAGTCACCTGAGGCGGGAATCGAACCTGGGCCCCTGGCGCTGTGAGACAGCAGTACTAACCAGATGCTCAATTTGAACTTGAAAGCTGAATACAGCTATGAGAAAAGGTAGAACATAAGACTTACATGAGGGCATCAAAGCGGCCAAATTTTCAGATGATGCAAAGGCAATTAGGACGATGTTCAACAAAAATGCAGACCGACATAATTAGATTAATGAAATGAGTATGAATCTGACAGATGAAGTATAATGTGGGATTGTACGAAGTTGTTCACTTTGCAGGAGAAATAAAAATGCAGAATATTATTTTAATGGAGAACAACTGCAGAACTGAGATGCTCAGGGATCTAGATGTTTGACAGCATGAATGACAAAGTTAATATGCAGGTACAGCAAGCGATTAAGGAGGCTAATGGAATGCTATCCTTTATAACAAAATTAGATCAACATAAAAACGCTATACTACAGTTATATAGGGCATTAGTGAGACCACAACTCGAACACAGTTGTTTTGGTATCCTTATTTAAGGAAGGATGTTAATGTATTTGAGGCAGTTCAGATAGAGGCCGTTTACCAGATTGATATCAAAAAAGTGCAGATTATTTTGTGAGGATAGATTAGATGGTCCAATCATTCTGATTTTGTTACCCTTGCTGTGGGCTCTGACAACATACCAACAATAATACTGAAGATGTGTAATTGAGAACTTTCTATGCCCCTAACCAAGCTATTCTAATATAGCTACAACATTAGCAATCACAACAGTGTGGAAAATTCTCCAGCTATGTCCAATACACATAAAACATGTCAAAGCCAACCGATACAATTATTGTCCCAACAGTTTATTCTTGACCATCAGCAAGTGATGCAAGTGGTTATCAACAATACTATCAAGCAACGCTCACTGCTGACTGATATTTGCATTGAATTCTGTCCCGTTCACTGAGCTCCTGACCTTCATCTGCAATATTGTGCACAGTTCTGCCAACCTGACTTAAGAGAAAGACAAATATCCAACTCTAAAGGATTGTAGTGTGGTTTCACCAGAACGTCACCAGTCTCCCAAAAATTAGATCATGAGAAGAGATTATATAACCGGTCTTGAATTAAATCATGTCTGATTTTCTGTATTGCAGAGAATGCAAGATTTGTAGGACTTTACAAGCAATTGATTAAATAGATAACTTTGTTTACTGTTGGACAAGGTCTAGGACATTGGGCCATAGTCTTAAACTCTGAGTCAAGCCATTTAAGGAGAAGGTAAAAGTGTGAAATGAAAATGAGTATGTAGTCTGCTGAATAAATCTGAACTTGACACTTCTTTACTAGAACAAGTATGAAACCATAGAGCCAAGAGTTGATGGAGTTAAGATACACATCAGTCTTGAATTCATTGCGTAACACAAGTCTGAGTTGAGTTACTTATTTCAAGTCTCTGTTCACAGTTTTTATATTAACACACAATCAAACCATGCCAAATGAAAAAGAATAACATCCATGGTTTTCCATTGGCTGGAATTTAAAAAGCCGACACTGTCATCACAGTTTTCAGTCATTTGCAGAATTGTGTTTTGTTTTGCTGAAACACTCGGATAACTAATGATGAAACAAATTAAAATTTAGCATGCTTCCAGTTTGTCTGTTTCACCTCGTCTGATGGTAGAATCTTCCATAGCAGAGTTTCCAAAATGGTTCCTCTACCAAATGTTCTCCTCTGTTATGGTTGATAGAAACCTTGAATGGGTCAAGTTGATTTCACATAATTCTACTCCCATCTCTTCTTGTCCCTTCTTGACCACAAGAAGCTTCCCCCATTCGCATTTTGTACCCAATAAGCCTCCATATTAAACAGATCATCATACCCCCGATTCCACTCTCTCTAGTGTGATGTCACCGCACATATCTTCCATCCTCATTCAGGATTCTTAACATAACATTCAGTTTGCAATGTCCTGCCCCACTCCTCTGTCATCTCCAATGGGACTAACTTTCCGAGAGCATACTTCCATGCAGGCAGAGGAGATGTAACACCTATTCTTTCACCTTCACCCTTTATCATAAAATCCCTAGTGTGTTAAAAGAGATCATTCAGCCCATTGAGTCTGCAACAACTTTCAAAAGAGCATTCTACCCAGACCAACCCATCCTACCCTGTCCTCAAAACCCCACATTTCCCATGTAGCCTACACATCCCTGGACAATGGAAAATTTAGCATGGCCAATCCACCTAACCTGTACATCTTTAGACTGAGGGAGGAAACCGGAACACCCTGCAGAAATCCATCAGAAGTGGCGAGCATGTACAAACTCCGCACAGACTGTGTGGACAGAATTAAGCACGCTTGCTGGTGCTGCGAGGCAGCAGTGCTGCCCATCTGTGCCACTGTGCCGCCCACAGTATTATTAAATGTCCAAGGCCGCAAAACCCTTTACCAGATTTTTTTTTAAGAAGAAGTACAATTTGTTTGTACCTCTTTCAGTGTAGGACATTGTATTCGTTAATTATGATGTGGTCCTGTCTACAATTCAGAGAACAGAAGTCCTGAATGACCACTTTGCAGCACACCTCCATTCAGTCCGCAAGTCTGACCCCAAACCTCCAGTCATCTGTAATTTTAACTCTCCACCTTATTTTCATTTTGAGCTTTTGTCTTTGGCTGCTACAGTGTTCTAACGAAGCTCAGTGTGTGCTTGACGGAACATTATTTTATATGCCGATAATGGGACTTTACAGTCTTTTGGGATCAACACTGAGTTAAAAATTTTAGATTCTAACCTTTTTCCAATTTGTATCATTTATTTATTGTTCAATATTTGTCTTTCTTGTTCCACTTTTATTTCTTTCTCTTTCTGTAACATTAGCAGCTGTTGAGGATCCTATTGTACACACTACCTCCAGAAACATCTTTCATTTTGTTACTAGTCATAATACCACTCCCTTTGACCTACCTACTTAAAATCTTTTCTCACTTAACCTTTCTTGGTTGCACCCTATCATAACCTTCCCTTTGCTGTCTCTTCCCACCTTCTCCAGTCCATTCAATGACTCAATGACAATTATCTTTTCAATATTCCCCAGTTTAAGATGGAAGGTCACATTCCTGAACACACATTCTGTCTCTACAGATACCACCAAACCTGCTGATTATTTCCAGATTTTTCTGTTCCCATTTAAAATTTAAAAACATGCATACGCCATTTTTGTCAGAAAAATTTGAATTTTGATAGAAAACAGATTAAAGTTTAGGATAATTAAAACCAAAGCTGTCACCCTTTTGGGTTGTGCTTAGCATTTTAGTGGGTCGGATAATCACAATACATTAAAAAAATTTGGTTTAGTATTTGAAAACAAAATATATGTTTACACATTATACCATGATCCAGAACACAGGTTAATATTCACTTTCTATCAGGACGATGAATGGAGAAAAGTTGAAGAAATTGTGAAGGAACAACTTGAGTTTGTAAATAGGTTTTGCCTCCAAAATGGGATATATAATTATTCAGTCTTATGTCATTTGTACAGACCAAAATCAACATGAGGACAGCTCCAGTAATAGAGATTCATGGGAAATACAGATTTAAAGTTGTCTGTTTTCTTTCCAAACATAGTATACTTGACACATTTTGTCTTACATTACTCATTGTATCCCATTTTTTTTTTCTCTGAAAAGAAAATCAATATAACTTGCATGAGGTTGAATCAATATTGTTTCCATCATCTTCAAATTAAGATTGTTCCATAGATCAATCACTTGTTCACAGCTCTGCTTGGAATTTATCAAACTCTGCAGCTAATTTACCATGACCTGTTTATAACTTGTCAATAATTTTTGACTGAAGTACTTCAGTTGGACCAGCCATTTAAAATGT
This sequence comes from Chiloscyllium plagiosum, assembly GCF_037043375.1. NCBI lineage: Eukaryota > Metazoa > Chordata > Chondrichthyes > Orectolobiformes > Hemiscylliidae > Chiloscyllium > Chiloscyllium plagiosum. Next base: position 39,252,604 of record NW_028270144.1, read on the forward strand.
TTTTAAATTAGTCTATTCTCTGGAGTTTCTCTTGCTGATGTAGTTCACAGTTGCACTGTTGATTTAAGAATCAAGCCATATGGATTATTTTTTTCTCATGCATGGTTTTTGGGATATGCTAGGTTAACTAGTCTCGGTCTCAATGGTGATATGGTGCTGTATTTGACCTAGCATGTGTGGCCAAGAAAAGTTTAAAAAAAGAACCACAGTTCTTGTCATGAGTTGATATTTATTTCTCCCTCTGCGTATGCACATGCTGTGTATATTATAAGATTGACGATGATGCCTCCCTAATTACTTGGCCTGTTAATTCACAAATTGAAATGGCTGCTTAGCAGCATCTTGAAGAACATAACAATAAAGAGATTGTTAATTAAAAGTCAGCAACTTTAAGAGAATGAGGGAGAAAAACTCAAGTAATACTAGAAGTTTATTATTACCCTATTACAGTATCCATTCAACTATAGTTTATCTCTTTTACTTGATTGTATCCAATACATTCCTTAACAAAAAGGTTGTCCATTAATCATTTACAATGAAGGATGTCTGTTTGGCGTGCCAATTCTATGTTATATAATTTTCTGTGATGCTTTGTACAATAATCCTTTGGCTAGTAAAGTTTGGATGCTTATTTATGAATGAAAGTTTGTCAGTTGCTGATATTGTTGATGTTTTAAATTCCCCTATTTTGTGACAGGACTTCAAACAACAGTCTTGTGTCATTGATCTTTTACGTTTGTTGTGTCAATTAATTGGTATCATATTTTCTGTGTTTGAGTTAAGCATTTTATTTTAATATTAATTAATGACAGGAAACAATACTTTGGCTTGACACTGACATTGAATTAGTTAGTGTAACAATAGCAGGAATATCCATGATTCCAGTAACTCTGTCTAAATATTTGACTGTTACATTGCTGATTTAAAGTGAACTTCATGAGTACGTATATATGTATCAATGCTTCCACCCACTAGAAAATTGTAGTGTATTTCTCCAAAAGTATACTGACCAAGTATTGATCCAAACTTTAGCTGCAGAGAACATTGAACAGCAATCAACTTGGACACCTCTCAATATCTCTCTTACATTAAATGATAGCAGAGATTATTCCTCAAGGTGCTGTTTTAATCACTCGTGGGATATGGGTGTTACTGGCTGGCCAGCATTTATTACCCTTCCCACTTGCTCTTGAGAAGGTGGTGCTGAGCTGCTTTCTTGAACTGCTGCAGTCCATGTGTTGTGGGTTGACCCACAATGTGCTGAGAGAATTTCAAAATTTTGACTCAGACAGTGAAGGAACACTGATATATTTCCAAATGGTGAGTGGCTTGGATGGGAACTTGCATATTCCCATGTATCTGCTACCTTTGCCCTTAAAGATGGAAGTGGTTGTGGATTCGGAAGGTGCTGTCTGAGGATCTTTGGTGAATTTCCATAGTGCATCTTGTGGATAGTACACACTGCTGTTACTCAGCAGTGGATGTTTGTGGATGTGGTGTCAATCAAATAGCTGCTTTGTCCTGGATGGAGTCAAGCTTCTTGAATGTTGTTGGGGCTGCATCCATCTAGGCAAGTGGGAGGTAGTCCATCATACTCTGGACTTGTGTCTCGGTGGATAGGCTTTGGGAAAAGGGGAGATGAATTAATTGCCACAGTATTCATAGCCTCTCACCTGATCTTGTAGACATTATATTTATATCGCGAGTCCCATTGAGTTTCTGGTCAATGGTAACCCCAGTATGTTGATCCCAGTACAATAAAAAGTGATGGTAATGCCATTGAATGTCAAGGGGCAGTGGTTAGATTGTCTTTCATCAGATGATTATTACCTGGTATTTGTGTGGTATTTGTGTGGTATAAGTGGGGGAAGGAGAGATTAGGAAACTGGTAAAGTCAATGCTGATGTCATGTGGTGGAAGGGTCCAAAGGTGGAAAATGAGGCATTCGTCCTTCAGTCATCGGGTAGCTTGGATTTGGTGGTGGAGGAGGCCAAGCACTTGCATGTCCTTGGCAGAGTGGGAGGAGGTGTTCCAAGTGTTTGACCACAGGGCAGTGGAGTTGTTTAGTGTGTGTGTGTGTCCCAGAGATGTTCTCTGAAACATTCCATGTGTTGGCATCCTGTCTCCCCAATGTGGAGGAGACCGCAACGAGAGCAATGGACACAGTTGATGAGATGTTTGGTTGTGCAGGAAAATCTCTGCAAAGGTCCTTTGGGGAATTAAATGGAGGGAAATTGTGTGAGCAGTTTTACACCTCGTGCAGTGGCAAAGGGAGGGGCCGGGAGTGGAGGGTGGGTTGGTGGGGGAAGTGGACCTAATGAGAGAGTCACGGAGAGATGGTCTTTGCGGAATGCAGATAGGAGTGGGGAGGGAAATATATCTGTGGTGGGATCTGATTGTAAATGGCGAAGATGGTGGAGGATAATGCATTGTTTCTGGATATTAGTGGGGTGGAACTTGAGGACCGAGATGGGGGGGGGTTCTATCTTTATTGGGGTTAGAGGGTTAGGGTTCAAGGGCAGAGGTATGGGAAATGGAGAAAATGCACTGGAGGGCATTGTCAACCATGTGGGAGAGGAAATTGCAGTCCTTGAAATAGGGCATTTAGGATGTCCTGGAGTGGAACTGCTCCTCCTGGAAGCAAATAGAGTGGAGGCGGAGGAGTTGGAAATAAGGGCGTTTTTACCAGAGGCCAGATGGGATGAGGTGTAGTCAGGGTAGCTGTGGGGAGGGGGTGAGGGGGGCGGTTGGGGGAGGTTAGTGTGTTTGAAGTAGATATCCATGTTGTGTCAGTGGAGATGGAGATGGAGAGGTTGGAGAGGGAGGTGTACGAATTGGTTCAGGTGAACTTGAGGTCATGGTAGAAGGTGTTAGTGAAGGTTCAATCTCCTTGGGGGTATCTGACTTTCATCAATTTAGCTTTAGCACAAGGCAACTGAGGTTAAAAACTTTCAATCTAGGCAATGTGTAATATTCACATAAGAGATCTATGGTCACAGATGAGGTGAGTAGCACTCTCAGATAGATTGTAAATAATTTGGGGATATCAATTAGCCTTGCTCAAAACCAGTCTAGATATTGAAAGCACATGTTCCAGATCTCCTTCAGTCATCCATGATGCAATTGCAGGACTTTGAAGAACTTTCTTTGACATCTAAAATGTCTAGAGAACAATGCACGCAGCCTCACAATTTACTGAATTAATTGCATCATTCAGGTCAATGAATGCAATGAGGCGTTCTTGATATTGTTCTCTATGCTTTTCTCAGATTTGCCTTCCAACAAAGACTGTGTCATAGTTTGTTCTGTAAGGTTGATAGACACACTGCCTTTCTGACAAGAATGTCTCAGTCACAGAAGTAGGACAATTTGGAAGAATGCATGCTGGGCCCTTCCCTGCTGCAGACCAGAGGAGAAAATACCTTGACAGTTTCAATAGCATTATTTATCTTGCTTTCAAAGATAGTTGCATTACTGAAGTTATTCAACCATCCAATTCCACAGGATGAATGCATAAGAAGCTAAACGACATCTCAAGATTGTGGACAATGATCCCAGGACAACATTTTTCACTGAAAAAGCTAAATTGGAAAGAATGAACAGAGTTATGCTTCTGTAGTGTTGGGTCCAGGTTAATGTTCTGTGATCATGGGTTCAAAATGCCACTATGTCTGATGGTGAAATTTGAATCCAGTAAAAATCTAGATGAAAGGCTGGCCTAATGGTGACTGTGTAACCCGTGTGGATTGTTGTAAAAATCCATCTGGTTCATTAATGGTCTTTAGGGAAGGAAATCTGCCTTCCTTAGCTAGTCTGGCGTACATGTGACTTCAGATCCACTGCAATATGGTTGACTATTAACTACCCTCTGGGCAATTAGAGATTGACATTAAATGCTGGCCATTCCGATGGCATCCACATCTCATAAACAAGAAATGTTAAAAACTGATGTACCTCATCAACCAATTTGTTGATGTTGATTAGGTGATGAACATTGACCATGACAACAGGGATAATGCACATGGTTTTTCATTGAAATAATGATATGAGAACATTTACATTGCCCCAAGAGGACAGACAGGTTACCAGTTGAAATATTTGACCAAGAGATCCAATATCCGTTCAAGTGATACAGCATCTTGGCTGGGAGCAACATCACGCTCCATTTGATAATGCTGAGTCACAAATCTAGAACTTCCTTCCTCCCAGCACTTTTGGGTGTTCCTATATTAAACAGAGTGGAGTGGTTGGAGAAAGTAGCTCACCAGCACCAAAGGTATTCAGAAATGAATAAGAAATGCTAACATTGCCGGCTTTGGCACCATCCTAAAAATGAATAAAAAGCAAAGAAATGTAAACAAAATACAGTACCAATTTTGCGCTCTGTTAGTCAAAACAAAACTAAAATACTATGGGTGCATGGAAACCTGAAATATGAATGGAAATTGCTGGAGAAACTCAGCAGGTCAGGCATCATCTGAGAGAAAAGCAAGATTAATGTTTTAAGTCTGATATAACTCCTCTTCAGAACTGCAAGGTGTTGGAATTTGTTTTATTTATGCTGTAGACTGAGAGGGAGGAGGAGAAAGTGAACAGAACACAGAGGACCTATGTTTTCTCTTTCTCATCTTCAAGTACACCCTATTCGTGCTTCTATCTTCCCTTAACAATCTCTTTAGCTGAATAGCCTGACAATATGTTCCAATTGCTCTTTCTTCTCTCCCTCTGTCTGCCCAATGGAAAACACAATTGTCCAATTCTATTTGATGTGGATTGATGTTACACTTGAAATATTAACTCTGTTTCTCTTTCCACAGAGACTGCCAGACATGCTGAATTTCTCTGCATGCTCCATGAATCACAATGCTTGATTTAACAATGAAAATGGCTGAAGTTTAATACATTTGCTTTCTAGTCAGTTTACTATTGGTATCAAATTTAACCTGTAGCAGCACCTTCCTACCCAGTGACATTCCATATCCATTGAAACAGGAGACCCATCGGTTGGTGATGGGAAGAAGCCAGCAAATTCATCTGTAGCTACCCATTTTAAAAAGAAATTGATAAAGTGTTCCTCCAGGCCTAGTCAATGTCAGAAAAAAATTTATTAAGGAATTGTACAGGTAGCCTGTCCGTAGAAATTAACTAAACTCAGAACTGTCAGGTTTGATCACCATTTAATTCCATTGTTGCAAATGAATTGGAATACTGACAATGACAAGAAGGTGGACACAGAGCAGCTGGATTTATTCATCTTGATTTTTTTTTAAGGATTAGTATACAATGAATTGACCCAAAATCAAAAGTTGGTGCAAATCCCCAGTGGCTTCGTTATTGAGTCAAACAAGCACTTTACATCGATCAATCACATTAACAAATTTACAGATTAATCTACAAACTCTTTTTGGCATTCATACCTCAAAGGGCTGGGCCAGTCCACAACTAAGGTATAATTGGATAGTTCCAATTGCTTTAGAATCAGAAGTTTATTTTGGATCTGGTATTTATTTGAATGTGAGGTATCCATGCCCTTGCAAAAAATTGGCCCTAATGGAGGAGGAGGAAGAAGTCAATGGCCAGAAATTGGTGTTAATATCTATCATAAAGATTTACTTCTGGCTTATTCAAATCTGTCAGAAATATCTGGAAGGCCTTTTTCTCATGTAACTGGGATCCAAATGATATTATCAGGACCGTGATTTCAATTTTGATGTGGCAGATCTTGCAGCATGATGTTTACTCATGTTCACAACTGGGAAAAAATAAGTTTTAAAAGCTGTTATGTTTAAAGATAGCAATATTCCTCCAGGACTGCATAATGCCTGTCTCAGCAAAATGGAACTTTCCTCCACCACTGCCACCCCAATAGGGACAGGCTAGCTCATTTGGCTGGACAGATAGATTATGCAGAGTGCCATTCACTTCACATACCAGCTGAGGTTACCAAGGATGTTCCGTCTTCTCAACCTCACCCCCACACCTGAGGCATAATGGTCATCTGGTTAAACTATCTCACCACAGGTCATCTCTCTCAAATGAGAGAGGACTATGGTGACTTAGTTTTACTTCACAACCCAAACCCTGCCTCTCCACACCCACTCTCCCTCCATCCCATGAACACTTGACTGTCGGTCTTGGCAGTTCTTGCTGCTGGTTGACAACCCAGAAAGGAAACTGTTGCCCTTGAGAAAGTGATGGCAAGTTGCCACCTTGAACTACTGCAGTCCATTTTATGTAGGTATGCCCACAACCCCTGGAGGAAATTCCAGGCTTTTGGCCACGTGGGACTAAGGGACTGAACGTACCTGGATATACTCATTGATTCCAGTTTTTTTTGGGTATTTGAAGCCATACTCAGTCAAATGTGGACTTGATGACAAGGGCCATGACTGTCACCTGACCTCTTCAATTCAGAGATGTGATATTAAAAGAGGGCAGTGGTCACAAAAATCATGGTTACCTTTTTGCTACTGGGATGGGGGTACAGGCAAGGGTAACTGACAAGAACAAAATACCAGTTGACAATGCCTAGATCATTCTGCGATATTTTGGACATGGTATAGTTGTCCAGATTGGGATTGAATGCAATTCTATTTCTGCTGATGACTCTCAGCACCTCATGGACAGCCTGTTTTAGATCTCTTTAGAGCTGTTAGACTCTGAAATATATCCTGTTTGGAACAATGGTAGTGCTACACAGCATGATGGATGCTATCCTCAGTGGGAAGACAGAAATTCATCTCCACAATGACTCTACGGTAGACACTCCTGCTAATAATGTTATAGACAGATGCATCCCAATGGGTACATTGGTGAGGATGATGTCAGGTAGGTTTTTCCCTCTTGTTGTTCCATCACTAATTGCTGCAGATTCAATCTAGCAACTACATCATCGTCGTCATCACCATTGTCCTTGTCCACTGTCATAGCAGGTCCACACTGACCATCTAAAGATCATCCCACCAGACCCTGTAACCCTGCATTTCCCATGGCTAACCCACATAATGTGCACATCCCTGAACTGTGGTTGGAAACTGGAACACCCGGAGGAAATCCACGCAGACACCAGGAGAATGTGCAAGCTCTGCAAAGACAGTTGCCCAAACCTGAGTCCCTCATGCTCTGAGGCAGCAGTGCTAACCACTGAGCCACCATACCACCCCAAACTACATTTGTAATAAAAATACACTAACAAATTAAATTTCCCTAATCTGATCCTGTGACCTTAATAAAGTGAAAATGTTTTAATACAAACACTGAAATGAAAAGGTTGCTATGATTATCTGACCAGATTGATTAAAGCTATCAGTGCACAAGTTCCAGTCTGAGCCAAAACAAACATTGTTATAAAAAGGCACTGAAACTCAAATCTCTTGGTTCATTCACATCTAGGTTGAAGTTCAATATTGAGATGAAAAGTTGCCTGAAGAGGATTCGGCTTGGAAAAACAATGGCAGACTCGAGTGGATCTTATCAACAGCTTCTTCTGCACAGTAGGACTGAAATAATGAAGAATAAATTTGTAAGCAAGCACTGGAAGGCATTTTGTCCGCTTGTCTGTCTGTGTGTCTCTCTCTCCCTCTCTTTGTCAGTGTCAAAGGTCAGTATCAGTGAAAGAGAATTTTGGAAGAAACACTGTTCACTGAGAAATCAAGATTGTCTGCAAGGTTTGCTGCTCTGAAGAAACAAGACAATAACTAAACAGTTAGGACACAGGTTTCACTCTTAGAATTCAAAGAGTCAAATCTTAACATTGCACCTGCATTTGCTTTCCTATTTGTACTGGAGGCTGCATCCCTCCCCTTCTTGACAAGCTTTGTATATATGTGTTTGATATTGCATTTTCTTCTTTTTATCTTGGATTAATAATTAATAAAACTCTAAGCTCCTTCACTTGAACAAATCTTAGAATTGGCTCACCAGTCTTCAACTAATTAACCAAGTGTAATTAAAGTGCCATATTTACATGCTAAATAGAAATAAAAATACATGTTGCAATTGACTAAGAGCAAGTTTCAAAAGGAGAGAAGTTGATCATCCTTTTTCAAATGGTATTGTTACAATGTCTATGAGGACTTGGCCAGTTCAGTCAGTCGTGGTTATACAAAACCACTTTTTGTGATGGATATGGAAGTCCCCTACCCAGAGCACATTCTATGTCTGTGTAACCCTCTTTGCTTCATCCAGTTGGAGGAGCACTGATTCATCAGCCGAGGTTGAGCGTTGAAAGATTCCCTTGCCCATGGTTGATCTGTTGGCACCAGACTTCTTTGGATCTGAAGTCAAAGTTGAAGACTCAAAGAGCCACTCCGTCTCAGATACCACTGTACTGCTACTTCTGCTCCGGCTGACCCCTAGTTGGACAGGGCTTAACCAGGGATGGAGGTGGTGTCTGGTAACTTGTACTGATTTGAGGAGTGTGACTATATTAGACTGTTGTTTAACTAAATTGTGGGACAGTTCTTCCAATGTTAGCAAAAGCCTGGCTATGTAAATAGGGAGGACTCTACCATAGTTGTCAAGGCTGGGTGTTTATTCTCACTTCCAGTACCTTGTTTGATTCTGATATTCTGAATGGCTTGCTAGACTATTTTGGAGGGTATTTAGAGTCAAACTGAAGCATAAGTCACATGCAGGCCAGGTAAGTACAGTGGATTCCCCTCTATAAAGAATCATAGAATAGAATCCCTACAATATGGAAATAGGCCCTCCTGCCAAAGTCCACACTAACCCTCTGAAGAGTAACCCGCCCACACTCATTCCTTCCATCCTATATTTACCCCTGACTAATGTACCTAATGTGCACATCCCTGAATACTGTGGGCAATTTAGCATGGCCAATTCACCTTACCTGCACATCTTTGGATCGTAGGAGGAAACCGGAGCACCTGAAAGAAACCCACGCAGCCACTGGGAAAATGTGCAAACTCCATACAGACAATCACCCAAGACTGGAATCAAACCTGGGTCCCTGGTGCTGTGAGGCAGCAGTACTAACCACTGAGCCACAATGCCTCAGGTCACTGGTCAATCAGATGGGTTTTCAATGATAATTGACAGAGTTCTTATGGTTGCCATTAGATGAGATTTTAATTCCAGATTTATTAATTGAAGTCAAATCCAACCATCTGCATGATAGTATTTGAACCATGTCTCTTGGGTGTATTGATCACTCGTCCAATGACATTACTACCCCCTCCCAGAATAAAGGCAGGTTTGGGTATTGGAGACAATGAGTTAAGATCTCCGTCTGGAACATCTCAGGAATGAAATGTTGCCATGATGATGGATTGTAAACAGTTTCACTTTGGTCTTGGGTTTTATCTGTGATTGTTTTTCAAACAAAATGACAATTAAAGATTTGTGTTGAGAGCTGTCAAGCAGCTGGAAACAGTAACAGAGGACTGAGAGGAATCTGGTGATGTTTCAAATTTGGCATCACTAAGAATGTCAGAAAGCTTTGCTTAAGCTGGAAAGTCCAGTACAACAAAATATTAAATGAGAGTTGAAGGGCTCACCTGTTTGGATGCTCATGGAAGAGTGCCAAGAAATTTCATACCTCAGAAGAATAGGAACGCTGAAGAGAATCAAAGTGCTTTCCAAAGAGTTGTGACACACCTTGGGATTGTCCCAGGAGAAGTGATGGAACACTTAAAATCCTATAACCAGAGGGAACCTCTTGGATGGAATTAAAAAGAACAAATAATATTCTGTTGAGTTTTCAGTATTAACACAAATATGATGTTGCATTGCACAAACTTGATCTTTATACTGCAATATTTTTTGTGTAAAATATAGACTGTTGTTTTATGGTATTTTCATTGAGAACTATAGTTTTGTTCAAAGCTGTACTAGTCTCTCCTCAGATCTTAACTACTGTTATTGGTAAATATCTATAAGTTAAAGGAATGTTGTCCTGTCCTGTAGTAACATGCTGATGATATGGTGGAATGGATAAATATTTGATTTAATTCACTATTGGCAACTCTAAGGTTGTATAATTTGATATTTTAAAAGAAAATTCATAATTACATTTTGAATCAAGAAAGCTCAGTTGAGTTAGAAATGCAGAGAGTTTTGGGGTTTCAGATGTTAAATGCTACATCACAGATGAGGAAGGTAACAAATACAAATGCATTACTGAACACTATGACATGAGTCATAGAATATAAATGTCAAGCATCTACCTGACAATTTAGCAAGACTACAGTTCAACGTCAGGCACCATAGGGTGCTGGAGCATTAGTGTTCAGGACTGACTCACTGGAGGGTACCCGATACATCAATGAAGCACTTTACGTCCTACTTCCTACCCTAGAATAACCAAGCATGACCCCATGCTCCAATTCCTGAGATAAAAGGGCAGCCACATCTGCAGCCCCTCCACTCCCCCTACCCTGTAAAATGGTGACTGTGAACCTTGATCTCTCAAGGAGAAGCATTGCAATTGTCACCACGCTCAATCCAAACATGGGACTGACAGCTTCTCCTTCTATATTTATGGTGTACATAAAATGTTTATGAAGCATACCTGTCCACTGATAGGTCAATCACTTTCCTCTGTTCCAACTTGGACAGAGTTTGAGAGAGGAACACAGCAAGAAATGGACAGGATGCCTGGGCTTTGGTGTTGGAATGAGGCAGAGTCTCCAAGTGCTGCATGTTTTGACCCTATCCACTGCCTCAGCACTCCCAAAGGGGGTCACAACCCACAGACTGAGAAGTGCTGAATAGGCAATTTGCTGCTATGTATGTACTCGCAGCTTTATCCAGACATACAAACACACTATTTCAGAGAGGTCATCATCCATGTTTCCATTTTATTGTTTGACTCACCTTGCACTATAACTTTTCCGTTTGTTTTTTATTAAATGTTAAAGATTGAAACTTCAACAATTCTTAAATACCAAAATCTCTCTGGATCTTTCTATATCCTTATTTTCCTTTGACTCCAGTCTTAGCCCTTCATATTATCCCCTCTAACATTCCACTATCTGATCCTAAATCTCATTGCTCAACAAATGTTTCAGCTTTTTCACCTCAATCAGTTTTCAGATTTGGTGTGATACTCTCCATTAATTACTTCTCCCATTCTTTTGGAGAATTGAGAGTGCCTCAAAATTCGCCAATTACAGCTCCACTACATTCACTACATATTTCTTTATTTTCACCATGCCCACTATCCCTTTTGTCATTTAATCACTTTCTGCCTTCCATCTCTTCAAAGATCTTTATTTGAGTTGTTTTATCTCCCTTTATGACGTTGACTTGATTAAAACTTATAACATCTCAATTTTTTGGTCACCGACCAGAATATGAATTAAACTTGTTTCATAATCCAGACATCTGGATGCTGAGTATTTCCTGCATTTCTGTTAATTTCAGATGTTCAACATCTGCAGTATTACATATTTTTACAAGATAGATAAACAAATTATTTTCAGTGGTTGAGAGTACAAAATGTGGGACACAGAATGAATCCATTGTCTTCTAAATAGCAACTTTTGACATAAAGCTTCACTCATATGTTCATTCTCTCCATATATATCTCTCTCTCTCATTTTATTCTTGACCATATTTATGGAGAGATGTATTTAGGATTTCTTTTGATTTCTCGCTTCCTCTTTTTCTCTTGATTTCTTCCAAACTGCATGAATAGAATCATGTTGTATCACAGTTTAGGAATGCATAGTTACAAATAGGGCTTGACCATATATCTCTGTTATTGCCTGAATTCCTTGTAAATGGAGGCCTGCTCTACAGCTGCAGTTGATTGAACTATTGTGTGATATTTTGCCAAAAGTAATTTTATATTAAGCGAAGTACTGATTTTTAAATCTGAGTAATTACATCATGATATTGCTGATATGTTTCTGTACCAATCAGTGGTGGCTTGCAATTGCGGTGGAGCATTGCCATCAATCCTCTTTTTAATATTGAATCGAGAGACTGCCTGATTAGAAAAAGGATAAACCAGTGTCATGTCTTAATGAGAAGACCCATTTGCCTTATACATGGTGGAGTATATTGTGTGATAGCAATAGGTGCAAGATTTGTTGACAAGTATGGTTTAATTGCAAAAGTTGAAGGGTGTGGTGCTGAAAAAACACGGCCAGTCATGCAGCATCTGAGGAGCAGGAGAATCAATGTTTTGGGTTTAAGCCCTTCATCTGGAATGAGGCTTGTGGCCAAGGGAGCTGAGAGATAAATGGGAGAGGGGGTGGGGCTTGGGGGAGGGTAACTAGGAATGCGATAGGTAGGTGAGGGTGGGGGTGAAGGTGAGGTCGGAGAGGAGGGTGGAGTGGAAGTTGGGAAGGAAGATGGACAGGTAGGATAGGTCAAGAAGGCTGTGCTGAGTTGGAAGGTTGGATCTGGGATGATGTGGGAGGAGGGGAAATGAGGAATCTGGTGAAATCCACATTGATCCTGTGTGGTTGGAGCGTCCCAAGGTGGAAGATGAGGTGTTCTTCCTCCAGGTGACAGGTGATTAGGGTTTGGTGGTGGAGGAGGCCCAGGACTTGCGTGTCCTTGGCGGAGTGGGGAGGCGTGCAGTTAATGTGTTCACCCACCAGGCGGTGGAGTTGGTAGTGTTTGTGTCCCAGAGATGTTCTCTGAAATGTTCCACACGTTGTAATCCTGTCTTCCCAATGTCAAGGAGACCACATTGGGAGCAATGGACCCAGTAGATGACGTGTTTGGAAGTGCAGGTAAATCTCTGTCGGATATGGAAGGATCTTTTGGGCCCTTTGGTGGACATAAAGGGGGAGGTGTGGATGCAGGTTTTGCACTTCTTGTTGTGGCAAGGGATGATGCCAGATGTGGAGGATGGGTTGGGGGGTGGTGGGAGGAGGGGAAGTGGACCTAACAAGGCTGTCGCTACAGGAATGGTCACTCTGGAATGCATATAGGGGCGGTGAGGGAAATATATCCCTGGTGGTGGGGTCTGTTTATAAATGGTGGAAGATGATGCAATGTATCCGGAGGTTGGTGGGGTGTAAGGTGAGGACGACTAGGGTTCTGTCCCTGTCGCGATTGGAAGGATGGAGTTCAAGGGCGGAGATGTTGGAAGTGGAGGAGATGTGCTGGAGGGAATTGTCGAACATGTGGGAGGGGAAATTGTGGTCTTTGAAGAAGGAGGCCATCTGGGATTTTCTATTGTGGAATTGATTCTCCTGGGAGCAGATGTGGTAGAAGCAGAGGAATTGGGAATAAGGGATAGTATTTTTACAGGAGGCAGGGTGAAAGGAGTTGTAGTCCAGGTAGCTGAGGGTTTGCAGTAGATGTCCATGTTGAGTTTGTCACCAGAAATGAAGTTGAAGAGGTCCAGGAAGGGGAGGGACGTGTCCGAAATGGTCCAGGTGAACTTGAGGACAGGGTGGAAGGTGTTGAACTGTTCTGCCTCCTCATGGGTCTGAAGGGAGTGGGAGGATTCAAAGGAGACATTACTGAGGGTGAGGACCAGTTCAGCCAATCAAATGAGAACGTCAGTGGAATGGTGCTGTTTGGGTCAGTGTGAGAGAAAGAAAGGGAGGGCTTGGAGGCCTTAGTCATGGCGGATGGATGTGTACAGGGACTGGATGTCCATTGTGAAGAAGAGATGTTGGGGGGGGCAGGAAAACGAAAGTCCTGGAGGAGGTGGAGGCCATGGGTGGTGTCCCAAATATGAATGACGAGTTCCTGGCCCAAGGGGGACAGGACTGTGTCAAGGAATGCAGAGATAAGTTCAGTGGGACAGGAACAGGCTGAGATGCTGGGTTGATCAGGGCAGTCAGGTTTGTGGATTTTGGATAGGAGGTAGAACCCGGCGGTGTGGGTTTTCGGGACTATGAGACTGGAGGCTGTGGATGGGAGATCCTCTGATGTGATGAATTTGTGGATGGTCTGGGAGATTTTGGTTTGGTGATGGGAGGTGAAGTCGTGGTCAAGGGGGCGGTAGGAGGTGTCCGCGAGTTGGCACCAGGCTTCGACGGTATAGAGGTCAGTGTGCCAAACTACCACTGCGCCTCCCCCACTTGTCTGTACGTTTGCTGGTGTTGTTGGGGTGGGAGTAGAGGGCTGGGCACAGCAAGGATGAAAGGTTGGAGTGGATGAGGAGGGTGAACAAGTTGAGGTGATCAATGTCACAGCAGCAGTTGGAAATGAAGAGATTAAAGGCAGATAGCAGACCAGCTCAGGGTGTCCTGGTGGATAGAGTGTGCTGGAGGTGGGAGGAGGGATCCTCGGAGGGTGGGCAGTAGTCCTAATTGAAAACGTAAGTGCAGAGGCGGCAATTCATTGATCCAGGAGTGCAGGGGGATGAAGGTGAGGCCTTTACTGAGGACTGATCATTCAACCTCAGTGAGAGGGCGGTGTTGGGGGGATAGTAAAATTACGGCAGGGCTGGGAGCTAGGACAATTGCAAAGGCAATCATGAACCTGAGATGACATCTTTGACTCCTCAGGACCTTGTTTTTTCCTCTTCCCAAAGATTGAGAGACATTGTCAGACTAAGTCACAAATAACGGGAGCTCCGACAGATTTTTAACCTCATGCAGCATCTCTCTTTAAGACTCTTCCCCACAATTAGCATTTCTGCATTCAGATATATAATTACTTTTATTTTACCATTATTTCTCTGTCTTCCTGAGCTTTTGACTTTACAAATTCAGGACATTTGCAGAGTTTAAATTCTTCTGCAGTTTGTTCTCTCAGATTTGGAAGGTTTTTAACCTGATGACTGTTGATCTTGATTCTGATTCTCTGTAACTCTTTTTTTTTTGCTGAAAAAATGTTCTATCTCTTCGATCCTCTGTGAATGATGCCATTTCTGCTCAGTCTAGTCATTGGTCCATTATCCTTATCTGAGAAACATGTAATCTCTTGAATTTCTGTCATCGAAGACATCTGCTCTGTTGAAACAAGTACTTTGTTCCTCCTCATAAACAATGGTGGCCTGAATCTGTGGGCATTGGGGTCTGGTTCATGAAATTTTATATGCAGCAAATTTCCATTTTACTCAGCAAATCTTTATTTTCACTCTGCTGATACATCTTTGTTGGAGTATGCAAACTATTTTCTACAACTTGTTGATTTGTTTGGATGACTTCATTCACCCTTTGGTTGTCTTACTAATAAGTTAATCACTTTCACATCCTCAGTCAAGTTACTGAAGGACTATTGTTTATGTCATATTATCTATGTCACTGATACTCATTTTTTTCTCTGAAGAATAAATAACTGGAATGTTGCTTTTCATCTAGCAACAAGTCCAATCTGCCAGATTACTTTTATTTAACTGGCTGCTTTACTGCCTGAACAACTTCAGTTAACAGTTTGTCAGTGAACTCAAGTGGACTGCACTGTTCATTTGTGTTCTCAGTATTCCTCTGACAAACTTTGCTATTTCCTGTCAACTGAATTTTCTTCAGTGATGTTAAGAATGGAAAACATTTCCACTAGTTCTGAAAAGTCAGCCATTTCTTTCCTGTTCCGTGTTTAAAACAATGTCCTACGCCAACATAGGTAACCATAATAGATTGATCAATGATGGTTTGTTTCTTGACTAATTCTCTCGGAAGTAGCCACACTCCTTCTGCTACCTTAAGAATATTAATTCAAAGCGAACACATACTCAAAAGTGGGAAATACTGATCTAAAATTATGTACACACTTTCAATTTTCTTCTCTCTTTGCGATGCAATCTAACTTTGTAGCATGCCTAGAATGTTGAAGGTTGTTCCACCTGGATATGTAGTCTCATTTCCTTGGGTGTAGTGTATATTGGATGGTTTGATGGTTCGTAATAGTGGAACTTGTCATTTAGACTACTTCCATGTGTTTCCTTACTTTCATAATAGTTACTGGGTGAAAAACGTATTTATCCTAAATTTTGGGCATAGGATTAGAATTCATAACATATCCATTCCCATTCTGGTCGAGGTAGATGACATATTATTTCTACATCCACCACCTCAGATGAAGGATTGTGGTACTAACTACTGGGTCTCCAACTCTACTTACTGATTTTTATTGCAAAAGTAATAAGCCATAGCAGCGTGGTTTGCTGATCACTGGCTATGGACAACTTCCTTGTTCTGTTACAGATAAGCTGCCTGCTAAAAAGAAGTTGCATAGAAGGGTTTCCACAGTGAAAATAATTGGAAACTCAACACTGAGGCAAAGGAATCTGCAGTATGGTCGGAGTGCTTGGAGGCCTTCGCTGGGGATGAGAAAATTCATTATGGTCCAAGAGAAGAGTAGGAGCCCCTTCGAATCAGAAGAATGGGAGCAGGTGGCCACTGAATCAGCAAATTTGCGAAATTAACACTATTTTGCTCTGCATGAACAGATCATTACAGAATTACATTGGGAACAAATGTGGCAACGCACAAATATCCTCAAATTAATTGTAAGAAAATTCATCAATCAGACCCATTGGCAACAGTTTGTATGTGCCTCTGCTCCTTTTCCATTTACCATCTGCCCTTTCAATTTTTTGTTAAAAGATCTTTGGTTTCAGGGAAGTTACTAACATACAATAGGCGAACCTTCGAACTTTGGGTTTTTTGAGACAAATAACATGAAAGTGACTTGTCTATGACTTAGATTGTAAACTGACACAAGGTAGCTATTGGAAACTAAGGGCATTATCAAGAAACAGTAAAGGGCATCGTCACACTAGACAAAAGGCTGAAAGCCTAGAATGGGTGTGAGTAACTACAGACAGACGGAGGGAAACACAATACATCCAACCTGATTAGATTACAAGAGGTAGTTTTAAGCTAAGTTTTCAAAGACACATACAGGTCTTACAAGTTCATACTTTAGAAGTTATTTTGTATGCTCACCATGTGTTTTTTTTTGCTTTCAATTCACTGCCGTTTAATTCCATACTTTATTTTGTGTCTTGCCATTTTATATACTTCACGGTTGTGACATTAAATGATGTTGTCATTTTGTAGCTACTTCACTTATTAGGACTTAATCATGTTCCTTTCAGAATTACTTCTCTTTCATTTTATTAAACTGGTTTCTGAAGTTAAGTTGCCTCGAAGAGAGCCCAATTAATCATCATCTGATGCATATGAAGTCATGAAATTGATGTGAAGTTGGTAACTGACAATTGGCCAAACAGCAAGTGTGGCAACCAGATCGATACAAACATTAGCTTTTATCAGGTGGAATTAAATTTATGATTATCTCGCCAACTAGAACTCTGTAATGACTGTCAAGCAAAAACATTGAGCTTGTTGTGGGTAATCTAAATAAAACAGTTCAATGTTCCAGAGGACCATTCTTCAGTTAAAGTAAAAACAAAAGCCATCAAATAGAGCAGAAAAATGAAGAGTTCATTGTGGAATTGGAGCAGGAAAGCATTTTCCATTTGGTCTCCTATAAACTGCCTCTTTTGTGCATGTCACAGGCCGTTGCACTTGAAAGTGCTCTGAAATTTTTCAGTGAGACTGTGTAAACCCCATCTTTGTGGCCACCAATGTTTGATCAGCAATCCCACAACTTTTAAAAATGGACAGATGGGAAAGAGTTAAATTGTACATTCAGTAGACACGAAGACATGCATTGAGAAAATTGGCTGCA
Source organism: Chiloscyllium plagiosum (assembly GCF_037043375.1). Lineage (NCBI taxonomy): Eukaryota > Metazoa > Chordata > Chondrichthyes > Orectolobiformes > Hemiscylliidae > Chiloscyllium > Chiloscyllium plagiosum. Next base: position 39,270,178 of record NW_028270144.1, read on the forward strand.
GTTAGAAGCTGAGGATACCTGCATTCATGTTATGGATGTGAAATGCTTTAGGAACTTTGAAAGCATTAGTAGCAAATAGAAAAAGTAGAATTGAAAATCTGTTGACCATTAGAAGGAATTGTTTTTTTCTTTTCAAGCTGCTGGCCATACTCCATAAGAAATAAGAGTCGGACTTAACCATACAGCCATTTAAACCCTGGCTGTTAATCCAATAAGAATATGGTTGTCCTTAGACTCCAACTCCACTTTCCTGACTGATCCCCATCTCCCTTTTTAAGATTCCAAAGATCGATTATCCTGAGTCTGCTCTTCCATTTGATCAGGACTGACATGTTTATCAAACTCATTGTCCTGCCTTTGCCCCATAACCCTTGATCCCCTTACTAATCAAGAACCTATTCACCTCCATCTTAAATACATTCAATGACTTGGCCTCTGCAGTCTTCTGTGGCAATGAGTTCCACAGATTCACCACAGTTTGGCTGAAGAAATTCATCCTCATCTCAGTTCTAAAGGATTCCCTTCACATTGAGGCTGTGCACTTAGGTTCCTAAAAGTGAAGACATCTTTTCCATGTTCACTCTATCCGGGTCTCTGAATTTTATGTAAGTAATGAGATCTCAACCTCCTCTTTTCTTCTAAACTCCATCAAGTACAGATCAAGAGTCTTCATTCCCAGGATTGTTGTTGTGAATCTTTTCTGGACTCCCTTCAAAGCCATCACATCTTTCCTGACATAAGCATCCCAAAACTGCTCACAAATTAGGCAAGAGAGGAGGGGGAGTGGCATTTTTGACAAGGGATAGCATTACAGCTGTGCTGAGGGAGGATACTCCCGGAAATACATCCAAGGAAGTTATTTGGGTGGAACTGAGAAATAAGAAAGGGATGATCACCTTATTGGAATTGTATTATCAACCCCCTAATAGTCAGCGGGAAATTGAGAAACAAGCTTGTAAGGAGATCTCAGCTATCTGTAAGAATAATAGGGTAATTCTGGTAGGAGATTTTAAATTTCCAAACATCGACTGGGACTGCCATAGTGTTAAAGGTTTAGATGGAGAGGAATTTCTTTAATGTGTACAAGACAATTTTCTGATTCAGTACGTGGATGTATCTACGAGAGAAGGTGCAAACCTTGACCTACTCTTGGGCAATAAGTCAGGGCAGGTGACTGAGGTGTCAGTGGGGGAGCACTGTGGGGCCAGCGACCATAATTCTATTTGTTTTAAAATAGTGATGGAAAAGGGTAGACCAGATCTAAAAGTTGAAGTTCTAAATTGGAGAAAGGTCAATTTTAATGGTATTAGGCAAGAACTTTCGAAAGCTGATTGGAGGCAAATGTTCACAGGTAAAGGGACGGCTGGAAAATGGGAAGCTTTCAGAAATGAGATAACAAGAATCCAGAGAAAGTATATTCCTGTCAGGGTGAAAGGAAAGGCTGGTAGGTATAGGGAATGCTGGATGACTAAAGAGTGTTTGGTTAAGAAAAAGAAGGAAGCATATGTCAAGTATAGACAGGACAGACTGAGTGAATCCTTAGAAGAGTATAAAGGAAGTAGGAGTATACTTAAGAGGGAAATCAGGAGGGCAAAACGGGGACATGAGACAGCTTTGGCAAATAGAATTATGGAGAATCCAAAGTGTTTTTACAAATATATTATGACAAAAGAGTAACTAGGGAGAGAATAGGGACCCTCAAAGATCAGCAAGGTGGCCTTTGTGTGGAGTTGCAGAAAATGGGGGAGTTACTAAATGAATATTTTGCATCAGTATTTACTGTGGAAAAGGATATGGAAGATATAGACTGTAGGAAAATACATGGTGACATATTGCAAAATGTCCAGATTACAGAGGAGGAAGTGCTGGATGTCTTGAAACGGTTAAAGGTGGATAAATTCCCAGGACCTGATCAGGTGTACCTAAGACCTCTGTGGGAAGCTAGAGAAGTGATTGATGGGCCTCTTGCTGAGATATTTGTATAGTCACAGGTGAGGTGCCGGAAGACTGGAGGTTGGCAAACGTTGTGCCACTGTTTAAGAAGGGCAGTAAAGACAAGCCAGGGAACTGTAGACCGGTGAGCCTGACCTCAGTGGTGGGCAAGTTGTTGGAGGGAATCCTGAGGGACAGGATGTACATATATTTGGAAAGACAAGGACTGATTAGGGATAGTCAACATGGATTTGTGCATGGAAAATCATGTCTTACAAACTTGATTGAGTTTTTTGAAGAAGTAACAAAGAAGATTGATGAGGGCAGAGCAGTAGATGTGATCTATATGGACTTCAGTAAGGTGTTTGACAAGGTTCCGCATGGGAGACTGATTAGCAAGGTTAGATCTCATGGAATACAGGGAGAACTAGCCATTTGGATACAGAACTAGCTCAAAGTTAGAAGACAGGGGGTGGTGGTGGAGGGTTGTTTTTCAGACTGTAGGCCTGTGACCAGTGGAGTGCCACAAGGATCGTGCTGGGTCCTCTACTTTTTGTCATTTACATAAATGATTTGGATGCGAGCATAAGAGGTACAGTTAGTAAGTTTGCAGATGACACCAAAATTGGAGGTGTAGTGGACAGCGAAGAGGGTTACCTCAGATTACAACAGGATCTTGACCAGATGGGCTAATGGGCTGAGAAGTGGCAGATGGAGTTTAATTCAGATCAATGCGAGGTGCTGCATTTTGGGAAAACAAATCTTAGCAGGACTTATACACTTATTGGTAAGGTCCAAGGGAGTGTTGCTGAACAAAGAGACCTTAGAGTGCTCCTTGAAAGTAGAGTCGCAGGTAGATCGGATAGTGAAGAATGTGTTTGGTATGCTTTCCTTTATTGGTCAGAGTATTGAGTACAGGAGTTGGGAGGTCATGTTGCGGCTGTACAGGACATTGGTTAGGCCACTTATGAAATATTGCATGCAATTCTGGTCTCCTTCCTATTGGAAAGATGTTATGAAACTTGAAAGGGTTCAGAAAAGATTTACAAGGATGTTGGCAGGGTTGGAGGATTTGAGCTGTCGGGAGAGGCTGAACAGGCTGAGGCTGTTTTCCCTGGAGCATCGGAGGCTGAGGGTTGACCTTATAGAGGTCTTCAAAATTATGAGGGGCATGGATAGGATAAATAGACAAAGTATTTTCCCTGGGGTCGGGGAGTCCAGAACTAGAGGGCATAGGTTTAGGGTGAGAGAGGAAAGATATAAAAGAGACCTAAGGGGCAACGTTTTCACCCAGAGGGTGGTACGTGTATGGAATGAGCTACCAGAGGATGTGGTGGAGGCTGGTACAATTGCAACATTTAAGAGGCATTTGGATGGGTATATGAATAGGAAGGGTTTGGAGGGATATGGGCCGGGTGCTGGCAGGTGGGACTAGATTGGGTTGGGATATCTGGTCGGCATGGGCCGGTTGGACTGAAGGGTCTGTTTCCATGCTATACATCTCTATGACTCTATAAATCTCTATGACTCTATAAATGCAGTCTGAGCAGTACATCTCTGCTCCTATATTCTAACCCACTCAAAATATTGCAAACATTGCATTTGCTTCCTAACTGCAAACTATACCTATATATTAACCTTAAGGGAATCCTGAACTAGGACTGGTAAATGTTTCTATGCTTTAGATTTCCGAAGCTTTTCACCGTTTCAAAAATAGTCTATAGTTCCATTCTTCCTACAAAAGTGCATCACCTCACATTTTTCCACATTGTATTCTATGTGCTGCTACTTTACCCACCCCCTAGCCTGTCAAAGTCCTACTGTAGTCTCCCTACTCCCTCAACACCACCTGTCCCTCCACCTATCTTTGTATCATCTGCAAACTTAGCAACAAGGCTTCATTCAGATTGTGAATGGATAACATAATTAGCTGTGATCCCAATGCTGACCCCTGCAGAACCCATCTAGCCATCAGCTATCATTCTGAAAAAGACCCCGTTATCCTCGCTCTCTGCCTTCTTCTAGTCAGCCAATCACCTATCCGTGCAAATGCCTTGCCTAACACCTTAGGCTTTTTGCTTATTTAACACCAGCCTGCGTGGCACCTTTGCAAAGGCCTTCTGGAAGTCCAAATAGATCACATCCACTGCCTTACCTTTGTCTCACTTTCTTGTTACTTTCTCAAAGAATTCTAATAGATCTGTCAGTCATGACCTCCCTATGACAAAGCTGTGATAAATCAATTCTATTTTACCATGTACTACCCAAGGATTCTGCAATCATATCCTTCACAATGGGTTCGAAAATCTTACCAACAACCATGTTCAGGCTAACTGACCTATAATTTCCTGTCTTCTGCCCCCTCCTTTCTTAAAAATAACTATTTTCCTGTCCTCTGGGACTCTTCCTGACTAGTGTTCCCTGAAAGATCACCGCCAATGCTTTCATAATTTCTTCAGCTATCTCCTTCAGGATTCTAGGGTGTAATCAATCGGATTTTGGGATTTATCCACCTTCAGACCTTTTAGGTTCCCCAGCACCTTCTCCTTAATGATGGCCACTGCACCCATCTCTGCCCTGACTGTCTTGAAGTTCTGGTATGCTGCTGGTGGCTTCCATTGTGAAGACTGATGTCTAGTAATATTCAGTTCCTCTGCAATTTCTTTGTTCCCCATTACTACTTCTCCAACTTAATTTTTCCAGTGATTCAAGGTCCACTCTTGCCTCTCTCTTACCTTTTATATATCTAAAAACATCTCCTGCAATCTACTTTTATACCACTGGTCACTCATATTTCAACTTGTCTTTCCTTTATTGCTTTCTCAATTACCTTCTGGTTTTTAACGGTTTCCCACTCCTCTGGCTTCCCACTATTCTTCACCACATTGTATGCCTTTTATTTGGCTTTTATACTGTCCATGACTTCCTTTGCCAGACTCATTTACCTTGTTCTTCCCTTAATATGTCTTTTTCTTCCTTGATGAATTTCTGCTGTGCCTCCCGAATTATCCCTAGACATTCCTGGCATTTGTGTTCCACTGCTTTACCGTCAAGGTTCCCCTTTCAACTAACGGTGGGCAGCTCCTCCTTTATGTTTTTGTAGCTACCTTTACTCTGATTGCAGCTTCTCTCTCTCAAACATCAGGGAGAATTCTATCAGATTACCGTCACTATCCCCTTGGGTATCCTTTACCTTAAGCTACCTAATCAAATCTGCCTCATTGCATATCATCAAATCCAGAAATGCCTGCTCCTTAGTGAGCTCAATCAGAAGCTGCTTTGGAAAAAAAACTTGGGATTTGCTTCCAACCTGATTTTTCCCAGTCCACCTACATATTGAAGTCCCCATTGACTGTTGAAATAGTGCCTTTTTTCACATTTTGTGATTTCTTTTCTGTCCCATATCCTGACTACTGCTAGGAAACTTATACGCAATTCCCATCTGGTTCTTTTTTCTTTTGCAATTCCTCAAACCTACCCATACAGATTCTCTACCATTGACTCTGTATTACTTCTCACTATCAATTTTAATTTCATTTCTTACAAACAAGGCAACCCCTTTGCCTATTTGCTTGACCTTTCAAAAGGACACGTAACCTTCAATATTTATCTCCCAGCCCCCTGATCCCTTGGAGTCACATCTCTGTGACGCCCGGAAAATCATACCCACAAATTGCAACCTGCATTACAAGCTAATTTACCTTGTTTCATATACTGCATGAATTTAAGTGCAATATCCTCAATGCTATATTGATTGCCCTGACCTTCTCATAGTCATCCCCTGACTGCTGTGTCTAAATTTAGATTCCTGATCCTTTCTATGTTCACCATCTTATTACTTATTCCGGAAATGCTTAATAACCTTTGCTTACACCTGCCTCCTATCAACTAGTTTAAAGTCCTTATGACAACTTAATTAGCCTTTTGTGCCATGATCCTGGTCCCAGATCAGTTCAGGAGTAGCCTTCCCTGCTGCTACAGTTCCCTTCTGTTCCAATACTGATGTTAGTGTTCCACAAAATGGGAAATATTTTTTCCAGCACAACTCTTTCAGCCACGGGCTTACTTCTATAACCATTTTATCCTTTTGCCAATTTACATGGCTCAGGTAATAATCCAAAGATTATGACATTTGAGGTCCTGTTTTTAATTGTTTACAATTTCTGACATTCCCCAAACAGGATATCTTGTCCACTATCGCTTATGTTGTTCGTGCCAACATGGACCACAAATGGATCCTCCTCTCCCTGACCGCAGTCCTCTCCTGAAGATGACTCGATGTTTTTCACCTTGGCACTAGGTAGTCAACATACTACCTGGGACTCTTGATCCTGCTCACAAAGATCATGCTATCCATTGCTCTAATTAAAGAATCCCCTACCACTATCACTTTTCTTTGTGCTCCCTCTGCTCAAATGGCTTTGTGGGTAGCAATCAGTTTGACCATCCTCCCTGCAGATTGTTTCCACATAGGAAGGAACTACCTCATACCTGTTGGACAAGGTCAAGAGCTGAGGTTCTTCCAATGCTACATTCAGGATCCCTCTACAATCCTCCTGTCCCTCACCAGTGGCCAAGTTTGAAATATTTAAAGTACAAGTTGTGACTGCCTGGACCACAGCATCAAGGTAAACCCTTCCTCTCCCCGATGTGTTGCAGGGATGAAATTCTGGTTCTAGCTAATCAATCCTGAGCCAGAGTTCCTTGAGCTGCAATCACATACTGCAGACAGGGTCACTGTAGCTTGCAAAGGGACCCAACCAGCTCCCACATCATGCAAGGACCACACATTGCCTGTCCTGCCTTTTCTATGTAGTTAATTAGTTTTCATTTATTATTTAAAAATAGTTATTCTGCGATAATCCCTAAATTATTATACTACTTACTGAATCTACTACTATTTAAGGCTAGTCCTTAATGTAGCTCCCTTACCAGCCAATCAGACCACAGCTTCTCTGTAACGTCACTTATTCTGGTGTTTTTTTTAAATGATCAAAATTCGCAGGTTTAAGATATATTCACTGCTGCATGTGTTACCCTTCCCCATTTAGATAAATCAGGATATATTCTCAGCTGCTTAATTCTAGATTCTCATACCAGGGTAAACATTCTCAATCCTCTAAACTCCAGAGTATACATGCCCATTCAACTCTACTTCAACTCACAGGACCACCTTCTCAAAACAGGAATCGATCAAGTTGCACACCCTCTGGGGCAATTGGTTATTTGATACAGATATGCTGCCTGACCTACTGCGCTTTTCCAGCAACACATTTTTCAGCTCTGATCTTCAGCATCTGCAGTTCTCACTTTCTCCTATTTGATACAGAGACCAAGGCTGCACATAATAATTCAGATGTTGTCATACCAAAGTTCAACACAATTACGTCAAGATTTCCTTATTTTTATAGCCATCTTGGAATTAGGCCAACAGATGCTTGTGTAGACCAACCAGATTGTTTCTCACATTCAAAAATGGTTCCATTTTGTTATTCCTCTTCCTCAATGGAATTACTTCACATCTGCTCATGTTTTGCACAAAGACATTCAGCAAGCAATTGAGCATTTACACATCATTAACCAAATGGACTTATGGCATCAGAACTTCATGGTACTTCAGCAAAATGGTTAGTTAATGAATGTGAAAAACAGCCTTGGTTTTTCAGTGGCCAGACGTCATAGCTCAGTTAACTGGATGGCTGGTTTTCAATGTAGACTGCTGCCAACAAGTATGGTTAAATTTCTGCACTGCCTGAGGTTATCATGAAGGATTGTCCTCACAACCTCTCCCCTCACCTGAGGCACATTTTATTTTGCATTCTTTCATGGGATGTGGACATCGCTGGCTGACCAGCATTTATTACCCACCTTTAGTTGCCCTTGAGAAGATGATGGTGAGCTGCTTTCATGAACATTGACCCACATGCTGTTAAGGAGCAAATTCCAGGAATTTGGCTTCAGACGAGGACTGGAGAGAGGGGGGAAGGCCAATTATGTAGTCCATGGTGGCACCAACAACATAAACAGAAAAGGAACCCACAGGTTAAACCACCACCAATCGTGTCTCTCCAGTGAGAGAGCAGCCCCATGGTCCAGAAGGGCTATGGCACAGTTACTTTACTCCAACTTGGTTGGAATTTGGGCCTGGGGACCCTACATAATCACAGCTGGGGACCCTACATGTCACAGCTGACTCCAAAGCAATTGCTTGGGAAACTAAAGACTCTATTTGGCAATTCCCCCACATTTTGAACTTCCAATAATCTTCACTTAAGTCATAGATTTCGGCAGTTCCAATGAAATGAAATAATATAGTTGCTCAGGAAAGTTTAGACAACTAAAAATGTAATGTAATTCTGAGTACCTGTTCAATGGGTATAGATTAGTTGAGTGACAAGTGGCTTTCCCTAGGATGGGGGATTTCAAAACCAGGGGACATACTTTTAAGGTGAGAGGAGAAATATTAAAAAAATTATGTGGGGCAACGTTTTTACACAGTGTTTTGTGTGTGGAAGTGGTGGATGCAGGTACAGTTACAACATTTTAAAATACTTTTGGATAAGTACATGAATGAGAAATGTTCAGAGCACTGCTGCTTCACAGCGTCAAGGACCCAGGTTCAATTCCCGCCTCGCATGACTGCCTGTGTGGAGCTTGTACGTTCTCTCTGTGTCTGCGTGGGTTTCCCCCCACAGTCCTAAAATGTGCAGGTTAGGTGAATTGGCCATGCCACATTGCCCATAGTGCTCAGGGGTGTGTAGGTTAGGTGCATTTGTCAGGGGAAAATATAGGGTAGGGGAATAGGTCTGGGTGGTTTACTCTTCAGAGGGTTGGCGTGAACTTGTTGGGCCAAAGGGCCTGTTTCCATACTGTAGGATTCTTTGATATTTAGTTTGGGATTATGGTTGGCACAGACTGGTTTGAATGTAGAGTCAATTTCCTGTGTGACTCTGATCGTATAACAGACACAACATTTGTGTCTCTCACACTCTCAGGTACACCTTGCCCAGAAAACTTATCACAACACCCAGGTGGCATCCAAAAGCACTATCTCTCACTCTGCTCCTAACCTCCATTTCCCCTTGCCAAACACAACCTGACAAACCTTTAACCCTGACAGAGTTCCCTCCATTCCAAGCCAATCCATCTCCCCTCTGGTAAACAGAACCCAAATTTCAACGATCCCCAGCCAGAACAGGACAGAATGGCACCAAATGCCCCGTGCCAGACTCAAACTGATCCCCACTATTTACCTGTCACCAGACACAACCTGACCCAAACCCCACCACCAGACCAGAACATTCCAGACCCAAGAATGATCCACCCGATTTCTTCCGGTCACCCAAATTTAAACCGTGCATTACATACCTAGCCTCCTTGCCACTTTGTGTCCTGGTACCTTACTCAGCAGCTGACCCTCTTTCCACTTGTCCTATCCATCAGGCACCCAACACCTTGCTGCGCATGCTACCCCTCTAGCTATTTGGCATCCTAACACCTGGCACTCCACTCCTATCCAGCTGGCACCCTAATCACACAGCACCCTAACATTGCACTTAATTTACATACTTGCTCTTTCTTGGTAGCTGCTTAATTGGCTGTACACACCTTTAAATTTTAGAACATGGCAGTCAATTGCTATGAAAAGTGGGCCGGCTTTGCATTCCCCAACAGTTTTACTCTACAAAAGAATTGTCAGAATGGAAATCCACATTTCTGAAGGAGCAGTGATCCAAATCCTCTCTGAGAAATGAGAGATCGTTCCTGCCATTTCAAAACAAAGGCCAGAGAGGCATACCGCATTATCTTGCCATTCCATGCAAGATCCAGCCTATCATAACATGAATGTCCTTTTCAAATTATATTGAACATTTTAATATTAAATATGAACATATTGCATTACCCAACTGTCTCCTTTCAAAATATACAAAACCATGTTGTCGCTGCCTTCCTACACCTTTCCATTTCTATCTCGGGCAACCGAATCAACATAGACATTTACTATAAATCGACCGACTCCCACAGCTACCTAGACTACACCTCCTCCCACCCTGCCCCCTGTAAAAACGCCATCCCATATTCCCAATTCCTTCATCTCCGCCGCATCTGCTCCCAGGAGGACCAGTTCCAAATCCGTACAACCCAGATGGCCTCCTTCTTCAAGGACCGCAATTTCCCCCCAGACGTGGTCGACAATACCCTCCACCACATCTCTTCCACTTCCCACTCCTCCGCCTTTGAGCCCCGCCCCTCCAACCGCCACTAGGACAGAACCCCACTGGTCCTCACCTACCACCCCACCAACATCCATGTACAGCGTATCATCCGCCGTCATTTCCGCCACCTCCAAACGGACCCCACCACCAGGGATATATTTCCCTCCCCTCCCCTATCAGCATTCCGAAAAGACCACTCCCTCTGTGACTCCCTCGTCAGGTCCACACCCCCCACCAACCCAACCTCCACTCCCGGCACCTTCCCCTGCAACCGCAAGAAATGCAAAACTTGCGCCCACACCTCCCCCCTTACTTCCCTCCAAGGCCCCAAGGGATACTTCCATATCCGCCACAAATTAACCTGCACCTCCACACACACCATCTATTGCATCCACTGCACCCGATGTGGCCTCCTCTATATTGGGGAAACAGGCCGCCTACTTGCGGAACGTTTCAGAGAACACCTCTGGGACACCCGGACCAACCAACCCAACCACCCTGTGGCTCAACACTTCAACTCCCCCTCCCACTCCACCAAGGACATGCAGGTCTTTGGACTCCTCCATCGCCAGACCACAACAACACGACGTTTGGAGGAAGAGCGCCTCATTTTCCGCCTAGGAAACCTCCAACCACAAGGGATGAACTCAGATTTCTCCAGTTTCCTCATTTCCCCTCCCCCCACCTTGTCTCAGTCAAATCCCTCGAACTCAGCACCGCCTTCCTAACCTGCAATCTTCTTCCTGACCTCTCCGCCCCCACCCCACTCCGGCCTCTCATCCTCACCTTGACCTCCTTCCACCTATCGCATTTCCAACGCCCCTCCCCCAAGTCCCTCCTCCCTACCTTTTATCTTAGCCTGCTGGACACACTTTCCTCATTCCTGAAGAAGGGCTTATGCCCGAAACGTCGATTCTCCTGTTCCTTGGATGCTGCCTGACCTGCTGCGCTTTTCCAGCAACACATTTTCATCTAAATGGAAAACTACTCAATTGTTACTTGATGCCAGGTTCCCTGAATAACCATTAGCAAAAACAAATAAACATGCAACACCTTGGACATTGGTTGAATCACTTCTGGCTCTCTATGATGTTCACTGAAGTGTATCGTAATTAGTCCTCCAGCAGATTACAGCTTCATTCCATCACTGGATGACCAAGGAACACAACAGAGTAACTTGTCAACTTCTCAAGATGACAATGCATTTGCCTCAAATTCAGAACAATGGGCCAAACCTTTCTGTAAAATAATAGTCCATTAACATCATCAGGCATCAGTAATGCGCAACTTATCAGCATGTTTAGGGAATCTATAGCATGCACAATGATTTACAAATCTCTAAAATTTGTTACAGATTTTATGTTGCTTCATTTTTTACATCATGATAGCAACCTTTTGGTTTTAGCCACCATGTTATTGATAATTGCTTGATGTCTCTCCCCATTCATTGCTCAACAAACACAACAATAATTCTTCAGTGAAGGTAGGTGACTTTAAGCATATAATGGAATCTCTACTGTGTGGAAACAGGCCACTTGGCCCAACACGTCCACATCAGACCTCCAAAGAGTAACCCTCCCAGATCCATTCCCCAATGCTATTACTCTACATTTACCCCTGACTTATGCAGCTAACCTACACATCCCAGAACATTATGGGCAATTTAGCATGGCCAATCTACCTAAACTGCACATCTTTGGATTGTGGGAGGAAACCCACATAGACAAGGGGAGAATGTACAAATTTGTCACAGACGTCACCCAAGGCAGGAATCGAACCCAGGTCCCTGGCACTGTAAAGCAGCATTGCTAACCACTGTACCATCAGTCTATTCCAGTGTCTTCACTCAAAGCATAAGAACTGTTTGTTTTTTTTTCTAAACTTTGAGATGAACTGGAACTGTAATTAATGTTGCTTGAAATATTAGTAACAAAATTATTTCTGGTGATTCAGTCTTGCATTGCAGTGAGAACTGAAGGATGCTAAAAATGAGAAACTTACCAAGATCAGTTGCCCAAAGGAATATTAGGTATCATGAAGGAACAATGGACTGAAGCAAAATTGAATGAGAAGCATCTATTTATAATTTGTAAAATTTAAAATGTGATGACCTTAGTTCAAAGTAAATTACAGAGTGAAGGACTCAAGAAGTGGATTTCAACTATAAAGCGATACTAGGGAAAGAAACAAATGTATCTGTGAAAAGTTGAAAAAAATTGAAATGAAGAAGTACATGTAATATTTTAAGAATTTATTTGGGATATGGGTGTCGCTGGCATATTGTTCCATCCCGAGTTGCCCTTGAGAAGGTGGTGGTGAACTACCTTCTTGAACTGCTGCAGTTCCACTTCCTGTGTTTTGACCCACAATGCCATGAAGAAGGGAATTCCAGGACTTTAACTGAGCAACAGTGAAGGAACTGTGATATATACCCAAGTCAGGATGGTGAGTTAGAGGGGAACTTGGTGATGATGTTCTCATATATCTGCTGCCTTTGTCCTTCTCGATGGAAGTGGTCATGAATTCGGAAGGTGCTGTCTGAGGATAATTGGTGAATTTCTGCAGTGCATCTTGTAGGTAGCATATACTGCTGCTACTGTGTGTGAATGGTGGTGGGAGTGGATGCTTGTGGATGTGGTGCTGATCATGTGGGTTGCTTTGTTCTGGATGATGTCAAGTTTGTTCAGTAGTATTGCAGTTGCACTCATCCAAGCAAGTGGGAAGTATCCCATCATACACCTACCGTGTGCCTTGTAGATGATGGACATGGTCTGGGGAGTCAGAAGGTGTATTATTCACCACAGAGTTCCTAGCCTCTGATTTAGTCCTGTAGCCACTGTGTTTATGTGATAAATCCAGTTGAGTTTGCTGTAAGGTGGACCGAGGATGTTAAAAGACGGTAAAAAGAAATGTGGGCAAATATGTAGTGTTAGGCTCAGTAAGTGAGCTGTTATATGTCTGTGAAATAGCCAACCTCATTCCACACCCTGTGAAAAAATAATCAGGGATCTGACTTTGACACCAACTTAATCAGGACAGGGTAGCCATGAAATCCAGACCATTCTGAATGAAAGCATGAAACCAGGACAATTAATTAAGTTTCATAGCAACAGCAAAAGCTGGTTGCAAGGATAACAAAGAAAGATGATGTTAATCAATGATTCCAGGATTATTCAATGAATACAGAAGGAGCAGAGGTCACAGAGGAGGAAGAAGCAAGAAACATCATGAGTGGATGGCTTTAGAATGTGTTTGTTTTGTTGGACAGAACACACAAGAAGTTGAGAAACAAATGTGATGTGCTGTCATTATCCAACTTCAAACACGTTATTTGGCATAAGGCACATCAGTGGGAGGGATTGGATCTAATAGATGGAAATGTGGCATATGGGTTGAGTACATTTGGCAGTATTTGAAATTTCAATTTCTGGATGGCAGGTTGTGATACAGGGATTAGGTTTGCAGAATAGTTTTGGTGTGTCAGGACTCATATAGTCCCATGGTATGTCAGCATTTGCATACCATGAATACTCATTTCAGTGTGGAGCTGATTTCAATCTGTGTTATCTTCAAGATGAAATCAGTAACACGAGGAACTTGTGGTACAGCTTCACATTGGTTTAACAGTAATGTGTAACTGTTGGCTTAGTGCAGTTGTGACTGAGGTCAGAGGTTTTGTTTCTTAAGTCCATGGCACAAGGGGAGAAGCAGGAGAGTGGCACCTTGCATGGTCACTTGAGATTAAAATGGTTAATCCATGCTGAAGGAATTGAGAGAAAATTTATTGTTTATGATGAAAAGCTGTCCTATTTGTTCTGGAGGTTCTTCTAAAGCCCACCCTTTTTTCCTGTGGTGTCAAATGATAGCAGAGTTTCACCACAGAAAAGCTTCCCCCTTCTGCATAATCCCATGTGTCCTACCGTGCATGTTGCCATTAAATATTAATCTAATGGGAACCAGCAAAGTAGCACACAAATAGGGACCAACCTTCTCCACCATTAGCAAATGGATACTGCAGTTAAAATTTTGCCCAAAAGTTATTTTCAGCAAATACAATTCAGCATTAAGCAAGTCCTATCTCATCACAGTAAGATTGAAAGGTTCTCCAGTTACATTGGCCTGTTCCAATAAAATGTATAGGTGTACTGAAAATCTGAGTTTAAATGACTGTTATGTATGTTCTTTTTACCTCAGTCTTGCTGTTCAACATAATCTAATATTTTACAATTCCATTTAAAGCACAAAAAAAATTCCACACAGGTCCTCCTCACTTGTTCCTTCATGATATCTCAATATTTTGGGCAATTGATCTTGGTAAGCTGCTTTTTTAAACATTTTAAATCTTCCTTCAGTTTTTGTTGTAAAGCAAGATTGAAAGTCTGGAATTAATTTTGTTACTAAACAGTAAAACAATATTTTCTGCAGTTCCAGTTCTCATTCTTCTCAACTGTAATAGATGTAGGCCCAGTCTGTCCAGCCTTTCCTTATAGCACAACTCACATTTCCATAACTCAGCTACATGAACCTTCTCTAAATTGCTTTGAAAGTGTTTACATGCTTTATTAAATGAGGTCACCTAAGCTATATAGAATACTTCAGATATGACCTTGTTATCACCAGATTGCCTTGTTATCATCATCTGTTGCCAAACATCTCCAGCCATAAAAAATAGGAGAGATTACAGACGAGGTTTGAGCCTGTGAAAAGACTTTAACATAAAATCGTAAGATCTTGGTGAAATTATAGTACAGCAATAGGTCAGTTGATGAACTTATGATGGCTTTCTGTATGTCAGTCCAGTCAAGCCCCATTCCCCATTTCATCCTGGTAACCAACGTCCCTCAAGCACCCATCCAGTTTGCTTTTCAAATCGTTAATTTTCTCTGATGAGGCTTTGGCGGATTAGGAGTCAATGCACATGTAGACAGAGTTGTGTAGGATAAATTCAAGAATTAAGGAGGATGTTAAATAGGAAGCCAGCCAGAAGGGGATTTGAAAACTATCTGTGAAGTTATTATCAGCAGAGCAGTCAAAATAGTTCATAGTCAATGTTACACAGGTGAACATAGTTAGTCTATATGATAAAGAATGGAATATAGCATCCAATGTTTATTTGAGATTCAAACAACGGACTAGGACCCAGACCCTCAGGTCTCCAGTTAGTTGAAATTGGATACACCCTGACAGATTCACCATGAGATCCTTAGAAGTCCTATCACATCATCTCTCTGGAAATCTAAGCTTTCAATTGACAGTTTTACAACATACACAATCCCCCACAAATGTCTCCAACTCTGAGAGTCAAAAACCTCTAAAGGTTCTGAATTGCTTACGGGTATCCAAGAAATGTTGGACTAATGTAAATACATTCTACTGCTTGGGTACAACTTAACCCTGAATCCTCACTGGACCTGTTGACTAGCCCCAATAACTTCTTGACAACCACCTGACTATACCCCTGATCTGACCACCCTATGATCAACTGATTTCAGTCCCTGACCTGAACTGAGCTACCCCATCCTCATCCAACAATGTTCACTCTCATTTCCCTCAATCCTATCAAAGCTCACCTTCCCAGTCACCCTCCCTACCTCACCCCCAAACAACACTCACTGCCTCCTTCACCCAAAAGCCCATCCCTGCCATCATCTCCACTATCACCAGCAACAACAACAACAACAACACCTTTTCTCTTCCTACTCCTGATTTTCTAACAATAGCCAGGGATTCCCAAAGTTGAGTTAGAAGGAAGGTTACATCTGGGGAACCTCAGTATCGAGAGGGAATGGGAATTGCTGGAGAGAGTGTAACTGTTATCAGGAGGTTAGGAGAACATTGCTGAGGGTGGGAGGAGGGTAGTCAGGGGGAAGGTACACATGGCTAGTGGAGGAGATGAGAGTTGGAGGAAAATATTACTGTGTGTGCCATTGGGAGACTTTGATAATCCATCTGATTTACTTCGGGCTGCTTTGTGGACAGATGTTACAACAGCTGCAAAAAGGTCTAAGACACATCGGGGTTAAAAACTGGGTCGAAGTACAGTGCTAGTGCACACACCATGAGCTTGTCGATGTCCTGAGGAACGTTAACTTACCTCTGATCATTCACTCTCTCCCATATTGGAAGATTCAGGCAGTGAAAGCTGGAAGAGGGTGACTTGGTGTCACCATTCCGATGTCCAAGACTTCAAATCATCCTGCTTTTCCAAAACTGCCAATTTGTTACTAATTAAGAACTGTCCATTTTCCCCAACCTTTCACTTGATATCACAGATGTTGGCAGAGACACTTAAAAAACAATTGAGCAGAACAGATAATATATTTTTTTAATTAGATTCCCTACAGTGTGGAAACAGGCCCCTCAGCCCACCTAGTCCACACCAACCCTCTGAAGGGTAACCCTCCCACACCAATTCCCCCAACCCGAAATTTACACCTGACTAATGCGCCGAGCCCACCCATCCCTGAACACTATGGGCAATTTAGCATGGCCATTTCACCTAACCTGCAAGTCTTTGGATTGTGGGAGGAAACCGGAGCACACGGAGGAAACCCACACAGACACGGAGAGAATGTGCAAACTCCACACAGACAGTCACCCAAGGCTGGAATCAAACCTGGGTCCCGGGCACTGTGAGGCAGCAGTGCTAATCACTGAGCTATCATGCCTAATCACAACTTGAAGTTAAATCACAAAAGGTTGTCAAAAGAACCTCAATTGGATTAGTAGTGTTTATGCGAAACTATTTTTTAATCTTTTGTGATTTTGTGAAGATGAGGTGATTTACACACCTCAGCATTCGGCATGCTCTCGAAATCAGCAATGGTAATGTCTTTGTATCATTGACCAATCATTAGAAATAAAAATGATAACAGTTTATGTGTGAATAGTGTTAAAGATTAAAAGGAGAGAGAAGAATTTTACAGTGTAATTCCCAGACTGAAGTGTGAAATTAAAACTAGATTATAATTTGAGTTCAAGAATTGGTGGCTATTAAGTGAGAGAACTGTTGGATTCAAGGTAGAATGTGAAGAAAAGTTCTTTGCATTTGTCCCAATGTTTCATTTTCTAAGACAATCTATTTGTTTTCTCCTCTTGAGAAACAAAACTCAGAGTATGTTTAATTTTGAGCAATCATATGTAATTGATGGCATTGAATTAAAAGCCAATTATAGACAGTCTTATTTCCTTTTTTGTGCATTTAGCTATAGTATGTGGTCATTACTGACAAGATCATATTTGAATGTCCATCCTGACTAGCCCTTGAGAAATAAATGGTGAGCTGCCTCTTAACGTGGTGCAGCCTGTTTTCTGTAGCTTGCCACAGTGCACTTTTAAGGAAGAGTTTCCAGGGCTCTCACCCAATAACAATGAAAGAGCAGTGATAAATTTCCAAAGAAAAGAGGCTTGAACAAGAGCTTACAGGTCAGGTGGTCCCATATCTGTTACCCTTGTGTATCTCGGCAAAAGGGATTGTTGAAGAAGGTTTGGCATGTTACTGTAGGGCATCTTGTCAATGGTACTTGCTGCTACCAATGGTGGAGGGAGAGAATGCTATAAGTGCTAATCAAATGAAGTTTTTCATCCTGTATGGTGTCAATCGTTTCAAGTATTATCGGAGTTGGCAATAGGAAGCATTCTTGCATCCTAACTTGTAACTTGATGGTGAGCAGATTTTGTGAAGACAAGGTGATTTCATGGCACAGCATTTGGCATGCTCTCAAATTCAGCGATGGTAGTGCCTTTATTTCCCAAGGCGAGCTGGTCAGATTGTCTTTTGTTGGTGATGATGCAAATCCCACTTTCATTCAGTAGTCCCAAACTGAATGTTCAATGTCTTTTTGCATGTAAGTATGTATTGCTTTATTTGCCAGAACTTTGTCACAGGCTTTGTGAGACTGACATTGTGATGAAAAGCTGATGCTGAGCTTGCAACTGTGTGCTAGCGAGATCAGCTCAGCAATTTTAGCACAGGGAGCCTTCCAATCAGCGATGCGTGGCCCTGCTCTCCAGTGAAAGACAGCAGGCAGACTTGGTCAGAAGGCTGGCAGTCCTGGAAATGTCAGCTGTGTCATCTGAGAAGGCGGTCACTGCTGAGTCTGACAGCAGGATCACAGAAGCTTGGCCAGTTAAGTTAACAAAGCATTCAGTATTCACAAGGCTAGGTTTTGGTGAGAGGCCTACCAGTTGCATTCATGTATCTAATTCTGATGGTTCTCAGCTGGTTGAATGGAGGACATTTCTTTAAGCTGGCCTCCTTCCCCATAGGTGGCAAATGGGATGCCTTGCCTTTCCTAAAATGCCTGATTAGAGACAAAGAAACTGCAGATGCTGGAATCCAAAAGAGACAGGCAGGAGGCTGGAAGAACACAGCAAGCCAGGCAGCATCAGGAGGTGAAGTTGACATTTTGGATGTAACCCCTCTTCAGGACTGGGATGGGTGCAGCTCCCCCCACACCTATCCCAGTCCTGAAGAAGGGTTACACCCGAAATGTTGACTTCTCCACCTCCTGATGCTGCCTGTGTTCTTCCAGCATTCTGCCTATCTATTTTGCTGAAATGCCAGCAGTACCATCTGTTTAATTTTGTATTTACCTGACCACTATCAACTGGTGAACTATCAGCTGGGAAACTATCACAATGGTGGGACTGTGATAGGGAACTTGCTCCATGAGGTATTTCCACTATTTTATTGTCCTCCCCATCACTTGGGGTGAGAGAACAATGCCTGTGAACTGTCAAACTGCAAATGAAAATGAACAATCTGTGCTCAACAGCAAACTCTCAGTCTTTTGATTTTGTTGGAGAGAAGGTCATTGAAGAAGAAGTTGATTGGACCTAAATAATACCTGAGGAACTCATGGAATGATTTAGTTGGATTAGTATGATTGACCTCCAAAAATCTCAAACAACTTATGCCAAGTATGACTCCAACTATTTGAGCATTTTCCCCCAGTTCCCATGGGCTCCTTGATGCCACCATTTGTCAAATACAGCCTTGATTTCAAGGACAGTCACTTTGATTTCACCTTCAGATTTCAGCTGTTTTGTCCATGTTGGTTGGACAAAGGCTGTGATGGGGTCAGGAAAAGTGTAACACCGGTAGAACTGAAACTAAGCGTTCAAGAATTTTTTTTTTCCCTAAGTACTGCTTCATGACAAAGATAGGTTTAATTACTTTGCTGCATTTTGACTAAAGCTAAAATGAAAAGTGTTCTGTCTAAATTACCTGAAAGTTCCCACACAGAATGTGCACAAATTACTCCTTTAAGTTACCATGAGTGCATGAAAAATCAATGTCTCAAATTGTACACTGCTTCTAAAAAAAGGGCAGATTACTAACAAGTAGTCCTGGCAAAATCCAGAGTGAGCATCAGTGAGTAATTTATTAATGAATTAGTGAAGCTTGGCAGCACTGTTGATGACACCTTCCATTTATTTACTGATGGTGAGAGTATACTGGAAGGGTAAAAAAAGAAATGGTTGGATTTGAATTTGTTCACTTTTTGTGAACAGATCATGCCTGGACAAATTTGTGCATTATTAGGTAGTTGTCAGTGTTGCAGCTGGAGTGGAATAGCTTGGCCAGAGGTGTTGCTGGTTCGACAGCACACGTCTCCAGCAGAATCCCAGGGATTTTGCCAGGGTCATACCCTCAGTTTTATCCAGCATTCTCTTCCATTCCTTGATATCATAAGGCACAAATCAAACTTGCTGATTTCTGATGTCCATGATGCAGCAGAACTCAGGAGGGTACCAAGATGAAGTAACTCCGCAAAACTGTGTGGAAAATGGAGTGCCAAATATGAAGCGGTATGAACTTCGATCTCCACAGGTAGAGTACTCTGCAACTCATATTCTGGTTTTATTTTTATTAATTCATACATTAACTTCAAGGATGTTGATTAGGAAATTCCTTGAAAAATGTTGGGGAAAATTTTGATTTTATTGCTTCTTTTCTGCTTCAGTTTACTCTCTCGATTTTATGCTTTGATTGGCGAAAGTTCCCTGTCACATTTTAGTTGTCCACAATTTATATGACTGTTTCTGATAAACTGATGTAGCTTTGATCATTTTCAGTCCTTAGTGCTACATTTTTTTAATTCTAAGAATCCAGCTGGACAATTCAAATATCTACTTTGCAGATGGTACAATTTAACACATCGATCTCCTCACTTGCCCTTTTCATACCATCTGGTTGCTTTATATCTCTCTTCCCAGTTCTACATTCCATAATAACACTTGGATTTCATGAAATTGTTCTTACATTTCAAAATCATGCCAATTATCATGTTTTGTTCCATTCATGGAAAAGCAAAGGTGGAGCAATATCACATCTAAAGAGTTTGTGATTCCCATGACAAAACAATGGATTGTTCAAACACTGTTCAAATAGATTGTGTGATATACCATTCAGACTTGATTTACAAAAGCTTTTTCCCCGGATAATGGGAAAGCAACAAATTTACTGCATTATCTTAAAATTGGTATGAATATTCAGGAGGTACTTGCAACAGGTGGCAAAATTGCAAGCAATTTTGAATATAGTGCTGCATTATGATGGAACTGCATCTGATAGCTAGAAGTCAATGGAATTGATCTGCATTCTCAACCTGAAGTAATAATGCATGTTTTATAATAACTCAAAGTCATCCCTCAATAATATTTCTGTTTTGCTTTCAAGAACTGAAATGGAGCTTCTCTCACTTACATTAAAGAAGGTAAATTAAATTCTGTTGTCATGTTTTTTAGTGTGTGCAGTAAAGTTCTGAAATTGGAATATCAGCCACTTTCAGATCATGTTATGCTAGATAAATCCACAAATTAAAACTGCAATGTTGCATCATTTTCCTATTTTGGAGAGTTGGTTGCAATCATATGTACTAAGATGGGAAAAGTTGATGACCATAATTTGATCTATGTGACTTTTACAGGAAAAAATATTGCACAAGTTGACAGTGACATGGTGGCACTGTGGTTAGAACTGGTGCCTCTCAATGCCAGAGACACAGGTTCAATTCCATCCATGAGGGACTGTCTGTGTGGAGTTTACATCTTGTCCCTGTGTCTGTGTGAGTTCCTCTTGGTACTCCAGTTTCTTCCCACAGTCTGAAAACATACAGGTTAGGTGGATTGGCTTTGCTAAGTTGGTCATAGTGACTAAGTTTTGCAGGCTAAATGGATTAGCCATGATAAATATGGGATTATGGGGATAAGGTAGGGGTCTGGGTCTGGGCAGAGTGTGGATGCAGACTCAATGGGTCAAATGGCATCTTTCTACTCTGTAGGGATTTTATGACACTGTGAATTTCATCTTAATATTTGAGTGATTGATTGGAATTGTGTTTTGAACTTGAAGTGGAAGGTTTATTATGTCTGACTTTGGCAAAACAGGGTCATTTTGATTTTATCATAGCAGTTATTTTGTTTGCTACCAAGGACACTACATCTGTAGTATTATGTACAGTATTGGTCACCTTGTTATTGTTATGTTCCGATAGTGTTACTAAACCATGGGGGCTGTTCTCTCATTAGAGAAAAGTGATTGGTGGTGATTTAGCCTGAGGGCCACCAGACCTCAGACGAGGGAAGGAGTTGAGAAGGAGAGTCATAGAGTCATAGAGTCATAGAGATGTACAACATGGAAACAGACCCTTCAGTCCACCCCGTCCATACCGACCAGATGTCCCAACCCAATCTAGTCCCACCTGCCAGCACCCAGCCCATATCCCTCCAAACAACTTCATTCATATACCCAACCAAATGCCTCTTAAATGTTGCAATTGTACCATTCTCCATCACTTCCTCTGGCAGCTCATTCCATACACGTACCACCGTCTGTGTGAAAAAGTTGCCCCTTAGGTCTCTTTTATATCTTTCCCCTCTCATCCTAAATCTATTCCCTCCAGTTCTGGAATCCCCAACCCCAGGGAAAAGACTTTGTCTATTTACCTTATCCATGCCCTTCATATGTTTGTAAACTTCTATAAGGTCACCCCTCAGCCTCCAACGCTCCAGGGAAAACAGCTCCAGCCTGTTCAGCCTATCACTATACCTCAAATTCTCCAACCCAGGCAACATCCTTGTGAATCTTTTCTGAACCCTTTCAAGTTTCACAACATCTTTCCGATAGGAAGGAGACTAGAATTGCACACAATATTCTAACAGTGGCCTAACCAATGTCCTGTACAGTTGCAACGTGACCTCCCAACTCCTGTACTCAATACTCTGACCAATAAAGGAAAGCATACCAAACGCCTTCTTCACTATCCTGCGTCTCCGCTTTCAAGGAGCTATGAACATGCACTCCAAGATCTCTTTGTTCAGCAATACTCCCGAGGATCTTACCATTAAGTGTATAAGTCCTGCTAAGGTTTGCATTCCCAAAATGCAGCACCTCACATTTACCTGAATTAAACTCCATCTGCCACTTCTCTGCCCATTGGCCCATCTGGTCAAGATCTGAGGCAACGCTCTTCGCTGTCCACTACACCTCCAATTTTGGTATCATCTGCAAACTTACTAACTGTACCTCTTATGCTCGCATCCAAATCATTTATGTAAATGACAAAAAGTAAAGGACCCAGCACCGATCCTTGTGGCACTCTACTGGTCACAGGCCTCCAGTCTGAAAAATTACCCTCCACCACCACCCTCTGCCTTTTACCTTTGAACCAAATGGCTGGTTCTCTCTGTATTCTGTGAGATCTAACTTTGCTAATCAATCTCTCATGGGAAACCTTGTCGAACGCCTTACTGAAATCCATATAGATCACATCTACCACTCTGCCCTCATCAATCCTCTTTATTACTTCCGCAAAAAACTCAATCAAGTTTGTGAGACATGATTTCCCACGCACAAAGCCATGTTGACTATCCCTAATCAGTCCTTGCCTTTCCAAATACATGTACATCCTGTCCCTCAGGACTCCCTCCAACAACTTACCCACCACCGACGTCAGGCTCACTAGTCTATAGTTCCCTGGCTTTTCCTTACCACCCTTCTTAAACAGTGGCACCACGTTAGCTAACCTCCAGTCATCCGGCACCTCACCTGTGACTATCGATGATACAACTATCTCAGCAAGAAGCCCAGCAATTACTTCTCTAGCTTCCCACAGAATTCTCGGGTACACCTGATCAGGTCCTGTGGATTTATCCACCTTTAACCATTTCAAGACATCCAGCACTTCCTCCACTGTCATCTGGACATTTTGCAAGAAGTCACCATCTATTTCCCTACAGTCTATATCTTCCAATTACTCGTTTAGTATCTCCCCCATTTTCTGCGGCTCCACACAAAGGCCACCTTGCTGATCTTTGAGGGGCCTTATTCTCTCCCTAGTTACCGTTTCGTCCTTAACATATTTGTAAAAACACTTTTTATTCTCCTTAAGTCTATTTGTCAAAGCTTTCTCATGTCCCCTTTTTGCCCTCCTGGTTTCCCTCTTAAGTATATTCCTACTGCCTTTATACTCTTCTAAAGATGCACTTGATCTATCCTGTCGATATGTTACATATGCTTCCTTCTTTTTCTTAACCAAATTCTCATTTTTTTTTAGTCATCCAGCATTCCATTTACCTCCCAGCCTTTCCTTTCACCCTTACAGGAATATATTTTCTCTGGATTCTCGTTATCTCGTTTCTGAAGCTTCCTATTTTCCAGCCGTACCTTTACCTGCAAACATCTGCCCCAATCAGCTTTTGAAAGTTCCTACCTAATACCATCAAAACTGGCCTTTCTCTAATTTAGAACTTCAACTTTTAGATCTTCTCTATCCTTTTCCATCATTATTTTAAATCTAATAGAATTATGGCCGCTCGCCCAAAGTGCTCTCCCTCTGACACCTCAGTCACCTGCCCTGCCTTATTTCCCAAGAGTAGGTCAAGTTTTGCACCTTCTCTAGTAGGTACACCCACATACTGAATCAGAAAATTTTCTGGTACACACTGAACAAATTCCTCTCCATCTAAACCCTTAACACTATGGCAGTCCCAGTCTATGTTTGGAAAGTTAAAATCCCCTGTCATAATCACCCTATTATTCTTACAGATAGCTGAGATCTCCTTACAAATTTGTTTCTCAATTTCCCTCTAATTATTAGGGGGTCTATAATACAATCCCAATAAAGTGATCATCCCTTTCTTATTTCTCAATTCCACCCAAATAACTTCCCTGGATGTATTTCCAGGAATATCTTCTCTCAGCACAGCTGTAATGCTATCCCTTATCAAAAACGCCACACCCCCTCCTCTCTTGCTTCCTTTTCTATCCTTCCTGTAGCATTTGTATCCTGGAACATTAAACTGCCAGTGCTGCCAACCCCTGAGCCATGTTTCTGTAATTGCTATGATATCCCAGTCCCATATCCCTAAACATGTGCTGAGTTCACCTGCCTTCCCTGTTCGGCCCGTTGCATTGAAATAAATGCAGTTTAATTTATTAGTCTGACCTTGTCCCTGCCTGCCCTGACTGTTTGACTCGCTCCTATTCTCAACTGTATCAGTCTCAGATTGACCTCTTTTCTCACTTTCTCCCTGGGTCCCACCCCCCCACCTTACTAGTTTAAATCCTCCCAATTTAAACCCAGAAAAGAACACCGTCTTTTTCCTCTACAAAGACTGCCTCAGATTAAATTAATAGTTATGGCTAAAATTTTAAGTTTAATCAAGAGACATATCTCCAAAAACATATAATCAAGAAATAACCCACTCTACTCACTACTGCAGACTTTCTGTGGGTCACACTTAAAACAACAATACACTTATCTGATTCTGTGCTGTGAACTTCACCCAACAGCTCCTCCAAGATCAGTTGTGAATTTCACTGTTTGTTAATTTTCCCAGACACACTCCGATGTCCAGCGATCCATGAATTCAAAGAGCAAAGGGACTGTCAGTTTCTTTCTCTCTCTCTCTTCTGCACTGTCCTCACCATGTGCTTCCTTTGTTTGTTCTCCTCCCTTTTAAAACTGCTGTTGTTTTGACTTATTTTTTCCAAAGTTCCAAAACAATGCAACAGCATATAAAACAGTAATTGCTGCTTCTGGAATTCGAGAGAATCACCTCCAGCACCTAAAAAAAGGAGCAGTTGTTACAACCAGAAAACTTTCCCATCCTCCATCTTGGATTACTCAGAAACCTCCAACTGGTGATGGGAATTGAACCCACCTTTAGGGCTATACTGCTGTATAAACCAACAACCCAGTGAACTGAGCCAAACTGATTCCCTTACTTTGGTTATCTTATTAATGGAAGAACATAAATGAGTGATAAGCATATCAAAGAAAGCTTACCAGACTAATATCAGGAATAGACATGTTGAGTTATGTTGAGGACAGGGCAGCGTTGTGTCAGCTGGAGACAAATTGATTGAAATACATAAGATCTTGAGGGGTCTTTACAGGTTAATGTGGAGAGGGTGTTCCCTCTTATAGGAAAATCAAGATTAGGGATAACTCCATAAAAATAAGAAGGTACCGCTTTTGAAATAGAGATGAGTCAAGTTGTTTTTTCGCAGCAGATGAACTCATATCCAAAAGGCAGTGGAAGCAGAGTCTTTATGATGTTTTAAAGACAAACATGGATATCTGGTAATAAATGGGTTGAAAGGTTACAGGGTGGGTGAAATGTGAACTTGAGGTTACAATCCAATCAACCACCATCTTCTTAAATGGAAGAGAGGGTTTGAAAGGTTAAGTGGCCCACTCCTCCTTGTAACATTGTTTGCAACAATTTACTGTGGGTAATATGGATAATGGCTTCTGGTCATGACTCAGTAGCAAGATTTGAGAAAATATTTTGCTCCTCTCTTGATCCTTGACATTGTATAGCATACTCATAGATAACTTGAAATTGGAAAAGTACTACTTATTTGCTGTTAATATTTATTTACAATACAAAAAGTTATTTCTTTAAAATAAAATGCTGTTTCGATTCTATTATCAACTACAGACCAGAAAGTAAAACTGCAATGGAAAATGAAAATTGATAAATTTGATTTTGTAGAGTCAATTGTCATTCATTGGTTTATAACCAATGGTTCCCCAAGCAGTCCCATCCATGAGGCAAACATTTCTTTTCATGACTTGTCTCATGATGGTTCTTTGTGAATTAATTTATTCCTTCACAATAGGTAAATTATTCCTCTGTATTTGTTAAAGAAATGTCACTTTCCACTTAGCAGAATTGAGTTCACTATAGTTAGTGATTCAAACACTCAGTCACCCTTTAAATTACAAAACATGATAAGGTGAAAATTGCTTTTGCAGTCACTTTAATTGCAATAGTACATAAAGTTTAAGTTCAATTCATTCACGGTTGACACGATTTCAGGAGAATGTCCAATGCATATATTGTTGATTATTAATTGGCCAACCTTATTTTCATTTAGTGCTGTGTTCTTTGCAATCTCTACTTAAGAGGAGAAAGCCAAAGTCATTAATCTTAAATGTGCTGGAGTGCAGACAACATTTAGAATGGCATTTTAAAGTCAGTATGCAATTAATGATAAAAATAATTCATACAGCAAAAAAAATTGCAAATTTAAAATTAACATTTTGTTGAATGCATATTTTTAATTTCACCCAAAGTTGATGTTGAGATGTCGGCAAAATGAACAAAACCTTTTGGAAATAAGTCAAATCACTGAATGGCACAGGACTGGTAGAAGTATAGAACACTGGATGACAAGAGATATTAAGGCTAGGATCATGTGAATCCCTTGAGGTCTATAGGGGGAGTGGGGGCATACTTAAGAGGGAAATAAGGAGGGTAAAAAGGGGATATGTGATAACATTGTCAGATACGGTTATGGAATATGCAAAGAGTTTCGACAATACATCAAGAGCAAAATAGCAATTGGGAGAGAATAGAACCCCTTAAAGATCAGCAAGGCCACCTATGTGTAGAACCACAGGAGATGGGTAAGATGCTAAATAACTTTTTTGTGTAAGTAATTACTGTGGAGAAAGATATGGACGGTGGGAAACTTGGGGAAGTAAATAGTGATGTCTTGAAAACAGTCCATATTACAGAAGAGGAGGTGCTGGAAGACTTAAAATGCACAAAGGTAGATAAATCCCCAGGACCTGATCAAGTATTTCCCAGGACGGGAAGCTTAGGAAGAAAAGCGCTGGATTACTGGAGGGTGGCTAATGTTGTGTCTTTATTTAAGAAAGCCTGCATGGAAAAGCCATGGTGGACAAATTGTTGGATGGTATTCTCAGAGACAGGATTTTTGTGCATTTGGAGAGGCAAGCACTGTTTAGGGATAATCAACATGGCTTTGTTCGTGAGAAATCGTGTCTCACAAATTTGATTTTTTTTTAAGGACATGACCAAGAAGATAGATGCGTGCTGGGTGATAAATATTGTCTACATGGACTGTAGCAAGGCCTTCTACATATTTTACAAGGTAAACTGGTTAGTAAAGTTAGATCGCATGGGATCAAGGGAGAGCTAGCCAATTGAATGCAAAACTGGCTTGGAGGTAAGAGATAAGATGGTGGTGGAGGATTGTTTTTCGGACGGGAGGCCTATTATCTGCAGTGTACCACAGTGATTGGTGTTGGTCCACTGTTGTTTATCATTTATATAAATGATTTGGATAAGAATATAGGAAGCATGGTTAGTAAATTTGCAATGGTTCAAAATTGGTGGTATAGTGGACAGTGAACAAGGTTATCTAAGAGTACAAGACAACGTTGATCTGCCAGGCCAATAGGCTGAGGAGTGACAGATGCAGTCTAGATTCCATTAGATTAAATTCCCTACAGTATGGAAATAGACCCTTCGGCCCAACATGTCCACACCGACCCTCCGAAAAGCAACCCACCCAGACTCATTGCCCTACCCTATATTTACCCCTGACAAATGTTCTACACCTATCACCATGAGCAAATTAGCAAGGCCAATTCACCCGACCTGCACATCTTTGAATTGTGGGAGGAAACCAGAGCACCCAGAAGAAACCCACACAGACACGGGGAGATGTGCAAACTCCACACAGACAGTCACTCGAAATGGATATTGAACCTGGGTCCCTGGCTCTGTGAGGCAGCAGCACTAGCCACTGAGCCACCGTGCCACCCCCTTTTTTTCAAAATAATCAATGCAAGATGTTGCATCTTGATAAGACAAATCAGAGCTGGACTTATACAGTTAATAGTAGACCCCTGCGGAAAGTTATTGAACAGAGAGACTTAGGGGTTCGGGTAAATAATTCTTTAAAAGTGGTGTCACATGTAGACAGGGTAGTGCAGAAGGCATTTAGCTTTCATTACTCTTACCACTGAGTCTAGGTGTTGCGGTGTCATGGTGTGGTTATACAGGACATTGCTGAGGCCACCTTTGGAGTACTAATTACAGTTATGATGGCCATGTTATAAGAAGGATATTATTAAATTGGAAAGATTACAGAAATGATTTACAAGGATGAACTGGGACTGGAGTGTTTGGGTTATAAGGAATGGCTGGGACTTTTTCCCTGAAGCATACGATTTTGAGGGGTAACTTTATCGAGGTTTAGAAAATCATGAGGGGCATAAAAAAGGTGAAGAGCAACTGTATTTTTCCTAGGATAGGATAGTTCAAAATCAGAGGGCATGGGTTTAAAGTGAGGGGGAAAGATCTAAAAGGGATCTGAGGGGCAACTATTTCACACAGAGACTGGTCTGTATATGGAATGAACTGCCAGGGGAAGTGGTAGATGCAGACACAGTTGCAATATTTAAAAGACATTTGGATGGGTACGTGGATTGGAAAAGTTTAGAGGGATATGTGCCAAGCTGAGGCAAATGTTTTGTTAGGAAGCCTGGCCAGCGTGGATGAGTTGGACTGAGGGTTCAGTTTCCACGTATATCAGTCTGACTGTAAATTCATGCAAGATGAGTAGTGGCCAATGACATGGGCAGGTAAAATCACCATAGTTTCAGAGGGTCATCCAGCCAAATGAGGTAACTAACACCCTAACGTAACCTTTATCTTTAATCCCATGAAATTTGTTCACTTGTTGAATGATTTGATTTTGCACAGTAAGACCCAACTCTCAAAATAAATCTGATTAAAAAAAAAACTTATGGATCAAACACATTTTGGGAACATGAAGAGAGTAGATATATAAAGCAGGGTTCCAGCAAAAACAATGGTTTAAATTTTTGCAAACTGACATTGAATATAATAAAAATAAATAAAAATCATAAGCAAAGATTTGTTGTTTAAAAAAAAAACGTCTGAAAATGCCGAAAAAACAAATGTTATAATGGTATCTTTAGAAAGACAAACAATAATAATATTGAAATATGTCTTTGAAAAATCATTCATAATTTTTTTTTCAGTTTTTTCTACATTATTCAATCCCTAATCTGGTCATGATCACCAAGGTCTGTGCTGAGACTGGCTTTATTTTTGAGATTACAATGTATTTACAAGCTGCATTCCTGCTTTATTTGCATTCATTTCTAACATGTTTGGAGTTGAACACTACAATGTCAGAAATACAGCCTGTGCACCTAGTGTCACTCTGATACTGATGTCCCAATGGTTAGCAGATTGTTTCAGCAGTATATCCCTTTAGCTGCTTGCAAAAAGCAGAGGACTATCTGTACTCAAGTGGATCTTATTCCAAAACAGAAAACAAAATATCTAACGTGAAATGAACTTCACTGAGCAGCTCTTGTTGCACAATCCACTGTTACAGACAAACAATTTATGATATAAAATGGGTTTGTAACATGGCTCACATGCATATGCTTAAAATTTCTTCTTTGTTCATCCATGGAATGTGGGCTCACTAGACTAGTATTATTGCCCAACATTAGTTGTCCTTGAGAAGGTGATGGTGAAATGCCTTCTTTCACTGCTGCAGTCCATTTAGTGTAGGTACAGCCACAATGCTGTTAGGGAACGAGTTCCAGAATTTTAACACCATATCACCGAAGAAACAGGAAAATATTTCCAAGTTAGGAAATATTACTTGCCACTTTTCAATCCAAGTCTAGATATCTTCCATGTTTTGTTGAATGTTGTGCAATCATCAGTGAGCATCCCGATTTCAGTCCTGATGTTGGAGAGAAGGTCATTGATGATGCAGCTGAAGGTGATTGGCCTTGGACACTACTCTGAGGAACTTCTGCAGAGGTGTCCTGCAGCTCAGATAGCTTGCCTCCAACAGCCACAACCAAGTTCCTTTGTGCCAGGTATGACATCAAACAATGGAGAGAATTCCGCTGATACCAATTCACTCCATTTTTGTTAAGGCTCCTTGTTGCTACACTATGTTAAATGTGACCTTGTTACTAACAGTTGTCATGTTCAGCTCACTCTCTGGAATTCAACTCTTTTGTACATCTTTGAACGAAGGCTGTAATGAACTCAGGAGCTGAGGGGCTCTGGGGGAACCTAAACTTGGCATTACGTTATTGATAGTACTGATGACACTTACCATCATTTTACTAGTAATCAAGATCAGACTGCTTGATTAATAATTGCCCAGGTTGAATTTGTCTTTTGTATTGTGTACAGGATATACCTGGGCAATTTTCTACATTACCAGATAGATGCAAGTGTTAAAACTGTACTGGAACAGCTTGGCTAAGGGTGCAGCATGTTCTGAAACACAGAACCTCAATATTATTGCCAGAATGTTGTTAGGGTCTATAGGCTTTGCAGTATCCATGCAGTGAATTGAATTGGCTGAGGATGGCATCAGTGATGCTAGGGGACTCCGGAGGAGGCTGAGATGCATGGCTCACTCAGTACTTCTGGCTAAAAAATATTTTAAATGTTTCAGCATAACAAATTTTATACAGTTGTGCTGGGCTCCCCCATCATTGTGGAGGGGGATATTTGTGGAGCCACTGCCTCGAGTGCATTGTTTAATTGTCCATCATCATTCATGGCTGAATATGGCAGACTAGAGTTTTGATCTAATCCATTGGTCGTGGAATCACTTAGCTTTATCTGTTACTTGCTGGTCATGCAATTTGGTATGCAAGCTGAGCTGTTTAGTGGCTCACCTGTTTGACCCCTCATTTTTAGGTACTCCTGGGGCTCTTCCTGGTATGCCCTCCTTCACTCTTCAGGTTTGATGGTAATGGTACCAGCAGGGCATATGCCAGGTCATGAGTTTGCAGGGTGTGTTTAAGTACAGTTCTGCTACTCTGATGGCACACAATACCTCAGAAATCCCCAGCCTTAACTTTCTATGTTTGTTCAAAATTTGTTCCACTTACAGTGGTGATGCCGCACAACACAATAGAAATTATCCTTAATGTGTAGAGGACTCAATCTCCACAACTATGCTGCCATAGTCACTGTCACTGATATTGTCATGGACAGATGAATTTGTGGCAATTTGGTGAGGATGAGGTAAAGTATATTTTTCCATCTTGGTGGTTACTTTACCCTTATGACCCTCAGCACTTCATCTAAGTGGTATTCAACATGGAGAAGTGCAGTTTCATCAGCTAACTGTGGTAAATGCTAAGTTATAATTAGCAAGAGTATTCATAACCTACTTTTGACGTAAAGCTATGAGACTTTATGGGGTCTGGAGTCAATATTGAAGCCTTTGGGATAGTTCCATCCTGACTGCATCACACTATGCTGCCATCTCTGCTGCGTCTGTCCTACTGGTGGGATTTGGCATACCCAAGGATTGTGATAGTGGTGTCTGGACCATTGTTTCTAATTTACATACATTCATCCAGGGACGTGCCCTTTGTAGGAAAAATGAATGTGTCTTGACAATGTAGATTTTCGAAGTAAATGGCAGCACATGTGACTCTAATTCCCTTCTCCATTCTTCATAATGTTCAATCAATCAGAGTTGACTGACCAATCAGCCATCGCCCTTTTCATTATTTGGTATCAGATGTTGCCTCTGTTGAAATTTAGGATTTTTGTGTTTGGCCTGAAGAGTGAAAGATGGGGAATTGTGATAGCATGTCACTTTATTTTAGCAGAACTCTGGTTCGGTACTGTCAAGGGGTTATATTTCAAAATGTAATTTTCAACTTGCAAGAAGGATGTTTCGACACAAATGTAACAAAAATAACTATCTTCTAAACTTCAGTATTTTTAATATTGTGCACACTCTATTTCTGCTTGCCTCCTGTGCCATTTAATTTCTTGTTGGGAAATCCTTCAAGTTCTGAGTAGTCAATGGTTACAGGCAGGAAACAAGCAGCTGGTCCATTTACTTTGTCTCACACATCAAGCAGCATCCTGACTAAAATGCATTCCCACTTCACTGCCTCAGCCGTGCAATCTCTTCGAACAGGCAAAGAAAAAGGACAATACAGAAAGGCTTATGCTCTGGAAATTCTGATCTGACCCCCTTTGATCAAAGCCAACTAGGAAAGTACATGGGCTAAACATTGTCTATTAAGTCACTGTGTGTTCTGAAATGCAATCTCCTTTTCAGCCAAAAAAAAAACAATTCAGCTCTATGTTGACAACTTGGAAAGTAAGCCCTGGAAAGGAAGGCAACCTAATATCAATTGCGACTGGTAAATGCTTACAGCTTAATACCCCCTACACTGATCCTCTATGATCTGATAGACTAAAATGACTCAACAATAGGCACATTGTCTTGAAATAATTATTTTATAGATCTTAATCAGATCATTTCTAACATTGTTCTAATGTTTCATATCTTTTAGCACATCTCAGTACAGTATCTGAGGCTTTTTTTAAGCTGCAAATTTCTCTCAGTTCTCCTTGTGACCTGTTCTGAGGCCCATACATTACCCATCTTGTCAGGACTAAAACTGAGCCCTACACACCTTATAGGGTCTGACCAGTGACGAGTATAATGACAAAATAAACCCCTTTGACTTACACCAATCCAATTATTATTCCTCATTAGTTCTTCATTTTCTGGTTGCAACACAAAGGTTCAATCTATTTATTTTCAAAATAGCATTAATCATTTCCATTAACATTGTGTAAATTAATCTATCTCCCAGGACTAGAAATACCAATGCATCAATTTACTCTATTACACTGGTGAAGCAACAAATATTGTGCTGGCAAGAAATACAGACATGATGTCAGTGAGATTAAGTGAACATATAAGTTAAGGGAAACAAAAGGAAAGGAGGTATTTGACTCCTGATATTGCTGGAGGCAAAGGTGGGACAGGAAACTCTTGCAGCAAAAAATTTTTAAGACATGGGAGACATGAAAATATCATTGGAATTAAAGTTGCAAAACCACAGAAAATCATCTCATAGATGGAGAGGATAGGAGGGCATCTGAGGTCTAGAGCAAGGATGCATATTTATGAGACAGGCATTAGCAGGGAAACAGCAAACTGGCAGGACCTGAAACCTAGCCTTGGAGAATAATGTGGAGAATCTCAGAAATACAAGGGCAGCACAAAAGGCATGAATAGAGAGGAAGAAACATCTTACAGACATGAAATAAATCCAGGGAGAAATGTACCTGGGAATGAAACAGTAAATACTGAGTTGTTATGCTGGATGTTTCAGAATAATCTGAGTAGGCTCAGCTGTTTTATCTACTTGAAACAAATCGATTATTTTTAACTCATTATGGTCTTTATGCAAGGAAGCTTATATTGATTGTGAAAGCTCAAAACAAAATCAAAGTAAGTCAGAGCATTTTTCCAAGAGATCAGCCACGATCATCTTATTAACTGGTGTTTTATATAATTGTGTTGAAAAACAATGTTGTTAAGCAGATAAAGTAACTTTCTTGGTGTTGAAGAGGATGCTAAATCTTCTCTTCATATGCTCTGGATTTTCTCATTTAAATTTCCAAATGATTCCAGTTGAACAACATTGTTTCCACCTGTAATCTTAATTCAGTTTGAATGATATTCAACTTAGTGTCTTGATTTATGAAAGATTGTCATTTTATATTTCTTTTAGGAAAAGTATTTTAAATCTGAAAAGTTATTTGTACAGAATATTGATTTTAACTTCTGATTCAATTATCTTAAAAAATGATCTTGTGAAATAAATATACCCCAGAAATATAAGTTATAAGTATAGAGTGCTGCTGGACAAAGAAACAATCCAAGCAAATAGGGACTAGAAAAAGAAACGAATGAAGTCAGACTAGATTGTCGCTGCATCGTTAATCAGATATATCTGAAAGGGCTCGTGTTGCTACATTTTTCAACACACCACAGAAAGTAACTGGCTCGAGATTAGTTGACAGGTTGAGTTCTCCACTAATTGTCTCTATTATAATAAGACAACAATGTTAACATTAATGCTTTTGTCAAAAATACAAGCTGACTTTTTGCATGAAATGGAAAGGGATTATTTATGCCACTAGATCCTTACGATATTCATATGATTAAATTTCCATTTTTGTTCTTTTTCATTTTTATTTCTTGGCTTACCTTGTGGGCGGCACGGTGGCACAGTGGTTAGCTCTGCTGCCTCACAGCATCAGAGATCTGGGTTCAATTCCCGCCTCAGGTGACTAACTGTGTGGAGTTTGCACGTTCTCCCCGTGTCTGCGTGGGTTTCCTCCGGGTGCTCCGGTTTCCTCCCACAGTCCAAAGATGTGCAGGTCAGGTAAATTGGCCATGCTAAATTGCCAGTAGTGTTAGGTAAGGGGTAAACGTATGGGTGGGTTACACTGGGGCGGTGTGGACTTGTTGGGCCGAAGGGCCTGTTTCCACACTGTAAGTAATCTAATGTTAACTTTTTGACAATTACATGCTCTTTCTGTGTGGTCCTTGATATCAAAATTCCCAGCTACACTTTGTGTCAAGATCATACCAGCACTCATACGGTAGAAAGAATAAGAGCAGAGGTTTAATGGAGTTTAATTTAAAAAGTATGATCTAAATTGGACACTGTTGTGAAATGACAAAATTACTGTTAATAATGCCTGTGTTTCTCAGCATGACCTGAGGTTAAGTGTAATCTTTGGAGTGGATATGCTACTTAATATTGTGTGACAAAAAGAAAAAATATTTTATAATTGGATCAAAAAGCTTTGAGGTAAAGATTAGGGATAGCTTGCTAATGTTTAAAACATTTCCTCGCAAAGGATTGTATTACATTAAATCGGAGAATTGGACAATTGAGTTTTGCCTTGTGTAAATCTGATAAGTGTCAGGGTTGAATTTAAGAAAAAGACAAAATGATAGCAAAGGTTATTCAGACCTTTCATTATTTAACCAGAAAGACTTGCTTTTATGAGATGCATTACCGTACCTTTCAACAACATAGCTTACTGTTATCAATTCTGTTGAGGTTGAATTGGTAATATCTGGTTCATTCTTCACTTAGTAAGATCCCACAAGCAGCATGAAGAGGAATGCAATTTTTCCAAAAGGCACACAGACTCTGATACAGGATTGAATTTTCACTGCTGCTCCCAGCAGAAACAAATGTTTGTGCATTGAAAATATAGTACCCAGTGGCAATATCACTGCAACCATCACAATAGTCACGATGTATAAGTAATTTTACTGACTGTGGAATCAGGCTACATATGAACTTTGAAAATTAATGGGCAGGAGAAAATAAGTCACCAGTTCCTCTAAGTTGACCTTAAACCTCATGACAGCTGAAGCTCTCAGGACAAGACATTTCCTATTACCTAACCTTACCCTGCAGTTATAGAATATCATTGGACAGATAAAAGAAAGAGATCAGTGCTGATGTGGGAAATGTCAACCTGAGAAAATTCTCTCCGATGAACCACGTTACCCACAAAATCACTTACTTGCATTATGATTTAATCTATGTCCCAGTCTGAAGCCTACCCAGTTTTCTTTTGAAATTTTCTTTCAGAAACAAGCAGAATACTGGAGAAACTCAGCTGGTCAGCATCTGTGCAGTGAGAAATAGAAATAATGTTTTGAGTCCAGTATGACTCTTCCTCACCCATGCACAGCTCATATTTACTATAAACATGTCTCCTTTTCCTCTGGATTCTGTTAAACTGAATAATCTCTCAATAAGCGTTTAATTACTTTAAATAATACCTATTTCTTTGCAGTTTCTTTGATGCAGGAATCAATCTTGGAGCCTTCCTCTAAAAGGTTTCTAAAACCAAAGTATTACAATGTCTGTGGCAATTAAAACTGAGTACAACCATTCAGTGCAGTGCCTGGCCAATGACCTGAACAGTGATTAAATGATGTCCATTCAATTAAAGATAATTAGTGTCTGATAACATTTGCACATTTACAATGGAAGCCAGGGTCCTCAGCCATCAATAAGACTAAAAAAATGATCTTTTTGGACTGATTTTATCAGAGTACATGGCAATGGTAAACATGAGTAAGACAACGATGGCACAGTGATTAACACTGCTCCCTCGCAGTTTCCTCAGCAGATTTGATTCCAGCCTTGGGTGACTGTCTGTGTGGAGTTTGCACATTCTCACCGTGTCTGCATGGGTTTCCTCCGGGTACTCTGGTTTCCTCCCACAGACCAAAGATGTGCAGGTTAGCTGGATTGGCCATGCTAAATTGCCCACAGAGATCAGGGATGTGTAGGTTAGGTGCATTAGTCACAGGAAATGCAGGGTTACAAGGATAGAGTAAGTGGATGGGATGCTCTTCGGACGGTTGTTTGGACTTGTTGGGCTGAATGGCCTGTTTCCTCACCATAGGAATTCTATATTATATGCACATATGTTCAATTGGAAGTGCCATAGCTGTCAACTAGTTAAAGCAGCTTGCACTTGCATATCTAACAAATTAACAGACATGTTGTGCAGTTAACCAGTGTACATTGCTAATTTGAAATCATCATTGCCATGTCTGAGCATCAAGCTCTAACTTCAACCCTGTCTTAAACTCATGTTGCTGACCACAACTTTGAATGACATGAGGGAGCCATGACCAAAGGTAACTAAAGCAATTATGAACTGCTTTTGGGTTTGATGCTAGATTGCTCATCCCCCTTGAGCGGTTGACAAGATTTTTGAAATTTACTTACATTTTCCTAAAGTTTAATTAACTTAGAAAAATTAGGGTTGATTATTGAAATATCTAAATTTTTTGGAATGCTTTATAAATGTAGTTGCTGAAAGTATGAGCTAAATTTTATCAAAAATCAGCCAAATTGACAATTTTGTAGCGTCACATAGGAGTTCTCTCTGTGAGCCCTAGCAGGTTATTTCATGCAATTTTCTGTTGGTCGCTTCATTAACTACATCCTATGCTGTCAAGGTTTGTAATGCATTCAGCAGGAGATCTAGGAGATCCCAGCATTAATATACAGGTACCACATCTAAACCACTTGTGTCAGTGTGATGTCAATGCCCATAAAAATAAATCGGGCAATTGATACCAGAAATGACAGAGTCAGAATTGTCAATCACGCAATGTTTTCTGAGAGGCTCATGTGGTTAAAATAAATGGCATCTCGTGCAAATCGTCATTCCACTCCATCTTTTCCACACCACAAACAAACTCTTCATGGCTGGACTCGTGCTATTTTTCATAAAATATCGAAAACTCTGCTTCCTATGTCCTTTCTCAAATCAAGCACTATTTACCCATGTGCTTGCTGACCGACAACATTTTGATTTTAAATTTCTTATTTTCATGTTCTTTCATATCCCTGCCCTGAGCTATGTCAGT
The DNA here is from genome assembly GCF_037043375.1 of Chiloscyllium plagiosum. Taxonomy (NCBI): domain Eukaryota; kingdom Metazoa; phylum Chordata; class Chondrichthyes; order Orectolobiformes; family Hemiscylliidae; genus Chiloscyllium; species Chiloscyllium plagiosum. The sequence continues at coordinate 39,307,912 of NW_028270144.1, forward strand.
GATCACTTCCCACTCTGAGATTCTCTAATCCTGGAATTTTGAGCTTCTTTGACTTTAATTACTCCACCACCAGGAACCATGTTTTCACACACTAAGCCCAAGGATATGGAATTCCTTCATTATACCTTTCTAGTTCTCTGCATTCTTTTCCTTCTTTAAAATGCTATGTAAACATGCCTCTTTGACCAACGTTTTGTTCATCTACCTTAATGTCTCACTATGTGAATTAGTGTCAATTATTGGCTAAAATGCTTTTGTAAAATGCCTCAGACTTGGCAGTATTGTCATTTCCTGGGTAGCGGGTAATGGTCTTGTTCATGAAATCAAAGGTCTGAGTTGTTTCTCTCATGTAATAAATATTCATATAAGACTCATAAACTTTTCTCTCGTCATCATACACAATTACATTAAAGATGCTACGGATATGTTGTTGAGTGGTGTTAACTGGATAATTCACCAAACAAAAATAGCACAATCACAATGGGTCAAGTGGTCTTCAGTTTGAATCTAAGTAATCAAGCTATTTAAAGTGAAAAGGCATGGATTCATAATAAATTTCCACAGTTTAGGAATTTACAGAATGAGATGATTCATGACAGAATGCAGTACAAAAAAATAGTTGATGGAGATTACAGGTGGATGTTAAGTGCATAAAGAAGTACTAAAATGAGGCAGTAAAATAAATTGCATTGCCAAAAATAAAGGTTCTTGAGACCAAAGAGACAAGTAAGTTCGATAATACAAAAAGAAAAAGGAGCCCTTAGGATAAATGCAAGTCAGTAAGGGTTCATATTTCTAACACAGAGATTGCCTGGGTGGTCAATAGTACCCTGGGGAAATCAAAATTTCTAGATGATTGAGACTGATGCAAATATCAGTCGTTAGCACATTATTTTGAGGTGACTTGACAAGTTAAATGCTGTACAGACCTTAACATTATTGACAACATGCATTCAATTATTACCAGTAAGGAGGAGAAGAGGTAAACCAAAACTCTACTGGAGGAAAAGGGTCCTATTTGTGTCAGACAATCAAGTATCTTCTTTTTTTCTTCATATCTCAGATCTGTAATATTAGATCAAAATATATTATTGTTAAAATAGGGATTATTGGTCAACATAAACTTAAAACAGCAAATAGCAGCACAAAACAAGAGTGTATTGCTAAAAAATATCAGACATTGTACTCGTACATAACTCATCTTGTAGATGTTATTATCCCTCATTTTGTGAGGTGTTATATGCTCTTGTCCCAATCACATCTAGTTTCTCCAATTCAGCTGACCTCTTTCCAGTGCTCACTCTCTTGTTTCCATCTTTTGTGCTTCTATCTGCCTATTCTTTTCTGTCTGTCAATGACCTGCTGTTCTGCATGCTGACTGTGTGCAGCTGTGACAGCACATGGAATAGTCAGTGTACATTAAAATCAAATTGGCATCACTTTAGGGAGCCATGCTGACTGACGAGTGATGTAATGAGTGAGCCATAGATTTTTATTCTGCGTTTTATTTGGTTGCCTTATGTGTACACACATATTTCAGCTAAACTCCACCAGTCAGTAATCAATCACATTCCCACATCAGTGTAGAGAAACAAAAGCCAAATCTCAAACAATAATGAAAATAACTAATGAGCAATATTTAAGAGTTATCTAACAGCATGCTGTTTGGGATAATTTTGGAGTTTTGAGAGACCATCATAGAAACTGTTTAGACTTCCCAATCCTTGCTGTCTCTTGGCTTCAAGCTAAGATTGGGCCTTGATTTTTTTTTGCTACCAATGCAGGTATGGAAAGTTTGGAAATTTGGCAGCTCGCTGGATCTACCTCAGACTCTGGGGGTTTTGGGTGTGTGATGGAGTCACTCTGCTGACTCCAGACACAGATAAGAGGAGCCAGCTGCCAAGATGGGCTCAACAGCAAGTTCACTGAGATTGTCTGGGACTTCAGCCCAAATATATTTAATATGGTGAGTTTCTACAGGCATCACGCCTTCTCATCCCTCAGACATTCCCCACACTCCTGAAATCTTCTATGCCACAATAGTCCACCAAACCCACCATAATCATTCCTTAGATGGATTCATGCCTCTCACCAACCCTTAATTGTCCATTGCCCTTTCATAACCATTAATTTATTATACCTCAGGTGCAGAAGAATGAACTCTCTGGTGCCAGTGACATGTGTGGAACTGCTCAGAAAAGAACAGTTTACATCTTTTCGGTAAATGGTGCTCCTCCAACATAATAAAGGTGTTATCCAAACTGATCATTTAACTATCAATAGCATCAGTTTCTAACATTTTACCCCTCTTAATTTGTGCAAAAGAGATCAAAGAACAATTTTTTTTTACAACCATTTGAAATGTCAATCAAACAAAGTTAACAGTTCTCTCCAGCTGTCACAACAGCATTCCACTCGAAAAAAAACTTTAAGTGCCCTGGGCTCTCAGCCAATTATGCGTAATAAGGATTGATGGAGGAGATGGCTACCCCTGCAATGGAGTTAACCATGATGGGTCTGTTCACTTGCTCAACACTTCTACTGTGCCTACTTAGAACCTAAGAAAAAGAAGCAGGAATAGGCCATTTAGCCCCTCCCATCATTTGACAACATAATGGCTATCTGCTCAAGGCCTCAAGTCTTGTTTTGTGACATTTCATCACAGCTCTCCATCCCTTGATATGCCAAAAATCTATTGACCATCTCCAACAGTTTCAGTGATCTAGCCTCCATGAATCACTGGGGTAAAAAAATTCAGATATGCACTATCCTCTGGGAGAAGAAATTCCTTTTCATCTTCTTTGTTGTTCCAACTCTGACAAAAACGCTAAAAACATAAGAAAGTGAATATGTTAAATAATGCAAATCGGAGTGTTTAAATAAAGTCATATATGATCAAATACACTTTCCACAATGAATGACTTTCCACAGAGTGAAAAGGTTAGCTTTAGTGCAACTTTGAAGTAACTATCATGAATTAGTATTTGAAACAAGTAGCTCTTTCACAACCAAAGATAAGTGTAAAAGACTGAGGGGTCTGAGGGAGAGGAGATGAGATTCTATTCTGTTCTAAATGTGAAACAAAGAACAACAATAAAAGAGAGTAAGAGGTAAAATGAGGTAAGTGGAAAAGCAATGAATGTGTGACACTAACTTGGTTTTTCAAAGCTCAGTGACCACAGGAGGACAGGCTTGGTGGGAGGTAACTTTTATTATGAGGTAGTGACTAGCTACAACATAAGCCAAATTGTCAACTTTAACGCAAATTGTTCCTTAATGGAATGACTAGAATGAGAAACAACTTGTTAAAACGCGGAAATGAATCATAAAGCAACATAGTAACATTTGCAACAAATATTGTGTCTCACATGGAGTGTTTAATTACTGCTGGTATAATGTCCTGGACATTTTAAACCAGTATTCTTTCATTTCCTCACTGGAAAGATTTTAATTCGCACTTTTGAAACTAAAATCAGATACTTGGTGGTGAGGAGCAGGATACACCTGCTTCCAGTTAATGGACACAACTGTTAGTTCTTAAAAGGAAATGTTGTAAAGTGAAAGTCTCCTGCTCAGACAGCAGCCAGATGGTCTACTTTTTAAAATTCTCTTTGTACTGTATTTAAGGAATTCTTTGTGCTTGCTGTAATTGCAAACAAATTGTGCAGACCAGCTGAACAGAGTTGCTGAATGAAATGGGACCATCAGGACCTAATGAAGTTATTTTAAAAAGAAACATTTTATTGATTAAATCAGTCACAAATTTCATTTGATAATAGTAAAGTATTGGATGTTTTTAGGTGATGGATATGAAACAAAATGAACTGCTGAAAATGTATATATTCACATGTAAAGTATATATATCCAACTTGATGTATTTACTAACAGCTTTGTTTCATTTCTTTATGTTTTTAATTTCCCCTAAAGCTGCTGATTTCTTGCTGGGGTAAGGTTCAAAAGAAGTTATTTGCCCTCCAGTATCTTGTCCAGGCGACCATTATTTATGTAGAAGCCTTCACAGTCGCTGGTAAGAAAACATTCTTTAAACTAGAGGTTTATCACAGTCAACTTGGCCTTCTGCGACCTCTATAAATTTACATTCTCAGTTGGAGTTTCTAAGTAATTGTCAGGACCAGTTGCAGCACCTCTATTATCACCTGGCTAGCCTCAGCTACCTCTAGATCAAGAATCAAATTTCCAACCCACCCACTGTGTCCAATTAATTATTCAGCATTTTGCACTGCTAAACCATCAGTTGTGTATAATTCTTATTTTCTGAACAAAATGAAGTTATTTTTGATTTGTTTATTATAGGGGAGAAAATAACAAAATGTAACAGAATCCAAAAATATTTCTTCTTTCTTCAAATCACCACTGCCTTTGATTACGATTTTTCGTTTCTCTCCTTGTTTATCATTTTGATTTAATATATCTGCTGGCTTCAACCCATGTTTCAAGATTGTAATAGTTTTATTCTTTCGCTCCCTGTCATAAATTTTAAATCTCAGCGATGCTTCTACTTTAACTGGTAGCAGAGTGGCACAGCTGGAGTGTGCTGGGCCCATAAACCAGAGATCGATGGATGGAAACCATCCTCTGCTATTTGCTCTTGGTTGCCTTTAAAAATATTGCATGGTGGCTCAGTGGTTACTCCTGCTGCCTCACAGCACCAGGGACCCAGATTTGATTCCAGCCTTGGGCGACTGTCTGTGTGGAGTTTGCACATTTTCTCCCTGTCTGCGTGGGTTTCCTCCCACAGTCTAAAGATGTGGAGGTAAGGTGAATTGGCCATGCTAAATTGCCCATAATGTTCAGGAATGTGTAGATCAGGTGCATTGGTCAAGAAGAAATGTACTGTAATAGGGCAGGAGTAATGGGTCTGAGTGGGATACTCTATGGAGGGTCAGTATGGATGTGTTGGGCCAAATGGCTTGTTTCAACACTGTGGGGTTTCTATGATCTTTATTAAATATGTTTAGTTTTTATTTTCTTTATTTCTCTTCGCTTACTCACTTTGCTCTTTCTTTTAATGTGCCCTTTGATCTTTGTGATTATCAACATTTTCTAATCCCTTTTTGAATTTCAGCTGCGACTCAGGAATTAGGACTATAAACTCCAGTCACTAGGTCTAGTTTAAAATACTACTCAATGGATTAAGTACATAAAGCAAGTGCAGTACGTGAGGAGGTGCTACACTATTGGAGGGCTCTCTTCTGGAGAAGATATTAAACTGAAGTTTTGTCTACCCATCTGAGAAGATGTAGTATAACTGATGAGGTTGTTTTGAAGAACAGTAAGGGGAGTTTCCCTGGCATTCTAGCCAATATTTATCCATCAATCTACAAAACATGGATTGTCTGCTCATTAGCACATTTGCTGTTTTTTTTTAGAGCTTTCTGTGCATAAATTCCTTCTGTTACTATGGACTAAAGTGTACTTTACATCCAAGAAATACTTTTAAAGTCTGAAGATGTTTTAAGATGTCTGATGGTTATGAAGAATTCTGTACAAATGAACATCTTTCATTGAAACAAAGAAAGTAGGTATAGGAGTAGGCCATTCATTATTTGAGCATGCACAACCATTCAATATGGCGATGGCTAATCGTGCAATTTCGGTATCCCACTCCCACTTTCTCTCCATACCCCTTAATATCTTTACCAAGAAGAGCCCAGTCCACCTCCCTCTTGAATATGCCTAATGAACTTCTTGTGGGAGAGAATTCCACAGGCTCACAAGTCTGAGTGAAGAAATTCTTCCTCAATACAGTCCTGAATGGCTTACCTCTTATTCTTAAACTGTGACCCCCTAAGTATGGACTTCCCCAACATCAGGAACATTCTTCCTGCACCTAACCTGTCCAGTCCCATCAGGACTTTTTATGTATCTATGAGATTTCCTCCCCCTCATTCTTCGAAATTCCAGTAAATACAAGCCCCAGTCTGGCCAAGCTTTCTTCATGTGACAGTCCTGCCATCTCGGGAATCAGTCTGGTGAACCTTCACTGCACTCCCTCAATAGCACAAATATCCTTCCTCAGACTAGGAGAGCAAAATTGCACGCAATATTCAAAGTGTGGCCTCACCAACTGCAACAAGACAACCCCAAATCCTCAAATCCTCTCGCTATGAAGGCCAGCAAGCCATTAGCTTTCCGCATCGCTTGCTGCACCAACACACCTATCTTCAGTGTCTGTTCTACCATGACACTCAGGTCTTGTTGCACCGGTCCCTCCCCGAAACTGCCACCATTCAGATAATAGTCTGCCTTTTGAATTTTGCTACCAAAGTGGATAATCTCCCATTTATCCACATTATATTGCATTTGCCAAGTATTTGCCCACTCAGCCAGCCTGTTCAAGAAACCATGCAGCCTCTTAGCATCCTCCTCATGCACACACTGTCATCCAGCGTAGTGTTGTCTGCAAATGAGGAGGTATTGCATTCAATTCCTTTGTCCAAATTGTTAATGCGTATTGTGAACAGCTAGGGTCCCAGCACTGGATCCTGTGGTACCCCACTCATCATCACCTGCCAGTCTGAAAAAGATCCTATTCTATTTAACAGTTTCCATACTCAACAAGAATAGTGCCTTTTTATTTATTTTTTGCTAGCTGTTTTGGTTTTGCTTTCATAATTTTAGTTTTATAAATTTTCCTTCTCAGAACAACTAACTTCTATTTTTCTTCCAGAATTCCATCCTTTGTTGTATGTTTTGAGAATTTACTCTATTTCCTTGATTGGAGTTTTCATTGGATGTTCTCATAACACAAAACAGTACAACACATGAACAGGCTGTAGTGATTGTAGCAAGAGTCGAAAAGTGAAGCAGGTCAGGCAGCATCACAGGAGCAGGAGAGTCAATGGTTCAGGCATAAGCCCTTCATCAGGTACATAGTAAGGTCAACTAGTACTGAATCCACACAATTGGTGTTACTCTGTATTGCAAACTAGCCGTGTAGCCAACTGAGCTAGCTGATAGTGATTCCACAACAAAAATATTTAACTGGCTATAAAGGGACCTCAGGACATTAAGGTTGTGAAAGTTTTTTTAATATAAACACAGTTCCTTCTGCTTTCTTTTTTTCCAATTCAAAGCCCCAAATCAATGTATTACCCAGCCATCAGATTGTCTGTTGCCTGAAATTATTTGCAAATGAAGCATATTGTAAACCAAATTATAAACAAAGACTGCAAAAAGCATTCAACAGATCAGACAAAATTGTAGAGGGTATTATCATTCAAACTCTTGAACATAATTGACAGGTTTAGCTTTATGTTGAAAACTAGCTGCATCAGCACTTTGTGCATGGTTCACTAGAAACACCCAGTTCCTCACGGGTACATCCTGACTATCCCCAAGCTGTTCCTACATATTTGCCAAAAGAAATGTTTGATTGGCTGCCAAAAAAAATCCTTGTTTAAACAAGAACAGAAAATAGTTTTCAAAGGAGATAACAAAGGAAAACCTTGAGCTTTTAATTGACTTCACATTGTTGATGCAAGATGAATGATAAGTGTCTAAACAAATATAACATAGCCAAACCAGTTGAGCTCAAATCCCTGATCATCATTTTGAATGAGCACAGTGTTTAAATCCAACAATATCAAGAATACATATTACATAATGGTACAACTTAGGCCCAAAAGGAATTGCAATGAAGCTGATTCCAGATGAGCTGAACAGTTGAATCAACCATAAAAGCTATATGTTTTCCGCCTTGCAAACAGGCAAGAGAAAACCCTGCAGGCATAATTAAAGATGAGATGCCCTATGATGAAGCTGTAATGCAGGACCACATGAACAGTCAAGAGTGAGATCAATGTATTTTTAACAGAGTTAAGCAATACCACAATTAATGGATCAGATGAAATGACTTCAGACCTGTTATATTCTGTCTTGAATGGCAGTGAACAATTAAACAGCTAACCTGAGAAGGAAACCCCCACGAACATGTCCATCTTCAGTGATAGAAGAGCCAAGCACATCAGTGAAAAAAACCAAGAATGAAGCTTGCAATAACCTTCAACTAAAATACCAAGTGGGTGATCAATATCTACCTCCTTCTGAGGTCACCCGCATCACAGATGTAACTGGTCAGCCAGTACGAGTCACTTTACTTCTGCAACTAATTTCTCTTAATCAATGACTGTAATACTGAAGATGTGTGCTCCTCAATTAGTTGCACACCAGCTAATCTGTTCCATTACAGCAATAATACTGACTGAAAGTGCTTGGTCTGGTCCATATTACAATAAACTAAATTTAAGTCAATGGCAAACAGAGGGAGAAGTGACCATTTGTTAAGTTCCCACCTCGTGCAACACAACGTGGCTGCATATGTTGAAGGAAAATCATATCAGTCATAGAGTCATAGAGATGTACAGCATGGAAACAGACCTTTCGGTCCAACCCGTCCATGCTGACCAGATATCCTAACCCAATCTAGTCCCACCTGCCACTACCTGGCCCATATCCCTCCAAACCCTTCCTAATCATATATCCATCCAAATGCATCTTAAATGTTGCAATTGTACCAGCCACCACCACTTCCTCTCGCAGCTCATTCCCTACATGTACCACCCTCTGTGTGAAAAAGTTGCCCCTTAGGTCTCTTTTATATCTTTCCCCTCTCACCCTAAACCTATGCCCTCTAGTTCTGGACTCCCCGACCTCAGGGAAAAGACTTTGTCTATTTATCCTATCTATGCCCCTAATAATTTTGTAAACCTCTATAAGGTCACCCCTCAGCCTCCGACGCTCCAGGGAAAAAAGCCCCAGCCTGTTCAGCCTCCCCCTGTAGCTCAGATCCTCCAACCTGGCAACAACCTTATAAATCTTTTCTGAACCCTTTCATGTTTCACAACATCTTTCCGATAGGAAGGAGACCAGAATTGCATGCAATATTCCAACAGTGGCCTGACACAATGTCCTGTACAGCTGCAGCATAACCTCCCAACTCCTGTACTCAATACTCTGACCAATAAAGGAAAGCATACCAAATGCCTTCTTCACTATTCTATCTACCTGCGACTCCACTTTCAAGGAGCTATGAACCTGCACTCCAAGGTCTCTGAAGAACATAGAACATAGAAGAATACAGCGCAGTACAGGCCCTTTGGCCCTCGTTGTTGCGCCGATCCAAGCCCACCTAACCTACACTAGCCCACTATCCTCCATATGCCTATCCAATGCCCGCTTAAATGCCCATAAAGAAGGAGAGTCCACCACTACTACTGGCAGGGCATTCCATGAACTCACGACTCGCTGAGTAAAGAATCTACCCCTAACATCTGTCCTATACCTACCCCCACCCCTTAATTTAAAGCTATGCCCCCTCGTAATAGCTGACTCCATACATGGAAAAAGGTTCTCACGGTCAACCCTATCTAAACCCCTAATCATCTTGTACACCTCTATCAAGTCACCCCTAAACCTTCTTTTCTCCAATGAAAACAACCCCAAGTGCCTCAGCCTTTCCTCATACGATCTTCCTACCATACCAGGCAACATCCTGGTAAACCTCCTCTGCACCCGTTCCAGTGCCTCCACATCCTTCCTATAGTATGGCGACCAAAACTGCACACAATACTCCAGGTGCAGTTTTGGTCTCAGGACTCCGGAACTCAATTCCTCTACCAATAAAAGCCAGTACGCCATATGCCTTCTTCACCGCACTATTTACCTGGGTGGCAACTTTCAAAGATCTGTGTACATGGACACCAAGATCCCTCTGCTCATCCACACTACCAAGTATCTGACCATTAGTCCAGTACCCCATCTTTTTATTACTCTTACCAAAGTGAATCACCTCACACTTAGCTACATTGAACTCCATTTGCCACCTTTCTGCCCAGTTCTGCAGCTTATCTATATCCCGCTGTAACCTGCCACATCCTTCCTCACTGTCAACAACTCCTCCGACTTTCGTATCATCAGCAAACTTGCTCACCCAACCTTCTAGCCCCTCCTCCAGGTCATTTATAAAAATGACAAACAGCAATGGTCCCAAAACAGATCCTTGCCGGAACACCGCTAGTAACAGCACTCCAAGATGAACCTTTACCATCAACTACGACCCTTTGTCTTCTTCCAGCCAGCCAATTCCTAATCCAAACCTCCAACTCACCCTCAATGCCATACCTCTGTATTTTTTGAAGTAGCCTACCATGGGGAACCTTATCAAACGCCTTACTAAAATCCATATACACCACATCTCCGCTTTCCCCTCGTCCACCTCCTTAGTCACCTTCTCAAAGAATTCAATAAGGTTTATGAGGCACGACCTGCCCTTCACAAAACCATGCTGACTATCCTTGATCACATTATTCCTATCCAGATGTTCATAAATCCTATCCCTTACAATTCTCTCTAAGACTTTGCCCACAACAGAAGTGAGACTCACTGGCCTATAGTTACTAGGGTTATCCCTACTCCCCTTCTTGAACAAGGGAACCACATTTGCTTGCCTGCAGTCTTCTGGCACTACTCCTATAGACAACGAGGACATAAAAATCAAGGCCAATGGCTCTGCAATCTCCTCCCTTGCTTCCCAGAGAATCCTAGGATAAATGCCATCAGGCCCAGAGGACTTATCTATTTTCACCCTTTCCAGAATTTCCAACACCTCTTCCCTACATACCTCAAAGCCATTCATTCTACTTAATTGTGACTCAGTATTCACATCGGCAACAATGTCCTGTTCCTGAGTGAATACTGACGAAAAGTATTCGTTCAGTGTCTCCCCAATCTCTTCAGCCTCCACACGCAACTTCGCACTACTATCCTTGACTGGACCTATTCCTACCCTAGTCATTCTTTTATTCCTGACATACCTATAGAAAGCCTTAGGGTTTTCCCTAATCCTACCAACTAAGGACCTTTCATGTCCCCTCCTTGCTGCTCTTAGCTCTCTCTTCAGGTCCTTCCTGGCTACCTTATCAATCGCCCCAATTGAACCTTCATGCCTCATCTTTACATAGGCCGCCCTCTTCCATTTAACAAGGGATTCCAATTCCTTATTAAACCACGGCTCCCTCACACGACCCTTTCCTCCCTGTCTGACAGGTACATACTTATCAAGGACACTCAATAGTTGCTCCTTGAACAAGCTCCACATATCAATTACGCCCTTGCCTTGAAGCCTACTTTTCCAGTCCACGCATCCTAAGTCATGCCTCACCGCATCCTAATTTCCCTAACCCCAGCTATAACTCTTGCCCTGCAGTGCACACTTATCCCTCTCCATCACTAGAGTAAAAGTCACCAAATTGTGGTCACTGTCCCCAAAGTGCTCACTTACCTCTAATTCTAACACCTGGCCTGGTTCGTTACCCAGAACCAAATCCAGTATGGCCTCACCTCTTGTTGGCCTATCTCCATATTGTGTCAGGTAATCATCCTGCACACATTGGACAAACACCGACCCATCTAACGAACTAGAGCTATAGCTTTCCCAATCAATATCAGGAAAGTTAAAGTCCCCCATAACAACCACCCTATTACTTTCACTCTTCTCCTGAATCATCCTCGCAATCTTTTCTTCTACGTTTCTAGGACTATTAGGAGGCCTGTAAAAAACTCCTAACAGGGTGACCTCACCTTTCCTATTCCTAACCTCAGCCCAAACTACCTCAGAAGTTGAGTCTCTTTGTTCAGCAACACTCCCTAGGACCTTACCATTAAGTGTATAAGTCCTGCTAAGATTTGCTTTCCCAAAATGCAGCACCTTGCATTTATCTGAATTAAACTCCATCTGCCACTTCTCAGCCCATTGGCCCATCTGGTCCAGATCCTGTTGTAATCTGAGGTAACCCTCTTCGCTGTCCACTACACCTCCAATTTTCTTGTCATCTGCAAACTGTACCTCTTATGCTCACATCCAAATCATTTATGTAAATGACAAAAAGTAGAGGGCCCAGCACCGACCCTTGTGGCACTCCACTGGTCACAGGCCTCCAGTCCCAAAAACAACCCTTCACCACCACCCTCTGTCTTCTACCTTTGAGCCAGTTCTCTATCCAAATGGCTATTTCTCCCTGTATTCCATGAGATCTAACTTTGCTAATCAATCTCCCATGGGAACCTTGTCGAACGCCTTACTGAAGTCCATATAGATCACATCTACTGCTCTGCCTTCATCAATCTTCTTTATTACTTCTTCAAAAAACTCAATCAAGTTTGTGAGACATGATTTCCCATGCACAAAGCCATGTTGACTATCCCGAATCAGTCATTGTCTTTCCAAATACATCTACATCCTGTCCCTCAGGATTCCCTCCAACAACTTGCCCACCACCGAGGTCAGGCTCACCGGTCTATAGTTCCCTAGCTTGTCTTTACCACCTTTCTTAAACAGTGGCACCACGTTTTCCAACTTCCAGTCTTCCGGCACAACTAACCCCTAAGAGTTCCTGATGGCATTTTTGTTTAAAATCAACCTGTTCAGAGATGTTATAATACACACCTAGAGCAGGTGGCACTTGTGCCTTGGCCTTCTGGCTCACAGTTAGGGATACTATCACTGAGTTGTGAGAACCCTAGTTTTTAGATTAGATTACATTAGGTTAGATTACATTACAGTGTGGAATCAGGCCCTTTGGCCTAACAAGTCCACACCGACCTGCCGAAGCGCAACCCACCCATACCCCTACATTACCCCTAACCTAACACTACGGGCAATTTAGCATGGCCAATTCACCTGACCTGCACATCTTTGGACTGTGGGAGGAAACCGGAGCACCCGGAGGAAACCCACGCAGACACGGGGAGAACATGCAAACTCCACACAGTCAGTCGCCTGAGGTGGGAATTGAACCCGGGTCTCTGGCGCTGTGAGGCAGCAGTGCTAACCACTGTGCCACCGTGCCGCCCAGAAGACTGTGATAAGCTCAACTGTTTTCAACTGTTTCATCATGACCTTCTGTGTATTATAATGTCAGAAACTGGAAAATGCGCTACTGTTTGTTGGTGTTCAATTCGATGCTTAACTATGCATGTAATGAAGCAGTACTTGCCTCTAAACAAAAGTAGTAAAATCTCAGGATTTGTATGCTAATTGGCATGTAACATTTACACAACCCAAATGCCAGGAATGACTATCTTCAAAATAAGAAATCTAACCATCCTCCTGACCTTCCATCACTACATCTTCCACTATCAAATTACAGGGGATTATTATTTACCAAAAATTAGACAAGTCATGTAAATATTGTGATTAAAAGTGGATACCAGAGATGGGAATTCCCTAACTCCCCAGAGCCTGTCGAACATCTCCAATGCACAGATTAGGGGTACAATAGAATACTCTCCATTTGTTTGGATGAGTGCAGTTCCAACACTTGTGGTTTGGTACCAGCCAAAACAAAGAAACTGTCTTGATCAGCACCCTTGTCTATCCACATAACTGAAATCCCTCATTCCTGGTATCAGGAATTCTGCAATTCTGCTCCGATGGATTCACATACTCACCAAAGTGTGGTACTGAAAACTGGATAGCTGAAGTAGAAGAAGTATTTTACAGGTTCTACTTCCCTGATTTGGTACTCCCTTATCCTGTACCCACAATATTTCTGGTTTTTCTTGTATTAACATCTAGATGTTCTGTATTAGTCATTCATCACATTACTTTTGGCTGCACTTTGTCCAGTTTAGATGTACTAAATTATGTTTCTTGTATCCAATTGGAAAATCACTTATCCATTTGGCATATAATTGACACTAATCAAGGAGATGTCTTTCATTAATTGTGGGGAAAAAACACATTTGTACATTGAATACATTTAATATTTTTGTTCCTTTAAATGATTTCATCAGGAGTTCAGGCACTGATCATGATAATGAAGTGAGAAATTGTATGATCCTTTTCCATGGTCTGGCAAAAGTCCAGTCTCAATGCTGCCAGATTAGGGACATACAACTTATATTACACATAAGTTCAACATAATTTCATAGCTTTTGAGTTCTGGTTAGAATATTTGCTCTCAACAAAGAACTGCAGAATTAGGAAAACTTGCGACTTCCCAAATTCATCCTGGAAGGAAGTGTATTGGATAAATAAGACTTGATTCTGGGGGAGCAAGTTAAGCAGACCATCCCCTACCAGCAAACAGTTTGGAGACAAAACTGGGGTTTAAGTGCCTGGAAACAAAGAATTTTTGTAATACGCTTCAATTACATCAAGTTCAGGTCAAAAATTAAAGAACCAATTGCAAGGTTTCCTCAAGTGAAAGAAAGCAAAGTTTTATTACTTACCCTGAAGGAGATATTAAAACATAACATCAAAAACACATACACAAAAAAGCAAAGACGCTGCAAAAGGGGAATGTCCAGCACAAAAAGGCAAATCGAAATAGGTAATTGAGAGTCCTTGATATGTTATGTTTTAATTTGAGACCACACTTTTTAAAATTGATTACATGTATCCTTAGTGAAAGCAAAATTTAAAGATTTTTTTGAGTTGTCTGTGAATAGATGTTCATCTAGTTTGTTTTATCGTATGTGCTGATTCTTGAGAAGCTGGGAGAAAGGTAGAGAAAGAAAGCTTTCTAGTTCTGCTGTTAAAAATCTATTTTCCTTCTTTTTTTTGTCCAAATGCTGTTACCTGAAATACAGTTCACTTGAGAATCCCCATGTCTGGCCTCATTGTTTTATCAAGCTGGATAATCTACAGGTGACTTTCATCCCAATACATGAATCTCTCAGAAATGAGATATAAATCTGTTTCAATTTCATTTTCTAATGATGTTCACATCAGCTCTGATTTTTATTTCTTAATACCTTTGTAATCTTGGCTCAGCCCTGGTCAGGTGACTACTATGGGCATCTTAAATCAGTGATTTTCCTCCTCTAAGACTATTTTAGTTTATGAAGTGTCCTGGGCATTAAAATCAAATTATAGAAGTTCAAAATTGAGTCAATTTTTACCACTGTCATATCACCCTCATATTTTATATTGCCTCTTTTCATTCTTCATACTAAACACACTGCATAGAATATAGAACATAGAATATAGAACATATAATATAGAACATAGAACAGCACAGCGCAGGAAAAGGCCTTTTGGCTCCCTATGCTTGCATCAACCAAGATGCCGTTCTAAACTAATCTCATGTGATTTGATTTATTATTGTCATATGCACTTAGGGACAGTGAAAGGTTTTGTTTCGTGTGCAGTACAGACAGATCATATAATACAAAGTGCATTAGGGTAATAGAACAGAATAAAGAATACAATGCTATGGCTGTAGAGAAGCCGTACAAATATTGAGGTCAATATTAAAATTTAAAATTTGGGAGGTCTATTCAGAAGTCTAATTGTGGGGAAAATGCTGTTCTTGAATCAGTTAGTGCATGTGCAGAAGCGTTTGTATCTTCTGCCAGATGGAAGAGGTTGGAAGAGATTATAATAAGGTTTGGGAGAGATCTTTAACTATATTGGCTGCCTTCCTGAGGCAATGAGAAGTATAGGTGGAGTCAATACATGGAAGGCTGGCTTGCATGATGGACTAGGTTGCGTTCATAACTCCATAGATTGGTTGCATGCTAGTGACACATAAAGACAGTTAAATTTATAATTTAAACTGGATTTTAGCATGAGAACATTTTTCAGCAACATGTCAAAAACTTTTGACTTAAATAAAGCATCATGACTTCCTTTTCACAGCTTTCTTTACCTAATGTTTTGGTTCTCAGATTATATTTCTCTTAAACATGTCCAAATCATAATCACAAGATTATTTCAGACTTCTGTGGTAAAGACAATAAGAGAGCACATTGGGAATTGTTTTGACTGTGTCCTATAAAATAGGAGAAACTGAGAACTGCAGATGCTGGAGACCAGAGTGGAGATTCTGATGCTGGAAAAGTACAACCTGTCAGGCAGCATTCGAAGAGCAGGAGAATCAACCTTTCAGGCAAAAGCCCTTCATTAGGAATGAGGCTTGTGGGCCAAGGGGGGTGAGAAATAAATGGGAGAGGCGTGGGGCTGGGGGAAAGGTAGCTGGGAATGTGATAGGTAGATGAAGGTGCAGGTGAAAGTGATAGGTTGGAGGGGAGACTGGAGCGGATGGGTGGGAAAGAAAGAAGATGGACAAGTGGGACGGGTCAAGGGGGTGGTGCAGAGTTGGAGGCTTGGGACTGGGATAAGTTGGGGGGAGGGGAAATGAGGAAACTGCTGAAATCCACATTGATCCCATGTGGTTGAAGGGTCCCAAGGTGGAAGATGAGGCGTTCTTCCCCAGGCATCGGGTGGTAAGGGTTAGGCAATAGAGGAGGCCCATGACTTGCATGTCCATGGTGGAGTACGAGGGGGACTTAAAGTGATCGGCCACAGGATGGTGGGGTTGCTTAGTGCGGGTGTCCCAGAGATGTTGTCTAAAATGATCCACAAGTTGGCATCCTGCCTCCCCGATGTAGAGGAGACCACATCGGGTGCAACGGATACAGTAGATAACGTGTGTGGAAGTGCAGGTAAATGTCTGTCAGATGTGGAAAGATCCTTTGAGGCGTTGGACAGATGTGAGGGAGCAGATGTGGCCACAGGTTTTGCACCTCATGCGGTGCCATGGATGCTATCTGACGTGCTGTGCTTTTCCACACTCCCTACTCACGTGAGATAGGTGACACTGAATTGACTATCTATCTTACATCTCTCCATGTTTTTATTTTTACTTTCTTCATGGGAAGTGGGATTCTAGAAGAAAGCAACTGCCAGCACTTTCTCATCTATTTACATTATCACAAAAAAACACTTATTTTTAGAACCAGAACTCATTGAAATTGAGATAAAAAATAATAAGTATTTTTTGTCTAAGATGAACAATAAAGAGACGCCTGTGAACTTCAGTCTGCTTTTGCATTTAGATGACAGAAAGTACTTTTAAAACACTTATGTGGTTTTTCTTTTTATTGGCAGTTATATGAACAATGGAATTTTAAAAAGAAATGATTTTGAATACTGTCAAAGGTTTATCAACCTCAGATTGACCATTTGTTCACCGTTCTTAGCCATATGTTTGTTTTAGAAAAAGACAGAGGAGTGTGGTGAAGACTGTTCTAATTGAAGTATTTAACAGGAAGTTGTGTTATTATCTGAAAAAAAAGAGACTTTGCAAGGCTAGCGGGTGGAGGTGATGGAGTGCTCCTACAAAAAACAAACATAAATGCAACAGACTGAATTGGAGATTGTGTTTTACTTGAAGTAAATGTCTTCTGTTCTCTCATTTTTTTTTCTTATGCTATAGTCTCAACAATGTTAAAAACTGAATGATATTTCATTGCATCAAGCTCCGGTAAAGTCCACTAGTTCAGTCACTGTCAATCAAAATATTTATTGGAAGGCATAAGGGACCAAACAATAAAAAGGCAAAGGCCAATTTTTGGGAAAGGATCAAGATTTTTGATCTTCCCACAGCATTCTTATTGTAATGGACAACACTCTGATGCCATTGTTGCATCACATTTAAATAATTGTAACATCGAGCTGTGCAAAGTCCAAGCTGCTTGCTAACTGAGTGCTCACTATGGTGCGGAGGAATGTAAGCATCTTGCACTGCAAATACATGGTACATCTAGCCTCCATCTTTGTTTTACATTCCCTACAGTGTGGAAACTGGCCCTTCGGCCCAACAAGTCCATACTGACCCTCTGAAGAGTAACCCATCCAGACCCATTCTCCAACTAATGCACCTATCACCATTGGCAATTTAGCATAGACAATTCACCTGACTTGCACATCTTTGGATTGTGGGCGGAAACCGGAGCACCCAGAGAAAACTCACGCAGACACAGGGAGAATGTGCAAACTTCACGCGGACAGTCGCCCGAGGCTAGAATCAAACCTGAGCCCCTGACGCTGCGAGGCAGTAGTGCTAACTACTGAGCCACCGTGCCCAAAAGAGGTGTGGCATTTATTGCAAGGAATCTGCAGCTGATTACTTTTTACTGACACTGGATGCAAGTAGGAGCTACAGATGGGAAGAACTAAGGAATGTTCGAGATGAAAGTCAACAAGAGAGCAGATGTATTTTTTTCATGGGAGGCCATCTTTAAGTGCCGATGAAGATCACATTCCAAAGGGAATTACAGTAAGAGGCAAAGAAGGTCAATGCATGAAGTCTAGCCCTGAGGGTCTGATAGCAGTGCCGTAGAAGTTTGACAAGGTCAGTGAATTTATCTTAGCATGGTATCTTAGCCATTGTCCCTTGAGACTTCAGTGATGTTCAATGAAGCAAAGGCCCATACCTCATTCATCAGTAATCCCTAGGATTCACGTTTGACTTTCACCTTAGCCTTACACATCTACCAATGATGCAGCCTCTCACTCATCTCTCACTGACCCTATAAACATTCCATGATTTAGTTATGGCAGGCTTAAAACCTAGTTCAAATCAATCACTGATTTTCTGATCTTTCTGTTGCAGGATGGGAGCAGAAAGGAGCAAAATAAAAACACTGGAGGACAGGCAGCCCTTTATCCACTAACTGTGACAGAGGAAACAATGCTCTGCAGCATGGGACAGGCTGTGACAGAGTCTGCAGCTTCCAGCAGTATTGAATACATTTCAAGTGATGGTGCATACTATGTAAAGCCCCTTTTCAGCTCACATTTCAAACTCAACCTACAATATGGCATAAAGGGCAGGTAAGCGCTGGTGTAAGCATAATCCTCCTGCTTTCCACTATGACCCTCCTTTTCCAACAGCCAGGAATCACTGTATGGTCAGCCACAGCAGCTGCAGAAGGAAAATAGAAAGCTGTAACAGATCTCTGAAAAAGATGCATTATCATTTGATCTGACACTCACATTTCACTGGCTCACATACTGGTACTTCTCAAACTTTAATGTTTTCAATTGAGTCAGAATCTGCACAGAATGAATCACTGTGCAATAAATGGACTGGAGCCATGCTAAGTAAAAAGATCGATCATCTTTTAGAGAGCTGAGGTCAAGGGACAGACTCTGCTGGGGAGGTGATGACTTGGATGGTGCAATATACAGGAAAATGTTGATTAATTTGCAAATCTGAAAATACTTGCTGCACAGGCAGGCCTTCCAGTTTCCTATCACTGAGCATGGAGGAGGGTTCCAGTGTAACACTGAGAAATGCACAGAGCTAGGAGCTCAACCTTTCCAGCATGGAAGTGGTGGCCAACTCTGTAACGACATGAGCAGACCTGGCCACATGGTCACATGGTCATCCTTAGCTGCCATTGCAGAACCGCCAGAAGCTACACAATGACTCAGTGCTGCAGTATAAGCTCTGACAGAGGTCGTGCTTCCTGCCATGCAGACTCAGATGGTGTCAGCATGGGGTACCAGGTGGGATAGCCAGCACCATTCTATTTCTACAGGGTTTTCATACAGCCAGCACCACCTGCATCACAGAGTTCAAAATCAGAGCTGGGAAGTGCAGTTCTGTTCTTTTTTCACCTCTCCCTCATTTTCATAAAAGTCATCTTATTCAGTGTTTCAGTCCCGCATGGCTGAAATCCACATCTAATCATGAACTGAGGGGATAAGTGCCACCAGGCTACTGATAGTGAGGGGCTTCATGCTTTTACCAGATGTCTAACCTTGTGCAATTTTTGTTAATATACGCATTGTTGGTTAGATTCTAAATGTTGATTTTTAAAAATAATCTCCTGAAGGGCAGCTCTGATTCCTAATGAAATATTAATCAATCTCTTCATGGGTATCTCAGATTAAATCGTTAAAGGAGAAGTTTAGGTATTAGCTCCTAACACGTTTATACAAGATTCACAAATAAATTTGATTCTGAAATGTGTAAACTTGGTGTTTGTTTTTTAGGTGAGGGTTAAGTGTTTGAGAAGAACTGGTTTTAACAATTGAAATCCATTCTCTTTTTAAATTATTTAATTATGTTGCTCTCATTAAGAATAAATTATATTGAATAAAACTTCCATGATCCTTCTCCAATTAAGAAAATAAATAGCAATATTTGCTAGACTTTGTCCATGAAAAATTTAACAAGTAATTGACTTCATTGCATTAAACAAACAGAGCTTCCTAATATGGTTTACAAGTCATTTATTTTCCTTCCATGTGCCTATTATTCTATTTTATTGCTATTATAAGAACTATTATTATTCTATTATAATTATGAGCATTTGACACTGAACAGAGCAGGAATCGAACCACTTGTGGGACTTACTTTCCTATCCTATTGGGGTGGCACGGTGGCTCAGTGGTTAGCACTGCTGCCTCACAGCACCAGGGTCCCAGGTTTGATTTCAGCCTCGGGTGACTGTCTGTGTGGAGTTTGCATATTCTCCTCGTGTCTGTGTGGGTTTCCTCTGCGTGCTCTGGTCTCTTCCCACTGTCACAAAGGTGTACAGGTCAGATGAATTGGCTATGCTAAATTATCCGTAGTGCTAGGTGTACTAGTCAGAGTGAAATGGATCTGGGTGGGTTGCTCTTCAGAGGGTTGGTGTGGACTGGTTGGGCCCAAGTGCCTGTTTCCACACTGTAGGGAATCTAATCTAAAAATCCTCAGTTAGCAGTTGAGAATGCACTCTATCCTGCTGTGACACAGTAGTTGCATTCTCCTGCGACCTCATTACAGAAAATAGCTCAATAGAAATATCAGGGCCTATGGGAAAACCAGGGTTAGGGGCAAATCACCAAAATTATCAGTAAAAATTGAAATGAAAATAATAGCTAGCCTAACACAATTTCATAGCACAGTCCATATGCTAAATTCATATATTTTAATGAAATAAGACAATAAATGTAGCAATTTAAAGACTTTCTGAGTTTGCTGAGTTATTGAAATGTATTAAGAATGGGGCTGATGGTTATTATCAGCATCATCGTTACTTTCAGATGCAGTTCTGGATACAGCGTTACATCAAAAGAAAATATTTAGTTTAGAAGTGGATGGATGTGGTTTATTGTACTCAGACTGTTTTTTGGGAGTTAGCTTAAAAAAGGCACTTAGCTTTCACCGCTTCGCCATCTTTCTTCTTTCATGAAGAAGTTGTTCATAGGATGCCAGATAAGACTTTATGCTGTCCTGCTGTGTTCTGCATTGTAGTCGTTGTGTTCTAAGAGCTGCAACTGCTCCTCAACTTCCAGGATAGAAGACAAAAGGGAAGTAGAAAGTTCTCGTGGTGCTGCATCCTGGACTTCATTGTCTTCATCGCAACTTTCAACTCCCGCCCCACCCCCCCAGTTTTTGTAGATCAGTCTGTACTTCTTCAAATCCAACTTGCTTTGCAAGACCGACACAATGTTTTTTGATTGCTAGAAACTCCTGTGAAAGTACACCTTTAAAATCAGTAATAAGATCTGGGAGAAGCTTCTTCCAGACTGTATGCAAGCAGTCCTTACTGACACCACCCAGGCCTCCACAATGATGTCAACAGCAATCTTAATGTTAAAGCCCTTCCAAAATTGAAGAACACTGTCTTGTGTATTCCCCCTTAGTAGTTGCGATCAGCTTCCTGAATGTGCACCTTAAATAATAAGCTTTAAAAGCTGCTATCAAACCCTAGTCCATGGACTGAATGAGAGAGGTTGTGTTCAGAGGTAGAAATAACTCTGTGATGTTTTCAGAAGGCTCACTAATGGTGGGAGGATTTGTGCATTATCCAGAATAAGGAGAATCTTGAAATCCAAAACTTTTCCCCTGCAATAATTTCTAAAAACATCCTTCAAAACATCGACAATGAGGTCAGAAAAACTTTGCTCTTTTATCCACCCTCTTTTGCTTGACCTGAAGTAAACACCTGGAGTGGACTGAAGGTAACTGGGGATGGAATTGCATAATAGCCAATGGGAGTTCACGTTTTTAAAATATCGTTCCCCAATTCACCAATCACATTTCAGCCAAATCAGGTTGATGAAATACACTTTATAGGACAATGACCTGTTTAAGAACCAGAAGTAAGTCGAGATTTGCAAGCTGACCTAAACCTCATCTCCTTTTTCTCTGACTAAGCATGTCAGTCATGTTTCTGCCTTTTCTGAATGTTTAAGCTACAAGGACAGAGGACACGATTTTTTATTCCATGATGGCAATAGAGTAGGTCTCCTCAACTGGAGCTTGTTCCACTCCATCGATTTCCTTTCTTTTTTTTCTCTTTCTTTTGTGTTTTTCTTTTCCCTTCTTTCTTCTCAGTTATGTCCTGAACCCTTGGCCTCAATATGCATTCAGAAATTTGACCTCAGTGTGGATCCATCATGGTGATCTCTCAGCCTGCTGTGACGGTCTCTCAGCCTAGTGTGGCGGTCTCTTGGTCTGGTATGACGGTTTCTTGAACCATCTCAAGGCCTCAGTGTGGATTTGCGGCCTGAAGATGATTCCAGAGCAGTCTCTCAGCCACAAGCCTCGAGATGAAGCTTGGTGCAGTCTGGAGTTAAGGCCCAGCACGGAGTAGATGCTAGGTGTAGGAATGGGCTGGGTTGGAAGGACTGCTTTTCTGAACTTTTTATTTCTTTAGGTTTCTTATTATTAATGTTGGACTTTTATTTCATTATTTTTCTTTTTTTTTAACAATCTATTCCCCAGTACTTCTGTACATAAAATGGCACCATATGTGACAACTTGTTAACTTTTCATTCTACTCATTTGAGTACATCTGACAATAAAGCAAATTCTAATTCCCTCGGTCTAAGAGATCGATGCGAGAGGTCCAGTACATTTAGATGACACCCTGAAAATTCACCAGAAAACAGAGAACCATAGATTGAAATATTCTAACATATAAAAATACCATGTATCAATTAATTTATGCATTTTACCACATGTTTATTATGTATTGCACTTGGGGTGGGGAGCTGGGGTACAGAGTAAAGCAATGTAGCAAATGTGGAGCGGTTAAAGGAACAGGGAAAAAAGGACCTGGAATTCGACTGGGACAACACTACTATTATAGGACAAGCCAGACAGAGAACAGCCAGGGAATTCCGAAAGGCATGGCAAATTCCCAGCTCGGCGAACAGAACCACAACAGCTACAGAGTGAATTTATCGTTTCCAATATACTGCAACAGTCAGTCAATATGCTAATTGTTAAATATTTGAAAGCTACTTAGTGAAACAAAAGATCAACAGTCAATCTTTACTCTGTTTTTGATTAATTCCCAAACTGAGATATAGAAACTAACTCAACAGTCCGCTGCCAACGTAAAAACATTTTTCTTTCAAATTACATTATATTTTTCATACTTACAATACCAATACTTAGGAGAGAATATATTTTAATTTTTTTTGAATAATTGAAACAAACAATTGGTTTGAACTGGTAGTATCACTACTACAGTAAGATAAATGTAGTGAAGGGTTTGCATCATTGGATACTGTTGACTACTTAATTGAAGTACATAAGCAATTTCTTAAAATCAGTGAGGTTAGAAATAAATGAAACATCTCAAAGATTGTATTTTAGCTGCAGCATAAAACAGGACTACTTAAGAAAACGACTTGAGCAAAATACATTCAAATTTGTTTGAATTGTGTAATCTGCTGCAATTCTACACGTGACCTGGTTTATTTGTAATGAAGTGGGGACTTCTTGGAGTTGGCAGTCAGTAGTAGTGTGTTTGTTTATCATGTATAAATTGTATACTTGTATAAAGTGAGCTGATAAAAAGCAGCAGCTGAACTGGAACAGAGAGATGCAGAGTACCAGCACAAAGTGTTAGAATGATGAATATTGTACTTTAGATCCAATCATGGCCTTACTTACAATCATTTGTCACCCTTTAAAACTGGACAGGCCAACAAATGAAAAGACAAGGGTGCATTTGTATCTTTTCTTTTAATGATCCAGCAATTGAGTGCAGACGAGCTTAATCCAGACATTGTGTCATTTTGAAGCAGTGCCTTTTGCTATAATGGCAAGAAAATAATTCATGTCCTCAAATTCCAGCAGGATTATTGTGTTGCCAGAAAATTAGACATCATGCAATCAAGATACTGGGCCTCATAAAAAGTCTGCAATCTGTTTATAAATGTAGGCTATTTTTGTTTATTGTCCTTGCAATCCACTGTGACAGTTTTGCTCCCCCTTTTTCCAGTCATAGTTACCCACTGTTAACAAATGCACCTTTCCTCAAAAGAGTTGCCAGTGGAATTTACATTCAATAAACAAAGTAACTTGGAACTAAAAAAACTAGTAATGTTGCCTACAAAATCACTTTGGGCTGTTCTTAAAACAAAGTGTATCTGGATTTATTAATTGCGGGGTGAGAACATAACCCCATTATTTAAAGGAAAGGAAAAGAAAACCAGCAATTTTAGGCCACTAGCCTAATGCTATATTGGGAAAGTGTTGAAGTGTATTATAAAGGATGCGATAACAGGACATTTAGAAAATACCAATGAGATTACACAAAGTCAGAATGGATTTATGAAAGAGAAGTTATGTTAGACAACCCTACTAGAGCTTTTGATGACAACACTACTAGAACTTTTGAAGTCCCACATAAGAGGTTAGTATGAAAATCAAAGCAGGTGGGATCGGTGATAATGTACAGTAATGGACTGAGAATTGGTTAAAGGGCAGGAAACAGACAGTAGGTGATGAATGGGTCTTTTTTCATTATGGAAAGATATGAGAAGTTGGATACCACAGGGATCAGTGCTTGTGGCCCCAGTCAATCACAATATACATCAGCAATTTGGATGAGTGAATCAGTTGTAGTATTTCCAAGTTTGTTGATGACACAAAGCTAAGTGAGATTGTGAGTGATGAAGAGGATGCAAGAGCCTTCAAGTCAATTAAAACAAGTTGATAGAGTGAGTAAATGCTTTGCGGATGCAGTATAACATGGATAAACGTGAAGTAGAAAAAACTAAATGGCAGAGTGTTATTCAAGTAGTGATGGATTGGGAAATGTTAATGTACAAGAAGACCTGGGAGTTTGTGTTCACTGGCCATTGAGGAACAGGTGCAGCAAGCAGTGAGGAAGGCAAAGACTCATTATCAGGAATGGGAGAGAAAGAGGACAATGACTTTGTGAAACCAAATGAAATTACAAAAGAATCTGGAAAGTATTATAACAGCTAAGGCACCAGGCAGATTAGGAACAGTATTGTTAGTATTAAAGTCTTACTGTTATTTATTCCTTAATAAGGTTGCAACAGCTTGAACCAGTACCACTTGTCTGTGGTAATTTGCATTCTGGTGTTCAGGGATAACTGGGCAAATTCATTATAACCTATTGGTCAAAGGCTCTGCTAGGTCCTTAATGGCTCAGGAAACACTTAGTATTTGTGGGTGGCGTTGATAAGAAGAGACCCTCAGTTCTTCTGAATTTGAACCACCAACCTAGCCTGCTGGCATTAACATACAGCCTGAGCCAGTTATTAACAGGGCAGGTGCCCTAGGTAAAAGCCAGGATTCAAGTGAAGGAGCGAGACATCAAGACTGACCAATTTTGGGCTATAAACCCAGTGTTCTGGAAGTTGAATGAGCAAAGCACAAGTTGAAAAGGGATAGAAGGGTTTGAGGGAGTCAGTCTGGTGGCGATGTGTGTTTCCATCTTGCATTAGGACTCCAGAGTTGTTAGCAGCTGTTGACCTCTTAGATACTCTAGAACCTTGAAAAGAAATAAACATGGGAAAGGCATCCCAGTGTCAGAGTTCAAAGGATGCTCTCAAACTATACTTGTTCAAAAAGTGGCACAAGCGAGCAGAATTCTGTAGTAAGCCAGACTGGCCTTGGAACAAAGGTTCCATGGCACAGGACCTATGGCTAGAAGCACACAAAAAATTAGGGAAGAAGACAGAAAAGTACCATGGTGATGGCAATAGCATGTAGCTTAGAAAATTCCCAAGGCAAAGTTGCCGAAATTCCAGGAGCAATTAGAAATATAACTGAATTCGAAAGGTTAAAACTTGTAGCTCAAAAACACAATAGGAAAATCGAGGAAAGCATGATTCACATGGGACAATTCCAATTCCCAATATGAAAAGGCATATTCAAATGAAAGAAAAGTGTTTGGGACCGGGAAGCAGCCCAGGCTCAAACTCATAGACTGGAACAGTAATAGAAAGAGCTACAGACAGCAGTAAGAGTCCTGCATGATTGTTCAGGAAAGGATAAAACTACTACAACTGGGAATCACACAAAAGTGCCACAAGTCAGATAGTTGTTAGCCTGTAATGGAATAATATGTATCTTTGGAATAATGCCAAGTGTGGGAAACAATGAGGGGTCTGGTGAAGAGGAAACAATACAGGCCCCATATACATCCATATACTGCGATGGAATATATATGGGTCCCCCACTGCCTTTCACTGAAGCTGCAGGCTCATGGCTCCCTTCCCTGCTCCATATCCCTTGAACCTTCTGGTTATGAAGCATTGAAATGACCAAGATCAGCTTATGTATACAACTGACCTGTCCACCACTCAACTGGCAAGCATTGCTAAGAAGGTAACAATCTTTGATACTATTTCTGACCCGCACTCCTTTGATGAGATTTATCAGCACAAGTTATTTACATGGGTTTAGCTGATAAGGGACATGGCAGGTTAATTACTGTGTGCCTAAGCCCTGCAGTACATTTAGCTCTAACAGACCCCGCAGAATACTGGCGGTGACACCCTACAACAAATGAAGTCGGGTTCCTAGTCGTCATCGGTTATGGTAGGGCAATCCCATATGTGATTTGAATAAATGTCATCAGGGAAAAGAGGAACATCTGACCTGCGTTGCCCAGAAGTTGTGGATTGCAAGGCACAGGACCTATGGCTAGAAGCACACAAAAAATTGGGGAAGTAGGCTGCAAAAGTAACCATGGCGATGGCAAATTCACAAGAAAATTCTAGGAGCAATAAGAAATATAACTGAATTAGAAAGGTGAAAACTTGTAGCTCAAAAACACAATAGGATAATTGAGGAATGCATGATTCACATGGGACAATTCCATTCCCAATACATTACCTGAGTATTCAGGGACATGGACTGCTCTCAACTCACTCTTCATGAACAAGTAAAACTGGGCCTCATCTTAATCGCATGTGCTACTGACAGTGGAACCTGGACATATACGGGATTTGGCCCGACTGAGGTCCATCATACTGAAACTTGGGCCCTGCAAAAATTAGCAGGGGCCTGGGAAAACGGAAAGAAAATGGTCTGCATAAGTGTGGTCCACACCACCCACAGCTCACCGACAGCCTAGAGGAACAAGGGGTTGGTAGAAATAACTCTAGGAGAGTAAGCAATAATCCCCTTCTGTAGAGTCTCTCACCCATTGAAGAAGGGAATTCCCACCAACGAACACCAAGCTCAATATCTGTTATAACTGTAGCCAAAGCAGCCACTTCATTCTGCTCTGTCAGGCATCTAAGATTGCAACTTGGCAACAGGAAGATGGTCCAAGATGCAGAATACTGGCCTGGCAGCAGCTAGATTGAATTACCTCAGAGGATCCAGCTCTCTGACCTCCAACAGCTTGTGTCAATGAGATAGAAATCATAGCCCTTTCCCTTTAGCTGCCAATCTAAATATCATGAAGTGTAACACATGAAGTGTATCAGGAGACCCCCGTAGTAACAGCCCTTTGAATTCCTTTCGGACTTTGGGGAATCCCTGATAAAGCTAAACACAACCAAATGTGCTGATGCAGCATGGCAGACAAAAGACACAATCACCTTGAGTAGTTTCACTGGTCGTGTACAACAGAGCAATGAAACATACCTAGTACCATTCAGAATACAAAACATTCTTTCAACACTCCCCCTAAAACCAAATCTGGAGCACATCATAGGGATTGATATCAGGTACAAAAATGCCCTTCCTTTGACATTAGTAATCAGTGTAACTGATAAATGGGCAGCTCAGGTGACTGTACCATTGAAATCCCCACTGAACATTACCAATATAGAGTATAAATAAATCAGGTATGACTGATGATGTAGAGACTCAGAATATCATCAGCAGATACATACACACCTTTGTACAAACAGACTGTGAATAAATGGAAGGGCTGGTAATGATAGAAGGGCCTGACCCCAGACAGCAGAATCAGAATGCATTCCCCAAACAGGCAGAGAGTGAGGCAATCAAAATCATTTTCAGTTTGCTAGATCAAGGGGTCGTCTGCCCCATAGCCTCCACTAACAATTCCCTGATATGGCCTGTCTAGAAACCTGATGGGCTCTGGAGGCTGACATTGACTATTGGGGGCTATATTCACCCTAATCATGTCACCAACAATTGCAATTAGCCCTGAATTATGATGAAGCAAACGCCTGAAGCCCATTATTTCACAGTATCGGATTTATTGGATCAGAGATGACAATGCATCTTTCAAGGCCAACAGTACATCCAGACTTGCCTTCCCCAGGCATTCCATAACTCCCCCTTTATCTTCTATCAAAGGTTGGCCCGTGGCCTAGAAATATTTCAAAACCCAAATGTCTAACACACAATGTTGACGACTTGTTGCTCCAGATGATTACGAGACAGGAACATTGCATCACTGGCAGAATTATTGACCTTTGTAGCCAAACGGGGATTGAACGTCAACCCCAAAAAAGCCCAGATCATGAAGGTACAGGTATCATACCTCGGAACCAACATTACTGACAGGAGACATGAGATTGAACAAACGTGCACTGGCACTATAACCACTCTATCTCTACCCAAAGATATCGAGTCACTAGGCTCCTTTATGGCACTCATATAGTACTACCAAAACCACATTGATGGTTTTGCTACAAAGGTAGTGCCTCTATCCAACTCTTAAAGAAAGATGTACTATGGACTAAGGCAGAACAACACACAAGTGCACAAGCTGCCAAGATTGCTGCAGTTCAATGCATAGTAGCTAGTCAGGAACTGATCAGGAACAGGCCACCAATAAACATCCATTCCAACAGCATATACATCTACAGCAGCCTGACAGACTTCCCCCCACTCTGGATAAAGTGGGGGTTTGCCCCTGTCATCTGCACTTCTCTTAAAATACGTTTTCCAGCAAGCCCTGGGGCAGAATTATGGAGCTATCAAAGTAAAAGCCCACTATAAAATCTCTGTAAACTGAAACATTAAAGCAGATGAACTGGCCCAATGGAGGGTGTGATAAGGACAATCTTAGTGCCCACCAATCCCTGAACTAAAGCAAACTGTGGCTATCACAGTCATGACAAACAGACAAACATTGAGGATTAGATTAGATTACATTACAGTGTGGAAACAGGCCCTTCAGCCCAACAAGTCCACACCGACCTGCCGAAGCGCAACCCACCCACACCCCTACATTTACCCATTACCTAACACTACGAGCAATTTAGCATGGCCAATTCACCTGACCTGCACATCTTTGGATTGTGGGAGGAAACCGGAGCACCCGGATGAAACCCACGCAGACAAGGGGAGAATGTGCAAACTCCACACAGTCAGTCACCTGAGGCAGGAATTGAACCCGGGTCTCAGGCGCTGTGAGGCAGCAGTGCTAACCACTGTGCCACTGTGCCGCCCACTATTTCACAGTATCGGATTCATTGGATCAGAGATACCAATACACCTTTCAAGGCGAACAGTACATCCAGACTTGCCTTCCCCAGGCATTCCATAACTCGCCCCTTATCTTCTATCAAAGGTTGGCCCGTGGCCTAGATCTTAAACAAACTCAGAGATCCAACCCAGATTGGAACCACATACTTCCAGGAAAATACCCAGGTGGCCGTAAAAATTGCAAAAGTAAAATTACAAGCAATGAGGGCCTGGTCTCTATGTAGTATTACTTCATGACCACAATCAAATAATTTATCAACATCATGATTTCCACAGACATCAAGGGATTGTTATCAGCCTGAAAAGGATTATAGCTTTATGTTGGTCATCCAACATTGACAAAGAGCTAAAACATTACATTGGTAATTGCTTAATATGTGCATAGATCAACGCATACGAGTATGGGTGGCACGGTGGCACAGTGGTGGCACAGTGGCATCAAATATTTGGTAAGCCATAGTTATGATATTTCATACTGACTATTTCAATTTATTTTGGTAGATCTAGCAACTTTTGATTTTTCATGACTTATCTATGGCTCTCCATTTTATCACAATAGTTTGGCAACTAGTTTGAAGACAGTTATTGTAGGGATTCTATGAATAACTGTCTTCGAACCCTTCTCACTCTGTTTTGTAGCCTTTTTGTCCCCAGTGAAATCCATATTTGTACTCAACTTGTTTTTTTTAATCCTGAGATGGCACTTGTCATCTTTCTGAAGTGCAGCAAAAACAAACTAAGTCTTTCTCCCACACAGCTGGTGTGGGCTTGAAAGAGGGTGTTGACTGTGAGGCATGCAGTGAGGTCAAGATATATGGTAGGGCCCTAGGGAGTGTTGCCAAACAAAGAGACCTAGGGTTGCAAGTGCTTCATTCCTTGACAGCGGAGTTGCAGGTATACAGGGTGGTGAAGAAGGCATTTGACATTGGTCATAAAATTGAATATGGGAGTTGGGATGTCATATTGCTGCTGTACATGACATTGGTGAGGTTATTTATAGAATACTCTATGCACTTCTGGTCACCCTTCTATAGAAATTATGTTCTTAAACTTGAAAGGATGCAGAAAATATTTACAAGGATGTTGCCGGGACTGGAGGGTTTGAGATTTAGGCAGAGACTGAATAGGCTGGGGCTTTTCTCCCTGGAGCATGAGAGGCTGAGGGGGTGACCTTATAGAGGTCAGAACCCAAAATAGACACACTCACCCATGAATCTACTGCCCTCACCTTGCTAGAAAGTTTAAAAGCTACATAAATGGCCACAGCAATAAAATGAGCACAAGACAAAAACACAGTCTGACTCTTCGCACTGCAAAATTCATAGCTCAGAATACAAGGTAGAGCAACAGGTTATGCTTCACGTTTATCAGCCTGATTCCTTCTGATATCTTTTGGGACCTCAATAAAGTAAGATAAATTTAGCCCCTTGGTATGTAAATTTTTGTTTGATTCAGGTAAACTGGGTGGCACCACATAAATCAAGCCCTGGGTCCCTCAATGTAACTTCCATCACTTTCACATCCTGACTGGGAAATGCAGTAACCCCTCATCCACAACTGCAGATCCAACCTTCGGATCTCGGGATCACCCCTTACTAGTCTCGAATGCACCCTGGGTGAGGACTTTGAATCCGATTTCCTCTCAAGCTACACAATGTGCTCCCAACCAGACTCCCCACTTAGTGGCTCACCACAGCACCACAGGTGCAAAATACAAAAGTGATTAACACAATACCTCAGGTCTGAGGAAGATAATTCCTCACTCCCTACTCATCTCCAATGAGGATGCAGACTTACTTGGACTTGGAATAACCCTGGCTCGATCGTTACCATTCACTGAACCACAACACTCATCTATCAATTATAGAACATAGAACAAAGAACATTATAGCACAGTACAGGCCCTTTGACCCACGATGTTGCACCACCCTGTGGAACTAATCTGAAGCTCATCTAACCTACACTATTCCATTCTCATCCATATGCCTAACCAATGGCTATTTAAATGCCTGTAAAGTTGGCGAGTGTACAACTATTGCAGGTAGTGCATTCCATGCCCCTATTACTCTCTGAGTAAAGAAACCACCTCTTAAAACTGTCTTATATCTATCACCCCTCAATTTAAAGCTATTTTCTCTCAAGCTAGCCATCACCATCCGAGAAAAAAGGCTCTCACTGTCCACCCGATCTAACCCTCTGACTACTTTATATGTCTCAATTAAGTCACCTCTCAACTTCTTCTCTCTAACGAAAACAGCCTCAAGTCCCTCAGCCTTTCGTCATAAGACCTTACCTCCATACCATGCAGCATCCTAATAAATCTCATCTGACCTCTTTCCAAAGCTTCCACATCCTTCCTATAATGCAGTGACCAGAACTGCACATAATACTCCAAGTGCGGTCGCATCAGAGCTTTGTACAGCTGCAGCATGACCTCGTGGTTCCAAAACTCAATCCCTCTACTAATAAAAGCTAACACACCGTATGCTTTCTTAACACCCCTATCAACCTGGGTAGCAACTTTGAGGGACCTATGTATATGGACATTGAGATCTCTCTGCTCATCTACACTACCAAGAATCTTACCATTCGCTCAGTATTCTGCATTCCTGTTACTCCTTCCAAAGTGAATCACCTCACACTTTTCTGCATTAAACTCCATTTGCCATCTCTCAGACCAGCTCTGCAGCTTATCTATGTCTCTCTATAACCTACAACAGCCTTCACCACTATCCACAATTGTATTGATCTTAGAGTCATCTGCAAATTTACTAACCCATCCTCCTATGCCCTCATCCAGGTCATTTATAAAAATGACAAACAGCAGTGGACCCAAAACAGATCCTTACAGTACACCACCAGTAACTGAACTCCAGGATGAACATTTCCCATCAACCACCACCCTCTGTCTTCTTTCATTTAGCCAATTTCTGATCCAAACCACTAAATCGTCCTCAATCCCATGCCTCCATATTTTGTTCAGTAACCTACCATGGGGAACCTTACCAAACATCTTACTGAAATCGATATACACCACATCAATGGTTTTACCATCATCCATCTGTTTGATCACCTTCTCAAAGAACTCCATAAGGTTTGTGAGGCACGACCTACCGTTCACATGCTGACTATCCCTAATCAACTTATACTTATTGAGATGATGATAAATCCTATCTCTTATAACCCTGTCCAACACTTTACCCACAACCAAAGTAAGGCTCACTGGTCTATAATTACCATTGTTGTATCTACTCCCCTTCTTGAACAAGGGAACAACATTTGCTATCCTCCAGTCTTCTGGTACTATTCCTGTAGACAATGATGACATAAAGATCAAAGCCAAAGGCTCAGTAATCTCCTCCCAGTAATCTCCTCCCTGGCTTCCCAGAGAATCCGAGGATAAATCCCATCTGGCCCAGGGAATTTATCGATTTTTACACTTTCCAGAATTTCTAACACATCCTCCTTGTGAACCTCAATCCCATCTAGTCTGGTAGCCTATTTCTCAGTATTCTCCTCGACAACATTGTCTTTTTCCAGTGCGAATACTGATGAAAAATATTTATTTAGTGCTTCCCCTATCTCCTCTGACTCCATGCACAACTTCCCACTACTGTCCTTGATTGGCCCTAATCTTACTGTAGTCATTCTTTTATCCCTTATATACCTATAGAAAGCTTTAGGATTTTCTCTGATCCTATCCAACAACAACTTCTCATGTCCCTTCCTTGCTTGTCTTAGCTCTCTCTTTAGGTCTTTCCTGGTTACCTTGTAACTCTCAATCATCCTAACTGAGCCTTCACATCTCATCCTAACATAAGCCTTCTTCTTCTTCTTGACAAGAGATCCAACTTCTTTATTAAAACCACAGCTCCTGCCCTTGACAACTTCCTCAGAGAGAGATGGGAGAGACAGGAAAGTGATCTTATGTATCTATAAGTTAATCAGAACTTGACAGAATCTTGCAAAAGCCTCAACCTCCACCATCCAAAAGATGCCCAGGTTAAGTGGAAGTAAATACCATCACTTCCCAGTTTCTCTCTAATGTCACAGATACCATCATGACTTAGTTGACATCCAGTACACTATGTTCCAAAATCTTTTCATTTTAAATGGGCAGCATGGTGACTCAGTGATTGGCACTGCTGCCTCACAGTGCCAGGCATCTGGGGCAATTCCACCCTTGGGCCTTTGTCCGTGTGGAGTTTGCACATTCTCCCCATGTCTGTGTGGGTTTCATTCGGGTGCTCCGGTTTCCTCCCACAATCCAAAGATGTGCTGGTCAGCTGAATTGGCCATACTAAATTGTCCCATATTGTCCAGGGATGTGCAGGCTAGGTGGATTAGCCAAGGTAAATGAAGGGTTACAGAGATGGAGTGAATCTGCATGGGATGTTCTTTGGAGGGTTGGTGTTGACTTAATGGGCCAAATGGCTTGCTTCCACACTGTAGGGATTTTATGATTCTGTGAAATATTGAGAAGACTGAATCTGTTGACTTCAGTCCCACCTACAAATGTTATTTCAAAGCCATTGACTCTATCCCATCTTCTGACAACTGTCTGAGGCTGATCCAGACTGTTCAAAGCAATGGCAAAACATTTCACCCCATGTTGTGCTTTCAATCACACCTCCAATAATCATGAAGGCCATCTGTTCCCACCTCATAGCATGACGTCACCTCAGTCTCAGGCCATCTGCCCCTGAAACACTGAAATTCATTCCTTTGTCACCTGAAGACTCAAATATCTCAGTTAGCTTCTAGCAATCAACCTCTTCACAATCTTGTGTTCATCCAAATTGCAGAGCCCCTTTGCTTCCTTTCACCAAGGCTTATTCACCCATCGTCTTTATGCTCACAAACCATCAAAAGCTTCTGAAGAAGAGCCAAAACTTTGAAATTCACCTCGCTTTCAAATTCTACCGTGGTCCATTTTTGACTACATAAACTCAGCTAGTCTTCCATCCCAATCTGAGCACCTCTAATTTCACCCTCTTGCGTATTCCTGATTTTAACTATTGCCATGCCTTCAAGTTTGAAAGCCACAAGGTGTGCAATTTCCTTCCCAAACTATTTGCCTTTCTACGTCACTTACCAACTTTGAAATATTCCTTTACCATCTGTAATCTGTCCAATCTTTTGGTTCCATGACCAAATATGTCCTTATTGGCACGTTGTCAATGTTGCTTCAAAGTATACAATTGAAATGCCTAATTGGATAATGAGAAAGATGTTTGGTATGCTTGCCTTAATTGATCAGTGCATTGAGTATAGGAGTTGAAATATCACGTAGCAGTTGTATTGGACATTAGTCAAGCCACTTTTGGAATATTGTGTTCAATTCTGGTCTCCCTGTTATAGGAAAGATGTTGTAAAATTTGAAAAGCTTCAGAAAAGATTTACAAGGATGTTGCCAGAGTTGGAGGATTTGAGCTATAGGGAAAGGTTGAATAGGCTTCAGCTATTTTCCCTGGAGTGTCCAAGGATAAGAGGTGACCTTATACAAGTTTATAAAATCAGGAGGAGCATGGATAGTGTGAACATTCAAGGTCATTTTTCCAGGGGAAGGGAGTCCAAAACTAGACAGCATGGGTTTAAGGTGAGAGGGGAAATAATTCAAAGGGACCTAATGGGCAACGTTTTCATGCAGAAGGTGGTGCATGTATGGAATGAGCTTCCAGAGGATGTGGTGGAGGCAGGTACAATCACAGCATTTAAAAGGCATCTGCATGGGTACATGAATAGGAAGGGTTTAGAGCCACATGGGCCAAGTGCTGGCAAATGGACTAGATTAATGTAGAATATCTGGTCAGCATGGACAAGTTGACTGAAGGGTCTGTTTCTGTGCTGAATATCTCTATGATTTTACTGTAAAGATGTGATTCAAAATGTATCTTTTCTGAGTGACTTGGACATATATGACTGTTCTGTTATTACAGAGTGAAATTGCTTATTAACAGTAATGAGAGAGTGCCTTCACTACACAGACTGCAGCAGTTCAACAAGTCTCCACTGGCAGCCGGGGACTGTGTTGGAAAAAGAGAGGGGCCGGGAATAGGTGACCATTTGACAACTGAGTAATGTCACTTAAATATGAGTCAGATGTTGAACAGTGATTTTTCTTTAGAGGAACTATTCTTGATCTCTTTTAGGAAGTGTGTTTGAGAAAACACTTCAAGGCAACAATGAAATCTACTGAAGGATTTTTATTTCTGTTATGTATAAATATGATTTACTTTATGTAACAATGTAGCACAGACAAGTTGAAAACTAAGGTATCCACCTGATGCTATGGATGGATCCTTTTGATCTACCCCATGTAATCAGTTAATTTCAGATATAATAATCAACTTACAGTGTACAGAAAGCCCAATAGGATTTTCACACTTTGTTGCACAAGTGCTTGTTACAAATGGATGGTCGGTGGGATTCTGTGAACATGGGTGCACGGTGATGGACAAAAGATGAGAGTTGGATCAACAATGCCCAGGAGGCCACACCAGGGAGAATTTCTGGAATATGAAATCAAAAATGGACCAAGGTCAGCATTAAAAACCATTTCCCAGAAAACCTCTTCGATCCATATAACAGACTGGTGATTAAGCCAATAGGCAAAATTTTGTTCGACAATATCTACCACAAATTAATGCCAATCATATTAGAGTATCGGGGAACCAGCTACCAGAATGGTGCCCTTAGCCACTGAAATGATTATACTAACTCTTGACTGATAGGATAATGAGAGAAGGAACAGGAAAATATGAAGGTAAAACATGACCTGTAACTAATAAGCATGAGAGAAGGGAACTCCTTAATGATCTCCAATGAGGCATGCGTGTCATAAGTAAATACCCTTGATTTGGCTAACTTGAATCGGTCAAAACCTTATCCTGACAAGTCAAACAAGCCTTAGAGGAATTAAACAAGGAAAACTTACAGGAGACAACAGAACAGGGAACCAGGCTAGCTACCATTAGTGACCATAATCAAAGGTCATGCAAAACAGATTATCCAGGGTAAAACCACAGGTGATAGCAGGTATCAAAATCACACCCTGTGTAGCATCTAAAAGACTGGATGGTTGAGCAACTGAGGGAAGACCTCAGGCAAGCCCGCAAGGGGAATATCCAGACCCGGGTCAGTGACAAACAGCTGGAATGTCTGGACTGGGAAAGAAAACATTCTCACATTTCCAGCTGCCAGTTGAGACAGTGAACCAAGATACACACTTTACAAGTCCCAGGCTTGGTGCTAGGAATCCCACTTATTCCTACTGACAGAGATGAAAATTTTGGCATTATAAAGAAAGGAACATGACGATGTATCATGGTTCTCTCTCATAAGCTGTAAAAAGAAAGCGGACACTGATAGGGAGCTCTCCAAATAAATGCAAACAAATGGACCATGCCATCAAATGTCCTAATAAATTGTGTCTGTAGTAATTTGACTGCTCTGACATTGTAGAATACCTGGATAAATTCATTTATAACCTATTGGTCAAAGTGCCTGATAAATGGCTAAAAGGCTCAGACAAAATTTGAAAGCACCAACACAAGAGAAAAAAGCCATTGCTCAAATGCTATTGTAGCTACATAACCTGACAAAAGATCTTTACTTACTTCTGCTTTATAGATCTAATGAGGAATAGAAGAAAGCTAGAAAATGTTATTCCACATCTGCCCAACCAAACGCATTCTGATTTATATCTCACACACCCTTTCCCTCTCATTCTCACCAATTTAAAGAAACATATCTAACATTCAGATGGAATGCAATTAAACATGTGTGTGAAATCTAATACTGAGAAGTGCTGACTTTATATTAGTCATACCCTTAATTTAAAGCCATAAACTCAGGTTTTTGGGATGTTAGATTAGTGTAATACAGATAGACAGTTTTACACATTATTCACCTTTCATGAGCGTTTACGACATGTCTAAAAATTTGTAATTTATGCATTAGGCTTAAGGCCGATGTTCCACCAAAACATGGATTTTGTTTGAGCTCAGCACTGAATTCAAATGGTCCTACAAAGTTCAGGTTTCCGAGATGAATTATGTCTCAAAAAATAATGACTGGTCATAATTCCAGATCAGGTACCACCTGTTACGTCTAAAGTTTCTTAGAATCTCCATGAATTGCGAAAAGCAAGACAAAGTCTGTTAACTTCCTGTGGTTTGCTGTGTGTCAATGCTATATTTCGATTTGTTGACTCCTTACCTGCTGGAATAATTATTGCTCATGACTCCCAAGACATTACCTTGACCTGGTGCAGACTTAAACTGCTGTCTGGTAAGAGGAGGACCCTTACTACAGAGATTGCTGCATTTTTGAGGTCAGCTTTCATCATGAAGATTGGAGAATGATCACACTTCAATGCCGACCATAGAATCTGAGGTTGTAGTTACTCCTGTTTCTATTCTTTAATCATAGTATGTATTAAATACAAACAACACAGCTGACCATGATCAATATATGATTTGTCTTTTTATAAGCAAAAAGGTTTTTAAAATATATCAGCAGCATTTTTTTAAATGAACAATACTTAATGGTCATGCTTTGCCAGCATGTTAAGTATGCAATATTAGTAAAACAATATCCCACCACTGGTATTTTTTTCTTGGCTGTTACATGTTCTACTGTCAAGAGTCATGTCTAAATATATAATCTCCAGGCACAGTTCCTGAGAAATTGCTGTCATTTGCTCATCACTTTTGTTCTAATGTGTTTTCGGTTGAGGATATTTTTATTCTGCCCTGTTCTTGCTCACAGGTTGTTAAGTTACAATGTAATTATTCTCAACTGTCTCCTATGTCTAATATGATTGCGTAAATGCTTAGAGAAGGCTCAAATGTATCTCTTTGGATTCTATTTTCTATTCAAAATCTCAGGTCCCTTCCCTCAGTACCATTGCATCTATTATCTAATATTAGAATGGTTCTATGGCAACAACTAAGTTCTGCTGGTGTAATGCTTATTTTCTGTGCCTGATATTTCTGAAGAATCCAATGCCTGGAATCTCCTTCTGGTATTCTAATTTTTGAAGCATTTCCTTTTTTGTATTGTAAATCAAATGCACTTATTTTATTGGTTGTAAAGGCATTTGGAAACTCCTGAAGTCACAGAAAGGTATAATATAAATGCAGGTCCTTTCTTCCTTTTTTTCAAAATATTTGCACATTTTTCTTTTAAATGTTAGAATACATTGTGCTCCCAGCAATGTTTCTCTATATTCTAATAACCTATTTGTAACAATTAAAAATACTTCTAAAAGGTCCCTTTTTATTGTTTTGGTTTAGTTCAAATTTATGTTTAAAATTTTGGACTTGCTGACGAGTGAAATTCATTTTCACTCATTTTGCCTTAGTACATTCTATCACATCATGAATTGCGGTAAATAATTAAACAACTAATAGGGGGAAAATATTCCACAACATCTCTGTCCTTTATGATGGGAAGGCCTAGCACACAATGGAAAAGACAAAGCTGAAGCATTTGTACCTACTCTCAATCAGAAGTTCTGCAGATGATCCATCTCGGCCTCCTCCTGCAAGGGTAATATTAGCAACAATACCACTTAAGAAGCTCAACCTCACCCAAGACAAAGCAGCCCGCTTTATTCACGCTCATCACCTTCACCATGCAATTCCTGCTCCACTCATACACAGAAGCACCAATACTTCCAACCCATAAGATGCATTGCAGTAACTAACACTTCCTTAGCATTATGGGTTTCAGTGCTGAGCCCATTCAATTCACTTCACATGATATTGGGAAACAAGTAGAATCCTGTTTAACAATGACCTGCTCACTGATGTTCATTTTGGGTTCTTGCAGAAGAACCCAAAATGAACATCTGAAGACCCTGAGCTCATTGCAGCCTTGGTTCAAACATGGACAAAACAGCTGAAATACAGAGGGGAGGTGAGAGTAATGGCCCTTAACTTCAAAGCAACATTTAATTGAATGTGGCATCAAGATGCCCTTACAAAATTGGAGTCAATGGAAATTGGGAGGAAAACTCTCCCCTGGTTGAAGTCACATATGATGAAAGAGAAGATGTTTATGATTGTTGGAGATCAGTTATCTAGGGTATTATCAGGATAATATCCTAGGTCCAACTGTCTTCAACTGCTAAGTAAATTACCTTCCCTCCACCATAAAGTCAGAAATAGTACTTTTCCTTAATACATTCTATCACATTCAGTCATGAATTGTGGTAAATAATTAAACAACTAACAGTTGGTAAATATTCCACAATGTCGCCATTCTTCATGATAGAAAAGTCCAGCACATCAGCACAAAAGAAGTAAAGTCAATTCTGACAAAGGCTCACCAGATCCAAAATATTAACTCTGATTTCTATTCACAGATGCTGCCAAACCTATTGAGCATTTCCAGCAATTTCTGTGTTTGTTTCTGATTTCCAGCATCAGTAGTTCTTTCAGTTTTTATTCAGAAGTAGGGATGTTCATTGATGGTTATATACAGTTCAATATTTGGGAACTGAAACAGTCTGCAAAAATATGAAACAAGACATGGACAACATCTAGGTGTGGACTGATATTGACAAGTATTATGAATGTCAGGCAACAGCCATCGCCAAGAAGATACAATCTAACCGTCACTGTTTGAGATTCAATAGCATTACAATCACGAAATCTCACACTATCAACATTCTGAGAGGTAAACTTTGAACAAAAATTGAATTGGTCAGCATGTAAATACCATGACCACAGGAGTAGGTCACAGGTTAGGAATTCAGCAGGGAATAGCACAGATTTTGTGTCCCTAATTCCTGTGCATCATGTCCATGAGCTGAAAATGTGTCGCTGGAAAAGCGCAGCAGGTCAGGCAGCATCCAAGGAGCAGGAGAATCGACGTTTCGGGCATGAGCCCTTCTTCAGGAATGAGCCATCATGTCCATGACACAAGTTATGAATATGTTAGAATACTTTTCACTTGCATGGGTAATATTAGCAACAATACCACTTAAGAAGTTCAACCTTACCCATGACAAAGCAGCCTGCTTCGTTCACACCCCACCCATTACCTCCAACATGCATTTCCTGCTTCACTCATACACAAAAGCACCAATACTTACAACCCACAAGATGCACCGTGGTGACTAAGTAAGACTTCCTTGATAATGCTTTCCAACTCCAGTTTTTATGACTTAGAAATATAAAGGCAACAGATGTATGAGAACACAACCATCTGCATGTGCCTTTCCAAGACCATACCGTTCTCACTTGGAACTAGTTTGCTGTCACTTTCTCCAGGTGAAGGAACTCTCTTCTTAACCTTATTGTGGGTGGACATACATCCCAAAGACTGTGGTGTTTTAAAGAGATAGCTCACCACCGGGAATGGACAACAATTACTGGCCTCACTTGCAACTTCCCAGCTGCTGAACTAAACAATTAAAACATCTTCAATATCTTGAACAACCCAAATCCTCTTAACCTCCTCTTCAAGAGAAAAGAATTCCAGATTCTTAACTAAAGTCTTTCATTGTTGAATCATGACAATTTAGTTTCTTCTTCATGCTGGCTGAAGCTTTCATGTCTCATTTAAATAAAGAACCCAAAACATAATCATAATTATTTATCAATCATTTCTTCAGGCTTTTAAAATATTTTCCCATTAATTTGATTACAAATTAGGGAAAATGTGGAAAAATTACATCTTAAATGCATTGAAATTATTCAATTGAAGATGTAATGGCCAATTGGGGATTCCCTCATTGTAATTCTTCTTGAATATTTTGACTTTGTTTTAAACAAAGATTTGTATAAGCTTACAATGAGCTCTGCTGTTGTAATCTTTAGCAAATTTCAGATTGTATGTCTGTTTTTCCACAATTTTAATATAATTTTTCCTTACATTGTCAAAGATTTGAATATCTGTTGATTAAGCCTCACATTTTCTAATTCTTTTAACAAATTAAGTTACATTCAGTCATCTATGATCTGCTCTAAATTGACATTAGTGTTCCCAACATCAAATTGTATCCAAAATTTTGCATGTGCAATTTATTGTGTTGTCTCTGACCTCTTGTCAGTGCTCAAATTCCCCTTTGTAGTTAACTGCATGATATATTACTTTAGTCACTGTCATGTTTTGATGTTAGGCTCCAAATAAAAAAAAACAAGATCATAGTTCTTCGAAAGGTAAGTGGCTATTGTAAGACTGACACTTTAAAATCTGGTTGTATACGTCCCTTCACTACTAGCTGCCCTTCAGGCAATTTAAGATAAACTTAGTAACACAGCAGCAAAGTAGGTTATTCAGTTACAGGATTTAACTGGTCAGTCCAGTTATGATTCTGGTCAAGAGTGTACGGGGTGAATCAGCTCCCATTGTTTTCAATCTCCATTGGGCATGGCAAAGATTTTACACTGTTTTTGAAAATGAAACTCTAGCTCTCTACAATTAAAATATGCTTAACTTGTTTACCAGAAACAATGAGGAGCCAATAACA
Source organism: Chiloscyllium plagiosum (assembly GCF_037043375.1). Classification (NCBI taxonomy): domain Eukaryota; kingdom Metazoa; phylum Chordata; class Chondrichthyes; order Orectolobiformes; family Hemiscylliidae; genus Chiloscyllium; species Chiloscyllium plagiosum. The sequence goes on from NW_028270144.1 coordinate 39,349,891, forward strand.
ACCTTTTTCTTAAATGTAAGAATGAACAATTTTATTACTTGTTATCTCTGAGAATAATAAGAATACATAATATTAAAAATATAAGAGAGTAAGTTAGTTATGATGGAGCTGTGTATCACGTTAGTTCGGCCACAGTCAGAATACTGTCTGCAGTTCTAGTCATCATGCAACAGGGTGCAGAGGTGATTCACTAGCATGATATCTGTGCTAAAGTATTTCAGCTATGAAGTGAGGCTAGACAGGCTGAAGATTTTTTGCTTAGAATCTGAGAAGTCTGAGGGGAAATCAGATTGAAGTATTCAAAATTTGAGGGGCATTGATAGGGTGGACAGGAAGAAACTTTTCCCTTAGAAGAGTGATCAAATATAAAGAGGTGTAGATTTCAGGCAATGGGCAGAAGGGTAACAGGGAAATTAAGGAAGGTTTTTATTTCATCCAGAGGGTGCCATGTATCTAGAGCTCACTGCCTGAAAGGGTGGTTCAGTTGGGAATAATCATGACATTTTAAACGTATTTAGATGATCACTTGAAGCATCATAGCATATAAGGTTATGAACAAGGTGCTAGGAAATGGAATTAAAGTAGATAGGCGCTTAATGAGCAGAATGTACACAATGGGTCAAACAACCTCTTTCAGTGCTGCGAAACTCTGATTCTATACATGCACACAGATACAAAGTTTAAAAGAGATAGTGACAAGTTCAAAAGGATGATGACAGTCATATACAGTTTAAAGTACTTAGGACGTCTGAGAAATATACAGGTTGTGTATCAACAGTGGTGTTTAAATAAATTCTGTTTTGCTTAAAGCCGAGTGGTTTGACCAGCTGCATGATGCCTGGAATATCCACTTCATATCTGCTTTTAAAATAAGAAAAGTTTAGGGTCTAGTCTACCTTCTTGAAATATTTTGAGGAAGTCTGGTCTGGTCCATAACAGACATTGTCAATTGGCCATGTTGGACATCCAGTTTCAGGAGACCGGGATTGGGTGAGGGGTGGTTAGCCATGGTCTGACCTGCAAGTCCATTGCAGTACACCAGGAGATTTGCTGTAAGTCAGTTGGGGACCAGCACAGAGATTGTTCAGGGATCTGTTCACTCATCAGGCAGGGCTGTCTCCCTGACCTGTCAGGGATGTGGCCATGGTCAATCTGAGGGGGTTATCAGGAACCACTGCTGGCCTGGGGAGATGGGAGAAGTAATTTGTGGGGATTAGAAGCAGTTTGTTGAGATGTGGAGAGGGTGATAATTGTGAAGGGGGACGGGTCAACATAAAAGGGTGTGAAATGGTAGATCATGGGAGGCTATTGCTGTATGTCTAAGGCTCAGCAATAGGAAGATGAGAAGTTAAATAAACAGATTGCTTGGAACTTTGGAACAAAACATGGTGTCACTATTTATGAAATGTGTTAAGAAAAAGCCAGGGAACTACAGACCAGTAAGCCTGACATCAGCGGTGAGCAAGTTGTTGGAGGGAATCCTGTGGGACAGGACTTACATATATTTGGATAAGCAAGGACTGATTATAGATAGTCAATATGGCTTTGTGCATGGGTAATCAATTCTCAGTATCTTGATTGAGTTTTATTTGAGGAAGTAATGAAGAAGATTGATGAGGGAAGAAGGTGGACATGATCTATATGGACTTCAGTAAGGCATTTGACAAGGTTCCTTATGACAGACTGGTTAGCAAGGTTAGATCTCATGGAATACAGGGAGAACTATCCATTTTAACACAGAATGGGCTCAAAGGTCATGGTGGAAGGTTGCTTTTTAGATTGGAGGCCTGTGACCAGTGGTGTGCCACAAAGATTGTTACTGGTTCCATTGCTTTTCATCATTTATGTAAATGATTTGGATGTGAATATAGGAGGAATAGTTAGTAAGTTTGCAGATGACACCAAAATTGGAGATGTAGTAGATAGCGAAGAAGGTCACCTCAGAGTACAGCAGGATCTTGATCAGATGGGCCAATGGGTCAAGGAGTGGCAGATGGAGTTTAATTTAGATAAATGTGAGGTGCTGCATTTTGGAAAAGCAAATCAGAGCAGGATTTATATACTCAATGGTAACAGTCTGGGAGGTGTTGCTGAACAAAGAGATCTCGGAATGCATAGATCCTTGAAAGTGGAGTCTCAGGTAGGTAGTGAAGAAGGTGATTAGAATGCTTTACTTTACTGGTCAGAGCATAGGAGTTGGGAAGTCATGTTGCGACTAAATGGGACATTGGTTAAGCCACTTTTGGAACATTGTGTGCAATTTTGTTCTCCCTTCTACACGAAGGATGTTGTGAAACTTGAAAGGTTCAGAAAATATTTACAAGGATGTTGCCAAGGTTGGAGCTTTGAGCTATAGGGATAGTCTGAATAAGCTGGGGTTGTTTCCCTTGAGCGTCGGAGGCTGAGGGCTGACCTTATAGAGGTTTATAAAATTATGAGGGGCATGGATAGGATAAATAGACAAAGTGTTTTCCCTGGGTTGGGGAGTTCAGAACTAGAGGGCATAGGTTTAGGGTGAGTGGGAAAGATTTAAAAAGGACCTAAGGGACAAAATTTTCATGCAGGGAGTGGTGCATGTATAGAATGAACTGCCAGAGGAAGTGAAGGAGGCTGGTACAATTGCAACATTTAAATGGCATCTAGATAAGTATATGAATAGGAAAGATTTAGAGGGATATGGGCCAAGTGCTGGCAAATGGAACTAGATTAATTTGGGATATCTGGTTAGCGTAGGCTGTCGCCTCCCACATCAGCTTTCAAAGCAAGTCCTGTCTTGGACTTCATACCAATACTATCCATACAGAGAATGCCACTCATCCTTGGTATCTCTGCTCTGGGCAAGTGGAAGATGTGCTGAGACACTGGGATGGATGATGGTGATCACTGAGATATGATATTTTGCCAAGTAAGAAAATCAGCACCTTTAACCTTCTACACCACACCAGCATGACCAAAGCAATAAGCGCAATAAGTAATCAATTGTGAATCCTGTTCAATGAAATTAAGTTGCACAGAGTCTCCTCTCAACAGCTGCAAATGTTTTGATGCTCCTGTGGTCAACCTGATCATAGCCCTCAAGGCTGATTTCAAAGAGGAACTGTTTTGGACGTGATACAAAAAGGAGAAGGGCACACTGGCTGAGGAACAACAGTTAGAAGCTAAAGAACTTCAGATGACCGTGCCTTTCAACAATCTGGACAATGAATGACTCTGAAAAATCTAATAAGTCGAGTTCCTTTAGTGCTACTCTGTCCCTTACCCTGAAATTGTTCTCTAGTTTCTTTCCTATCTCCTCGCAGGCCCTCTCTGAACTCAACCTGTTCATGACTCCCATCTCTTTCTCCCTCCAACCTGCTGATAAGTGTCACTTCCTGCTTCTTGTGTTATCTGATGTTGTAAACTGTTCACCCTCTTCAGATTGCCCCTCTTTCCTATAAGTTTGCCTTCACTGCAAGGTAGGACCTCAAAGGTAGCAATGTCAGGGTTAATCCCAAAGCCATGTGTTAGTGACATCAAAAAATAGGAGAACAGATCAAATGAATGCATGGCTGGTGGGAAGAATTTAAATTCTTGAGGCATTGGGACTGATTCTGTGGAAGTTGGAATCTATACAAGCTGAACAGGTTTCTCCTCAGCAGTACCTGGATCAATATCTTCACAGGGGCATTTGCTCGTACAGTGGGGAATGATTTAAACTGGAGTCGCAGGGGAATGGGAACCTGTGCATGGGAGATAATGAGGAAAACAAAGATAGAAATGAAAGATAGAAAAGTAGAAAGACAGAAGAATCAAGGGCTCACAGCAAATAGTGTCATAGTACAAATGACAAATCAATAAGTACTATATTTAAATGTATGTGCCATTTGCAGCAGGCAGATGAATTAATAGTGCAGTTAGGTGTAAATGGTTATGATATGATTATGACTACAGAGACTATAGCATGACCAAGACTGGGAACAGGACATCAAAGAGGATTCAATCTTTAAGAGGGCAGGCAAAATGGAAAAGGAGGAGATGTAACGGTGTTAATGAAAGACGAAATTAGTGCAAAAGTGAGAAAAGAAGTTGCTGCAGGAAATCTAGATGTGGAATCATCTAAATAGAGCTAAGGAGCAAGGATAGTGAAAATATTAGTGTGAATTGGCCTCCAAACTGTAATTGTAAGATGGCATTGAACAGGAGATTAGAGATGCATGGAAAAAGCTGCACAGTAAGCATGGGCAATTTTAATTTACATATAGACTGGACAAAAAATAACATGAATTAATTCCTGGAGTGTATACAAATGGATTTTTAGACCGTAGATTGAAGGACCAAGTTCGAGGCTGGTTATCCTGGATTTGAGTTTGTACAATAAGAAACATTTAATCCATAATCTTATTGTGCGATGGTCCTTTAGGAAAAAATGACCATAACATGATAGAATTTTTGTATTGAGATAGAAAATCAAGTTTGATCCAAAATATGAAGTCCTAAATCTAAACAAAGGAAACTCTACAGGTATAAATTGGCTTTGATAGATTGGTTAACCTCAGCAAAAAAGAATATTAGCGGATCGGCAATGGTTACTATTTAAGGTACAAATGAATGCATTGTAACATTCCCTTTGGGTGAAGGAACACAACAGAAAAGTGACACAATCATGATTAACAAAGGTATTAGCGAACAGTATTAGATTCAAAAAGGAGTCCAATGAAATTTTTGAAAAAGGTAGTAGCAAGCCTGAGGATGAGGACCAGTTTAAAATTCAGCAACAAAGAATCATGGATTTTAAGAACATCTGTAGGCAAGTAAATAGAAGAATATTACTGATATGAGTGCAGACAAATGTAAGTGTCTTACAGTCTTCATCAAGAACATTGAAAATGGAGTACAAGGACATGGTAGGGCAATTAATCAACTATTTTAGTTCTCTCTTCACAGAAGAAGGCACAAAATATTCCCTATTCAGAGGAGGATTTGAAGGAAATTAGTATTTGTAAAATAAACAATACTGGAACAATTAATGGGATAGTCCATAGGGTCAAATTGTATAGCACTGGAAGAGCACAGCAGATCAGGCAGTTTCTGAGGAGCAGGAGAGTCGACGTTTCAGGCATAAGCTCTTCATCTGCTCCTCAGATGCTGCCTGACCGGCTGTGCTTTTCCAGTGTTACACTTTTCGACTCTGATCTCGAGCACCTGCAGTTCTCACTTTCTCCTAGTCCCTGGGTCTGATAATCTACATGTCAGGAAGCAGTCAGGGAAATGATGCATGTCCATAATTCTGTGGATTTTGATACGGTAACAGCAGATTTGAGGGTGGCAAATCATAGAAACCTTACAGTATGGAAGCAGACCATTCAGCCCATCAATTTTACACCGCCCCACTTTAGAGCATCCCACATCCCAACTCTATCTCTGCAACTCTGCATTTCCCATGGCTAATCCACCTAGCCTGCATATACCTGGATACTATGGGCAATTTAGCATGGTCAAACGACCTAACCTGCACATAGTGTCATGGAGTCATACAGCATGGAAACAGACCCATCAGTCCAACCAGTACAATCCAAACATAATCATAAACTAAATGAGTCCCACCAGCCTGCTCGTAGCCCATATCCCTTCAAACTTTCCCTATTCATGAACCTATCCAAATGTCTTTTAAACATTATAATTGTACCCACATCCACAACTTCCTCAGGAAGTTCATTCCACATGCGAACACGTTCTGTGTAAAAAGAAAATTGCCCCTCATGTCTTTTGAACCTCTCTCCTCAAAAATGTGTCCCTAGTTTTGAAATCCACTCTTTGGACTACAGGACGAAACCAGAACAACTGGAAGAGATTCGCACAGATATAGAGAAAATGTTCAAACTCCACACAAACAGTCACCCAAGAGTGGAATTGGACCCAGGTCCCAGCCACTCTAAGGCAGCAGTGCTAACCACTGAGCCACTGTGCTGCCCACCAAATGTATGCCTACTGTTTAAAAATGGAGGAAGAAAGCCAGAAATCGTAAACTGATAAGCCTTACGTAAGGAATGGGAAAATTCTGGAGTCTGTTATGAAGGATATAATAACAGGGCACTTAGAAAACACCAATGGGGTTACACATTGTCAACATAGACTTATGAAAGGGAAATTATATTTGACAAACCTAGTAGGGTTCTTGAAGACTTATCTAATAGAATAGATGAGAGTAAACTAGTGGGTGTGGTGTATTTTAATTAACATAAAGTTTTGGATAAAGTCCCACAAAAGAGATGGTTGTGCAAAATCAAAGCATTTAGGGTTTGTGTTGAGAACTGGCTAGCAGCTAAGAAACAGACGGTAGGAATAAATGGGTCATTTATGACAGAGAAGGCAGTGAAAAATTGATTACCAGTGCTTGGGCCCTGGCTGTTCACAATTTATATTAATGATTTGAATGAGGGAATCCAGTGTAGCATTTTCAAATTTGCTGATGACAAAATTAGCTTGTGAGGTAAGTTGTAAGGACACAGAGGCTTCAGAATGATGTGGAAAAGTTGAATGATTGGCAAATGTAGCATAACATGGCTAATTTCAGTAGAAAAAAAGAATGGCAGAAAACTATTTCATTGGTGATAGATTTAAAATATTGATGTACAAATCAAACCTGCGTGCTGTTATACACGAGGCATTGAAACAACTGTGCAGGCACAGCAAGCAGTTAGGAAGCAAGCGGTAATAAGAACAAGGAAGTGTGATTGCAGTTACAGAGGACCTTGGTGCTATCACACTTGTGAACAGTTATTTCTCCTTACCTCCACCTTGCCATAGAGGGTGTGCAATCAGTGTTCACCACACTGATTCCTGGGGTGGCAGGTTTATCATTAGAGGAGAGATTGGGTTGACTGGGCATTTAGAAGATTGAGAAGGGACCTAATTGAAAAGTATAAATTCTGACAGGGTTGGTCCGACTGGATATTGAGGTGGTGTTTCACCTGGCTGGGGAGGATCCAGAACAAGGGAGGTTGGTCTCAGTATGTGTGGTAGGCTATTTTGGACAGAGATGAGGGAAGATTTCTTCACACAGTGGGTGGTGAACCTATGGAATTCTGTACAGAAGGCTGTGGAGATGAAATCACAAATATATTTAAGAAAAAAATAGATAACTTTGTTCAGGGGTATGGAGGGATATGGATGAGTATGGTGTTGAGATAGAGGGTTAACCATAACCAAGTTGGAGGGGAAGTAGCCTTGCTTGGCTGAAGTGACTAGTCTTGCTCCTTGTTTTATGTGTATGGTAACATCCTGTGTATAATTCCAACTGCTAATGTTGCTGAACACTTTGTTCTTTCTATGCAGTTCATGCTGTTCAGTACAGATTTACAAAGATGGATATCATTACAACATCAAATGGCCCACTCATTCAATCATGATGATGTTTCATTTCATTATGGATGCCACAGAAAGATAGCTATTCTTTAGTGTTAGGACATGATGTAACACTAAGACTAGCTAACCTCTATACCCTCATTCTCGTAGCTGCAGCTGAAGTGACAGTCACACATACAGCTCATAGTGAAAATTGAACATCTATGTGTGAATGTGCAAACCCATACCACCTATGCATCTCTATATCATCTTCTTCTTCTTTTCCCATCCCACTACGTCTTGGTGCATTCTGGCATCCTCAGACAGGTGGAAGGAGTTTGCTCTATAATAGAGCCTGTTGGCTTTGAGATTTCAGGTGAGCTATGCCAAAGAGTTTCTGGCTGAAAAATTCAGACTTGCTGAGTGTGTCCTGCCCAGAGGCAGATTTGGTATCATTTTGACCTGAATCCGCACAGGGTGAAAGGTGACAAGCAGGGTGGAACTAGAGGACGAGGACATCTCCAGAGAGTCTAGAGAGGAGACTTCTGGAGGGTGTTTATGTAGTTCCTCACCCTGGTGGCTGCCTCCTGGAAAAACAGAGTCTCTTTGGAGGATGAAAGAACTACAGCGGGGTTCATTGTCCCTCTATTACTTTGCCATTTGTTGTGAGCACCATGGCTAGAGCAATGGAGTGCAGGTTTGTGTACAAATCCAGCGGACATTGAGTGTGCTGAAAGTAGTTCCCCATGACAATACCAACCTGTCTGTGGGGGCTGCCAGATTTCTGCATGCCAGAAGTAGCATGGTACAGCTAACATTGGTGGATTTCTCCAACCTTTAAGTCAGTTTGCCCAGGGTTCGAACAAGCCTGTTTGCTGCTTGTACATTGCAATGAAGTTATAAATGGCTATCACCACAGGATCCTCTCGAGCCTGGGACTGGACAGGTGCCCCTTCTCCAGCAACCCTCCAAGCGACCCGAGACATTTCTTCCTCCAATTGCTATGGCAATGTGGCAGCAATATGCTTGCCAGGCTGTGCTCCAGTAATGTACCCAATGAGGTGTCAGTATCTGCTCTGGTGGGTATTGCACTCGGCACTCTTGCTGATGCTTCCTCTGAGGATCTGTGGCTTCTTTATCAGAGATGATAATCAGATTAGCCGCTTTTTTCAGGTCGGAGCCTGTGCAAATGCCAATGATATCTGCATGAGACAAGAGAGACATGAATTGCAAAGGAGGAGTAGACGTTTATGCATGATAAGAATTAATTTACAGTGTGATAATGGGAGAGTAGCAAGGCCAAACAGCCTTTAATTTGCTATATATCATGATGACTCAAAACAACAACGAACAATGAATCCTACTTGGTTGCTGGGATTTGGAGTTATTTTTTGTTGGGACACGGAGGTCTTTACATTAGTTAACATAAATGTCCATGGTTCTGTTCAATGAGGGCAAAGTTCATCTACTCAACTGGGATGAAGAGATGGATATTGGGCATCTCATGCTCTGTCTTGGCTTTCTCCTGTGGGACATTTACTCCTGAAGGGGAATAAAAGGAAGGGTTGAGTGAGATGGACGCGGCTGGCACAGCTGTTAGTACTGGTGCTGGTGGGGGTAAACTGGTGAGGTATCCTGACAGTGAGAGGGTAAGCAGTGCAGTGGGCATGCAGGGTTAGAAGTCTGGGAATGAGTGATGTGGGTGCGAGTGAGGGAACTTGTTGCATGCAATTGTGTAGTTGTGGACTGTGAACTTTGATGGAAGATGGGTGCAGGAGCAAGGTTATAGCCAGGTAGCTGAAAGAAGATAGTGTCAACTTTTTGCACAACATAGATTATCAATAACTTTTTTTCTGCACTACTGCATATTCCTCTGCACTGTGGACAATATACTGACCCAGTAGGCAACTGCAGACCAGGCTGGCAGGGTCGGCTGCTGTGGTATTCTCTGAGATTCCTCCAGGAAAGAGGATGGCTGTCCTCTACACCAGCCTGACAATCAGGACTTCCAGGTCCTCATCCATTAATCAGGGTGACATCCTGCCATTATCAGCCATCTCTGGGGCAGTTGTTCACATGCAGGAACTGTGAAGGGCAGCTTTTGGCAGTCAGCACTTGACCCGGTGTACGACCTCTGTTTAAATATAACACTGAATCCTGGGTGGTTGTGACAGTGGCATATACTTTCACCACTGTCAAGCTCACAATACGATGATTCACTAGTGAGTGAGTAACATTGGATTACATGAGATAATGTGTTCCAGGGAAACCCTTCATGAACCTTCTCGGAACAGACCAATTTTTGGTAAAAGTTCTTTTTATTTTAATTCATTCATGGGATGTGGGTTTTGTTAGTTGGGCCAGCATTTGTTGTCCATTCCTAGTTACCCTTGAGAAGATGGTGGTTGAGCTGCTTTCTTGAAACACTGCAGTTCATGTGCTCTAGGCAGACCCATTAGGAAGGGAATTCCAGGATTTTGATCCAGTGACACCATGGAATGGCAATGCATTTGCAAGTCAGGATGATGAGTGGCTTGGAGAGGAAATTTCAGGTGGTGGTGTTTTCATATATCTGCTGTCCTTGACTTTCTAAATGGTAGAGACTGTGGCTTTGGAAGGTTCTGCCTATGCAGCATCGGTAAATTCAGCTCATGGAATCTAGAAGCATGTATGATGTTCAGTGTTAGGATGCTGTTACTCATTTTATATTTTTCTTCCTTTTTGAACCAAGGTATTATTTCATTGGGTGACTAGATCTTTGGCATTATGAGCATATCCAAGATTAATATATGATAGTGAGCAATTCAGCGCATTCAAACATGCTGTTACTAAAACCAAATGCGTGATTTTTTTTATTACGATAATGCCTCTTTTTTCAGCACAGAACAATAGAATCATACAATGAAGCAGCACAAAAATATTGAGCCATTTATGCTTTGTCAGCTCTTTAAAAGAGGTAACTAATTTATTCTATTCCCTTTTCGCCTTCCATAACCCAAGAGCATTTTTCCAGTCCAAATATTTATGCAAATTGCTCTTGGAAGTTATGATTGCACCTGTTTCTGCCATTCTTTTAGGCATTTAAATTCATAATGACTTGCAGCAATTAGCCATATTCCATAGTTATGTTTAGCATTTTAAAATTACGCAGTTATCTCTGACTGCTGCCAGGGGCAAAGTTGGAGTTGCTGGTGAATGAGCAGAGATTGTGCTGAGGACAAAAGTCAATGGCAAAGGAATATGCTTTCATAAAATCTTTTACCAGATCACTCTATATTTTATTTTATTTTTTTTTCCTCAAAGTTTTAGCCATGCTAATCTTGTTTTTTTTTTCCCTACATATTTTCTATGTCCCATACTTCAGCCCTGGGTTTGTCATTAACTTTACTTTGTGACCTTGAGCATTGTGTGCAGTTTGGGTCTCCTTGAGAAAGGACATTCTTGCTATTGCGGGAGTCCAGTGAAGGTTCATCAGACTGATTCCTGAGATGGTAAGACTGGCATATGAAGAAAGATTGAATCAACTGGGCTTGTCCTTACTGGAATTTAGACAAATGGAGGGGGAGGAAATCGCACAGAAACATATAAAATTCTGAAGGGACTGGATAGGCTAGATGTGGGAAGAATGTTCCTGATGTTGGGGAAGTCCAGTACTAGGCACCCCAGTCTAAGAATAAGGGATAAGCCAGGAAGAATTTCTTCACTCAGAGAGTTGTGAACCTGTGGAATTCTCTACCATGGAAAGCTGTTGGGACCAGTTCATTAGATATGTACAAGAGGGATCTGGACATGGTCCTTGCAGCTAACGGGATCAATGGGATATGAAAGTGGGAATGGGATATTGAAATTGCATGATCAGCCATGATCATAACGAATGGCAGTATTGGCTTGAAGGGCTGAATGGCCTACTCCTGCACTTATTTTCTATGCTTCTATTTATTTTAAATGTTAATTTTTCTATCTCTCCAAAGTACTGTACTTTTGGTGAATCTATTATAACAATTTATCGAGTTTGTAACTTAATCATTTCCTGATTGGAGTATCCAATTATTTTCCAATTTCTCATATAGTAGCGTTTCAGTCAGATGTAGAAATGTCCTTCATTTCTCACTGACATTAGTTTTCAATTAACTATCTGTATCCTTCAATGGTTTATTTCTACCTTTTTATTTTTATTATTCCTAAATATTTTAGTTCCACCAGTAATAGTTTGAGAGGACTAAATCTTCTCACCACCATAGATAAAATGAGCCAGTTAGAAATTGATTTTGACACGAGAGGTATTTGAGCAGACATTTAATTCCAACCACTGGAATAAAAATGGAGCTATCAGGTTGAGTGTCAGAGAGGCAAATTTCTTATTGATGCTCAAAGAATAGTTCCAATGACAGCTGGGTAGATTAGCAGCCAAGATTATATCACCTTCCAAGTGAGGAGATCACAACAGAAAATAGCAAGACTTAAAGAACCCGAGTGACAATAAAGCTATCATCTTCTAAGATGATGAAATGCATAATACTACAATATAATTTATGGACATACAATCATTTAAACACTCTGAATAATTTAATATTTTTTAAATATGCGTTAGAATAATTTATGCAATACTTTTAAAGGTAGCTTATGTACAATAAAAAAGTCAACAAACACACATCTATTGCTTTATCCACATGTAATTGCCTTTTACCATCAAAGTTGCACCACCAAATTTAAATGTAAATGAAGAATTTCCCAATCCCAGAATGAAAATATATTATTCAAGTTGCATTGCAAAGTTGTAGTTGAGCATTTCTCTGTACTTACCTGCAGTCACATGCTTTTATTCTTATAAACTCACAGGATGTGATGTCTCTGGCTAAGCTAGCATCGACTGTCTGTTGCTAATTGCTTAAGAGTCAGCCACATTGCTGTCTTTAAGAGATGACAATGTGGCATACACTTTATTGCTAGCTTTGTGTTAGGAGCCGGCACAACATGAATCCCAGGGACCACAAGGTGTAAGGAAAAGTGAAGAAAAGGCAACTGAGTGACAAAGGCAGAAGCCCCTTTCCTTTTCTTCTCTGGCTATTTTTAGTGGAGCAGGGAATGGTGCAGGCAGGATATCCTATTCGCTTTAGTTTACAACATATTGGCACCATCCTGGAAGTAGGTACTTCAGAAGTTCTGACATTTTTATTAAGTAGGTTACATTTTAGAAGCCTTTCTAAATCAGATCTCTAGAATGGAGATAGGAACCATGGTTTTGAGGCAGGAAGATGTTGAAGGTGATTCTCCTGTCCAGTTCATCATGTAATGCTATTATCTGAGTTAAGTCTGTGCATACGAAAGGGAATGATGAAAGTGGTGGGATTAGAGAAAGTAAGGAACCACTAAATAAGCTATATGGTAGGTTGCCACTCTTGGTAGCTATTGAGCTATGATGTGAAAGAGCAATGCAAAAGTGAAAATCTTTCAGATGCATTAGACCTAATCATTCATTGGATGAAGTACTATTTTGCATTGTACCATATTGACAATCTACACTACTATATGATGAAGTGTTAATTATTCAAACTCTCCCTGGGGTTTTGTTTCATTCTTTGCAGAAGAGTCAACCAACTACTTCACTGTCTGAAAGTATTGGCAGATGTTTGTAGAACAGTTCAACTATCAATCTGGGTGTGAATAAACTATGACAGATACAAACATATTTGCTAGCTTCAAAGGCACTAATAAATTTTGCACTGCATACTTTGTTTACACAGCTGTCCAAGGAAATATAGATTTCATGAGAATTTCCTTTGAAAGCAATAATGAATTCTGTGCTTTAGCTTTGGTTCCATGGCTATCAAGATTCTAATGGGACTGAAAGACATGACTTTTCAGGAAAAAAGCATAATTGTTTTCAGGTGCCTCGTTAAGAGATGTTTATGAACTATTTTCATCGTGAAGGTGAAAAAAACTCCACTTTATAGCATTGCTGAGATAGAAGTAAAATGACAAATTTGGGAATATTTCTAAATCATAATTTCTGCTGTCTGTTCTATTTCCTATGTCAAACTTGTTTCATGGTATAAAATGAATCCTCTAACTTCCCATTAAGTATTCCCATAAATTTGTTACTAATTTATAAAGTGCAAACTATTAATAGCACCAAATTAAATAGTCCATAAGTTTCCTTTCACTTAATTAAATTGTATATTCATGGTTTATGTGACTGTGTGGTCCACTGGGTGGAATTTAGTTAGTTAATAAACTTGTTGGGACATTTGTTGCTGAAGATACACCAAATCAGAGAAACTAATGTAAATCTTCTAGTATTTATTTCAAGAAGTTGCAGTAACTTTAAAAAGTTTTGCAATTACAGCAGTGTTGTAAAAAAAATGCCCTGTAATGCTTTTAAATGACTTTTTTTTAATCCATTCATGAGATGTGAGCATCACTGGCGGAATGATCATTTATTGCACATCCCTAGTTGTCCTTGAAAAGGTGATATTTCTTGAAAGGCTGTAGTTCATGTGCTGTCAATGAACCTACAATGCTGTTAAGGTGCAAGTGCCAAGACTTTGAAGAGACAGTGCTATTGAAGGAAAATTAATTCAGTGTTAATTCAGCCAAAAACAATTATAGAAAAACAATTTTCTCACCACTAACAAGCTTGGTAACTGGAAGCATAGATTGAAAACTAACTGCATTCGTACTTGAATCCAAATTGGCACTTCATATAATTCCTGAAACTCAGATCTCAATCAATGAAATCTGCATCAACCACTGATGAGCTTTTTATTAATGGTGTTTGAGATTATAGAGTCATAGAGATGTACAGCATGGAAACAGACCCTTCAGTCCAACCCATCCACGCTGACCAGATATCCCAACCCAATCAAGTCCCACCTGCTAGAACCCTGCCCATATCCCTCCAAACCCTTCCTATTCATATACCCATCCAAATGCCTCTTAAATGTTGCAATTGTACCAGCCTCCACCATATCCTCTGGCAGCTTATTCCACACATATACCACCCTCTGTGTGAAAATATTGCCCCGCAGATCTCTTTTATATCTTTCCCCCCTCACCCTAAACCTATGCCTTCTATTTCTGGACTCCCTGACATCAGAGAAAAGACTTTGCTTATTTACCCTATTCATGCCTCTCATAATTTTGTAAACATCTATAAGGTCACCCCTCAGCCTCCGACACTCCAGGGAAAACAGCCCCAGCTTGTTCAGCATATCCCTATATCTCAAATCATCCAACCCTGGCAACATCCTTGTAAATCTTTTCTGAACCCTTTCAAGTTTCACAACATCTTTCCAATAGGAAGGAGACCAGAATTGCACGCAATATTCCAACAGTGGCCTAACCAATGTCTTGTACAGCTGCAACATGACCTCCCAATTCCTGTACTCAATACTTTGACCAATAAACTAAAGCATACCAAACGCCTTCTTCACTATCCTATTTATCTGCGACTCCACTTTCAAGGAGCTAAGAACCTGCACTCCAAGATCTCTTTGTTCAGCAACACTCCCCAGGACCTTACCATTAAGTGTATAAGTCCTGCTAAGATTTGCTTCCCAAAATGCAGCACCTCGTAGTTATCTGAATTAAACTCCATCTGCCACTTCTCAGCCCATTGGCCCATCTGGTCAAGGTTCTGTTGTAATCTGAGGTAACCCTCTTTGCTGTCCACTACACCTCTAATTTTGGATTCATCTGCAAACTTACTAACTGTACCTCTTATACTCGCATCCAAATCATTTATGTAAATGACAAAAAGCAGAGGACCCAGCATCGATCCTTGTGGCACTCCACTGGTCACAGGCCTCCAGTCTGAAAAACAACCCTCCACCATCCACCCTCTGTCTTCTACTTTTGAGCGAATTCTGTATCCAAATGGCTAGTCCTCCCTGTATTCCATGAGATCTAACCTTGCTAATCAGTCTCCCATAGGAACCTTGTCGAACGCCTTACTGAAGTCCATACAGATCACATCTACCACTCTGCCCTCATCAATCTTCTTTGTTACTTCTTCAAAAAACTCAATCAAGTTTGTGAGACATGATTTCTCACGCACAAAGCCATGTTGACTATCCCGAATCAGTCCTTGCCTTTCCAAATACATGTACATCCTGTCCCTCAGGATTCCCTCCAACAACTTGATCACCACCGAGGTCAGGCTCACCTGTCTATAGTTCCCTGGCTTGTCTTTACCGCCCTTCTTAAACAGTGGCACCACCTTTGCCAACCTCCAGTCTTCCGGCACCTCACCTGTGACTATGGATGATACTAATATCTCAGTAAGAGGCCCAGCAATCACTTCTCTAGCTTCCCTCAGAGTTCTTGGGTATACCTGATCAGGTCTTGGGGATTTGTCCACCTTTACCCATTGCAAGACATTCAGCACTTCCTCCTCTGTAATATGGACATTCTGCAAAATGTCACCATCTATTTCCTTATAGTCTATATCTTCCATATCCTTTTCCACAGTAAATACTTATGCAAAATACTCATTTAGTATCTCCCCCATTTTCTGCACCTCCACACAAAGGCCACCATGCTGATCTTTGAGGGGCCTTACTCTCTCTCTAGTTACCCTTTTGTCCTAAATGTATTTGTAAAAACTCTTTGGATTCTCTTTAATTCTATTTGCCAAAGCTATCTCAAGTTCCCTTTTCGCCCTCCTGATTTCCCTCTTAAGTATACTTCTTCTTTGTTTCTTCTCTTCGAAGGATTCACTCGATCTATCCTGTCTATACCTTACATATGCTTCCTTCTTTTTCTTAACCAAACCCTCAATTTCTTTAGTCATCCAGCATTCCCTATACTTACCAACTTTCCTTTCACCCTAACAGGAATATACTTTCTCTGGATTCTCATAATCTCATTTCTGAAGGCTTCCCATTTTCCAGGTTGTTTAGGCAAAGAGCAAATGATGCAGGTAAAAATACTGATGCTCTGTGTAAATCTCTCAAATAGTCAAGTAAATGATCTATTAAGATGATTCAATGCTAGTTTTCCAACAAATCACAGTCACAAATATAAAAGTCAATTTTGCAGGCAAATATTAGAAAGAATAATCTGTAGAATAATGTCAAATGGCCATTGATGAGAAAATGGCCCAGACGTTCTGATGGACAGACAGTTCTTGCAGCAGTATGGACAGGAGATGGACTTTGGGGCCATGAGAAAATCCTGGCTCTTGGAATATTCTGGAAGTTGAAACTTGTGATGAGAAATTACCTGGCCTTGAGAAGATTCTAAAAACATCCTTGACTTTGTTCAGAGTCAGAAACTTCTCAGGAAAGATCACGAGGGGCATGGTTAGGGTGAATAGCAAGGCATTTTTCTCATGGTAGTGGAGTCCAAAACTAGTTTAAGGTAAGAGGAGAAAGATTTAAAAGGAACCTAAGGGGCAACTTTTTGATGGAGAGGATCATGCATGTTTGAAATGAGCTGCCACAGAAGGTGGTGGGAGCTGGTATAAATACAACATTTAAAAGGTATCTCGAGAGGTAAATGAATAGGATGCATTTAGAGGAATATGGGTCAAATGCTGGCAAAGGGGACTAGATTAAGTTACAATATCTCATTGGCATGGACAAGTTGGACTGAAGGGTCTGTTTCTGTGCTGAATTCTATGACTCTGATGAATGTATCTTAATAGTTACCCAGGAATGATTAAAGAATTGAAGACATATTCCCATTCCAGGCCAACTGAGAATCTGACCCTGTGATACATCACTGGGTTCTTCTTTTTTTACCCTCTACCAATGTCTCATCCTCTGAAAATTAACATCAATCCAGCCAGACCTGACCCGACCCAATCTCTGACTGCACTGCATGTTTCTGACCACAAACCTACCTACCTTCCAACCTGAAACCAGTACACTAGATCCAACACTCTTCTGCCAGATCTGAACCCTGACTCTCTGACCCAGCTTCACAATCCTGCCCCCCAGCCATGTGCTGGAACAACCTGCAAAACTACTGCCTAGCTGACACCTCACTTCAATCTCTACCAGCTGAACCCAACATGGCTCCTTTATATCCTACAATGAACCTGGCACCAGCCCTGTCAAAATTGTCCTGATCCTTGTCACCTGTAACCCCATCCCCATCACCACCAGTTGAAACACCATTTCCATTCAACTCCACCCAGAATCCACATTGATGCAATACCCCAACCTACCCTACTCACCTTTTCCCCGGTCACAAAAACAATTGCCCCCAAATGAAACCAGTTCTAAAAGCCCCCAGACACTGAACTCAACCAACCAAACTTAACAAAAAAATCCTGCCACTGTACCAGCTTACCCTCCTGGTACCTATTTCCTCACCCATGTTCAGAACCACATCCTTCCCCAACTGGCACACAACCTGATCACCTTGTGCATCTCAATCTCTCACCCATCTACCGCCCTAATCCTCACCAACCTGCTAATCAATGCTCTCTTTAATCTGACCTACCATAACCCATCCACCTGCCACTTTCCTTTGTCACCTGCTTACTTGCCTACCTTCACACCCACATGCACTTGCCACCCAATGCTCACAAATTGTTGCCACACACTCTAGCATATCTGGCACCATAACCCTTCACTCACCTGATGCCTAACTCTATGATTCATCTGGCACCTGACCCGTTATCATCCACCCACCATGCCCCACCATCACTTCCATGCCCTCCTACTTAAACATTTAGTCTGAGTAGATTTGAAAGTTACTTCAGGACCTTGAAATCCTGGAAAATACAGGAATTGTCATTTTTTAAAAAAGAGACTTAGTATCAATAACAATCACTTCATTGCTGGCTACCAGAATCTTGAACCATGCTCCACTGCTTCAGCTGAGATAGCTCTTGGTAAGAAAGTTCACAAGGAGAGCTCCTCGAAAGGTAAGTGTATGTATTTTATTTTGTCCATTATGGATCAAAAACAGGGTTTCTTCATCTGAATCCTGTCTGAAGATCTGGTCTGGGGAGTGATTCTTGTCAACATGGACTTCTTAATGTGATGCTGCTATAAGCCCAAGGCTTTTCTCAATATTGGCAATAAATCAGCTATGGAAGATTTTGTATGATGAATTGTCCACCATTACTTATCACATTGCATGAGCAACCTGACTATTAGTCACCATAAGGTAGATTTGATGCAGCCATCCTCCGTCTAAGGAATAACGTTTTCACAGGTGGTAGATTAATAAAAAGAGGCTCTTGTCTCATACAAAATATAGCTTATTGAATACTAACAATCACGTACTGGTTACAATGGTATGATACAACATCACTTGTGGTGCTCTGGTCGTGTCCTGACCTCTGAGCTCAAAGCCCCACCTGCCCCCGACATTTAACCTATATTTCTTAGGATATAAATAGAAAGAGGAAAGAGGTTCTGCTGAGAGAATATGAGCAAATAAGGGCTACATTAAAAAGCAGATGGGAAAAGGTATTAATCTCTTGATTACTAGTTGAGCCAAGAGCAAATAGCACAGGGTCAACAAGATTAAAGTGAAAAACACATGGCTCAAAAGTTGGTGCCGAAAACATAGGTCTGAATTCATGATATATTGGCATCACTACTGGGAAGGAGGGAACTGTTCCGGTGGGACGGTATCCACCTGAATCTTGCTGGGACCAGAGTCCCAGCAAATCATCAAACAAGGGCTATGGATAGGACTTTAAACTAAACAGAGGGGTTGTGGGTTTAGTTGCATGGAAAATTATGGAAGAAGTTAAAGGGACTGGAGGGCTCAGTGGAAGTTATTTCCACAACAAGTATTAGGATAGTCATTAAGGAAATGATCAGGAATCTAACTTCAGGCACTGCAGGTGGGAAGACAGCAATGAGAAGCGGGGCAATCAATGCAGGTCTGAGGGTGTTGGATTAAATGAGTACAGAATATGAAAGGAGATAACTGATCTTTTATGGATGATTACAATTGGCAGAGACATAGCTGCAAGGGGATCAGGGCTTGGAACAAAATATTCAATGATACACATCCTATCGAAAGGACAGGCAGATGTGTAAAGTGGGCAAGGTTCCCTTGTTGTTAAGAAATGAAAATAAATCAATAGCAAGAAGTGATATAGAGTCAGGAGGCATAGAATCTGTGTGGGTTGAATTGGAAAGCCACAAAGGAAAAAAGACCCTGATGGGAGTAGTATACATGTTTCCTAATAGTAATCAGGATCTGAGCATGAAACTAAATCAGGAGATAGAAAAGCCATGTAAGAAAGGATCTATTACAATAACTGTAGAGGATTTAAAAATGCAGGCAGACTTGCATCTGCTGGTGGGTAGCAGATCTCAAAAAAAAGAAATTCAGTAAGATTTTTTTTGGAGCAACTTGTTGTAGAGCCCACTGGGGAACATGCAATTCTGGATTAACTGATGTGGAATGAGGCAGACTGGATTAGACAGCTTAACGTGAAGTGGCCTCTAGGGGGCCATGACCGTAAAATGATAGAATTCACCACGCGGTTTGTGAGAGAGAAGCTTGAATCAGCTGTAATGTATTATAACTGAATAAAGGTAACTACAAAGACATGAGGGAAGAGCTGGCCAGAGATTATTGGAAGGGAAGCCCAACAGGTAAGATGGTGGAGTACCAATGTCTAGAGTTTCTGGAGTAATTTGAGAGGCACAACAGAAATTCATCCCAAAGAAGTACAAACATATTAAAGGGAGGGCAAAGGTTACCATGGCTGACAAGAGAAGTCATGGACAGGGTAAACGTAAAAGAAAAAGCACACAAATTGTTGAAGATTAGTAGGAAGCCTTTAAGAACCAGCAAAGGGGATCCAAAAAAAGAATAAGGAGGCAGAAGATGAAATATGCGGCTATGCTAGTGAGTAATAATAAATATTGTAAGAGTTCCTTCAGATACACAAAAGGTAAGAAAGAGACTAGAGTGGACTTTGGACTGTTAGAAAATTAAGCTGGAGAAGTAATAATGGGGCACAAAGAAATGGCAAAGGTACTGAATAAGTACTTTGCATCAGTTTTCACAACTGAAGACATCAACATCAGACCAGAATTTTGAGAGAGTCACATGGCAGAGGTGAGTGCTGTGATGGGAAGCAGAACGGTCTGAAGGTAGGTGAATTGTCTGAACAAGATAGAATATACCACTGGTTGTAAAAGGCGATAGCTAAAAATATTGTGGATGCATTGGTGGAGATATTTCAGGAATCATTGGATCCAGAGGAGTGGAAAACAGTTCATGTAACCCTCCTGATTAAGAATGGGGGGAGACAGAAGACAGGAAACTATAGGCTCTTAGCTTGATCTCAGTTGCTGGTAAGATTTTAAAGTCCATTATTAAGGATGAGATTTCAGAGTACATGGAAGTGTGTTGTAAAATATGGCTGAGTCAGCATGGCTTTGTCAAGAGGAGACCATGCCTAACAAAAGTGGGTCTATCTCATTTGAGATCCAGAGATATTCTCCCACTCAAGTTCATACCACATAATGTATTGAATGAGAGAACAGCTCTGGATCTCAAATGAGGTTGACCCACTTTCTAGATCTTCCTAATAATGTCTACCAGAATGGTACTTAATACACTTCTCAGCATTAACCCTTTCAGAGCTTACCACCTTATCAATAGAATAAGACATATTTTCAAGTGCTTCAAGCAGTAACTGTTATAAAACAAATTATCTGAACTAAGTGCAAGAAAGGGTTCCAATTATGCAGTTAATTCTTAACTTTGGAAATTACAGTCCATTTCTGGTCGCCCTGTGAAAGAAAGGATATTATCAAGCTTGAGAGAGTTCAGAAAAGCTTTATCAGGATTTTGCTGGGAATGAAAAGTTTAAGGTATAGGGAGAGGCTTGATAGGCTGGAACATTTTTCACTGGAACATAAGACGTTGAGAGGTAACCTTATAGAGATTTTTAAAATCATGAGGGGCATAGAGAGGGTGAATGACAGGTTGAGGATTTCAAGACTGGGGGCATATTTTTTTAAGTTGAGAGGAGAAAGATTTCAAAAGGACATACGGATTAACATTTTTACATAGTTGTTCATTGGAGACCAGGTCATTGGGTGTGTTTAATACTGAGATAGATAGGTTTTTGAGTATCTGCTCCTATGTCTTACGGTCCTATGTATGGAATGAATTTCCAGAGGAAGTGGGGGATGTGGGTAGAGTTAAAACATTTAAAAGACATTTGGATAAGTACATAAATAAGAAAGGTTTGTAGCGATATGGGCCAAGCGCAGACAGCTGAGACTAGTTTAGTTTGGGATTATACTCGGTATGGACTGGTTGGACCGAAGGGTCTGTTCCATGCTGTATGCCTCTATGGCACATGTGTAAGCCCTTTAATGCTCAATATGAAAGAGATAGTATTGATCATTTCAATCTACATATCAAGATGTGATTCATATGCTGATTAGGCAATTTTAGTGCTGATCTGCAGGTGTAAACATTAAAGATTCTGGTTCTCCCTATATTGTGCTTACGTGCAGTTGTCCAGCCTTGTTGGGCCGAATGGCCTGTTACGACACTATAGGGATTCTATGATGGTCCCACGTACCTTTCCCCAAGCCCCACCCCCTTCCCTCTACTTATTTCGGAGTTTCCTTCCCGCTCACCCAAAGCATCGACTTTCCTGCTCCTCTGATGCTGTCTTAGCTGCCATGTTTTCCAGCTACGCATTTTATCGACTCTAACTTCCAGCATCTGCAGCTCCCACTATCTGCAGATGACAGACGGTGCTTACTGATTTCCCTGTCAAATATTTTATCACTTGAATCAGGGCAAAACTATAATTGAACCATGACAACATGTGGTTTTTAAATACTTCCTCTAATGCCGTAAAACAAGACAATTCACAAAGGTATTATAAAAGAATATTGGCACTGAGCATATGGGGATAGATGGCTGAAAGCTCAGTCAAAGAGTGAGATAATAAGGAGAATTTTTAACCAGAGAGAAAAGAGATACATACGCTTAGGGAGGAAATGATACAGCAGAGAGTTTAGACTGCTTGGGATGGCAAGTAAAACTGGCAATGCTCAGGATGCCAGAAATAGCTGAGAATGGAGATCCCTGTAAATTGGGGATGGGGTAGCTGACGAGGATTACGGAGACAGGAAAGCTCCAGGATATGAAGAGATTTGAAAATACGAATGAGAATTTCAAAATTGAAGCACTGTTTGACCAGTAGCCAGTGTTGGTCAGTGAAAACCATAGTACTTATTGAAAAGCTCTTGATGTTGATTAACATCAATAAAATGTTTCGAATAACATTAATAAAATGTATAAGTTGGCCAGGAGAGTTTTACAAAACTATACGGTGAATTTGATTGTAGCAAAGGCACTGATGAGTAAATTGAAGTCATTGCAAGACAAATTTTCTAATCAACTAACATTTATAAAATGCTCCAGATTGTCTATTACTCCAAAGGAATTCTTTTTGAAGAGGAGCAATTATGAAAGTGTCACAAGAGTTGTTTGTGCATGGCAAAGGTCAACAATGTGTGCTTTTTTGGTCAGTGCCATGAAAAATTGATCAGGAGACTAGCATCTTTCCATTTAGCCCTGATCTCACCTCATACGAGGCTGGGTAGGTGATGGAATTTGCATCATCCCTGTTGTATTTAAACAAATAATTAAATAACAAAGGGCAAATGAAGTTGTTATAAGCACATGCATGGGTCCAAGCTGTGTCTGCCTCTTCATAGGGTACATGGAACAGTCTCTCTTCTACAGCTACACCGGCACCACCCCTCACCTTTTTCTCCACTAGATTGATGACTGTATTAGGGCTGCCTTGTGCTCCCTTGGGGAGCTTGAACAGTTCATCAATTTTGCCAACACCTTCTACCCAACCTCAAATTCACCTGGACCATCTCTGCCTCTACTTCCCGGACCTCTCCATCTCCATCTTTGTTCGCCAATGTAGCACTGACATCCATTTCAAACCCACCGACTTCCATAGCCACCCTGATTATACCTCCTCCTACCCAGCCTCCTGCAAAGATGCGATCCCATATTCCTCTGACTCCGCCACATCTGCTCCCAGGGTGAAGGATTCCACTCCAGGACAGCCCAGACCTCAACCATATCTCTTCCATTTCCCGCACCTCTGTGCTCAAACCCACCTCCTACCAGTCACAATAAGAGTCGAGTCCTCTTGGTTGTCACATACCATCCCACCGATTTCCGAATCTAACATATCATCCTCTGCCATTTTCACCATCTGCAGTCATACCCCACCACCAAATAGGTATTTCCTCCATCATTTTGACAGGGACCATTCCCTCCATGACTTCTTCATCAGTTCCACAGTTCCCACTAACCACTCCTCCACACCTGGCACTTTTTCCTGCACCCGCACAAAGTGCAACACCTACCCTACAGCTCCCCTCTCACCTCTGTCCAAGGCCCCAATACAATTATTCCAAATACAGCAGAGATTCACCTGCACTCTTTCCAACCTGGTCTATTGCATCTGTTGCTCCCAATATGGCCTTCTTTACATTGGAGAGACAAAGCACAGATTCAGGGGTAAGTTTGTGGATTATCTGTACTCTGTATGCTCCCATCACCACTACCTTCTGGTTTCCAGCTATTTCAACTCCTTCTCCCACTCCCTTGGTGACATGTCCATCCTGGGCCTCCTCCATTGCCAAAATCAGGCCGCACGCAAACTGGACGAACAACACCTCATATTCTGCCTCAGAAACGTACAGCTCAATGGCTTTAACACAGAGTTCACCAGCTTCAAAATCTCCCCACACCCAACCTCATCCCCTGTCCAGCCCTTCCCCTCCACCCCACCTCCCTGACCTGACGTAACTTGTCCATCTTCCTCCTCACCTATCCGCTCTATCCTTCTCATTGACCAGTCACAATAACCCACCACCTGCTTCCATCTATCACCATCCCACCTACCCTTTCCCCAGCCCCACCCCCCTCCTATTTATTCCTCAGCACTCTTCCGCCTCCCTAGTCCTGATGATGGGTCCTGATCCAAAACATCAACTTTCCCATCCTCTAATGCTGCCTGACCTGCTATGCCTTTCTAGCTCCAGATTTTATCAATTTGTTATTAACTCAATTGACCCAAATATGACTCTGGCCCACACTACAATATAATGGGTATGGGCAGCCTGTGTTTTTCTTTTAAGTATTTAAAAGTGAGGGAAAGAAAGTGTATACTAACTTCAGAGAAAGCCCATGGAACATCAGGGAGATCCCACCAGAACACTATATTCCCACCCTTATCTCTTTTGTACTCCTGTCTCTATCATGTTAACGATGATTTTTCTCTTGATCACCATCCTTACCTTCCTCCTTGGAAGAATACTCTGCACACACAATGTTGTTAGGAAGGGACTTCCAGGGTTATTATGCAGCAACAGTGAAGGAACAGAGAAAGATGTTCAAATCAGGATGATGTGGCTTGGAAGGGAGCATGCAGATTGTGATTTTTCCATGCATCTGCTGCTCTTGTCCTTTGTGTTTTGGTAGATGCTGTGAAAGGAACTTGGTCAATTGCTGCAGTGTATCTTGTAAGTAGTACACAAGGTACTTTTTTGCATGAGTGGTAAAGCGAAAGATTCTTTAAGTTGGGTTGGTTGACAAATTAGGGGAAAGTTGCAATGCTCCTAATGAGAAACTTTGAACATCACTTAACCATAATATCGATGGCTGAATGCAATATGGCTGCAATATATCCACCTACACTGCCATCTCAATTGTTACATAATCCACTGTGTGAAAAACTGTTGCCCTTTGAAAAGTGTTTCTCTCCCACACTGTTTGGCAGCTATTTATTTTGCTGTCCAATGAACTTATTTTTAATTAGTTGCCACTTGGCAAGAGCTGTGAAATGTTATCTCAACCAGTCAGCTTGCTATTGCTGCAGTGTATCAATAGCAGCTTGTGCCAGATGGCAAGGAATATAATTTACTTAGCAAAAGCTTTGCACAGCATATTTTAGCCTCTCAAAATCTGCAGTGAAGTTTCCACAGATGTAAGTGCTTCAGTTTTCCCTGATGGTGATCAGACTTTTTCTGTAGACTATGCATGTTCCCCTCCATTTCCTCAGTGGTTAGCTTGCATCTCTACGTGAACGAAAATAAGAAAAACATGGCAACAATTAAACAATCATATTTCTCATTTTGATGTTGATTTATTTGATTTTCTGTACTGCTGTGTCTAAACATACTGTTTACTAATTTGTTGTAATCTGGAGCTCGTATAAAATTATATTTTTGAGAACAAAAAACAAGCACTGCAGAAATTCACTAAGGGTCCTTAGACAGCATCTTCCAAACCCATAACAACTTCCATCTAGAAGGACAAAGATAGCAGATACACATGAACACCAACACATGCAAATTCTCCTCCAAGGTACATCCTGACTTTGATATACATTTCCATTCATTGCCACCAGCTCAAAATCTGCAGAGGTTCAAGACAGCAGTTCATCAGCACCTTCTCAAGGGCAACGTAGGTGGTAATAAATGCTAGCCCAGCAGGCATCATCTATATCCTATTAATGAACTTTAAAAACAAAAGTGACTTCAATCAGGAAGAAATCATACTAAGGTAGAAGATCCTTTATACGAACATCCAAAAACTGCAAAGCTCTGAAATCCAAAGATTTTTTTATGAAGTTTTTTTTCTCATTAACAAGGGTGTTTGGCGGGCAAACAGTTAATCCAAGTCGACACCCACTCAATGTGAGTCACTCAGATGCGACATGGGGTCATGTGGCCAGGTACCGAGAGGCCTGAGGTTTCTCTGTGAACGCGCCCAAGTCGACACCCACTTGATGTGTCACGCAGATGTGACGTGGAGGGGGAGGGGCGTGGCCAAGTACGTTCTTAGTTAGAAGTCTGCTTCTCCAGTAAGATTTTTAATAATTTCACCATTAAACTGCACATTCTGAAAACCAAAATAATTCCGAATTCCGAAAAACAGTTGGTCCCGACCATTTTGGATAAATAATCTTCTTGCACAAAAACATTGGAAAATATCAATGGAGAAGAGGAAGTTTGAGATAAAATTATTAAAAGTACCACGGAGATTTCCAAATTAAAATAGAGTGGGAGAAGCATTCTTTCAATTGTCGGTTCCTCTGGTCCATTCTGACGTAGTAAGTCAGATCATTGAATTGTCATTTTCATTGAGGTGCACACGATTCCTATGTTTGAAGAACAGGACTCAGACATGCTAACATGTTAACCATAATTTTCCAGTCATTTGAAACTCAACATCATGCAGGATAAAGCCTCCACCATCAGCCCATAGCAGCAGCAGTATACCTCGACAAAATGTACTGCAGGAAATCACCCAGCTTCCGAGGACAGCACCTTCCAAACCCACAATGTCTATGACCTACAAGGATAAGGGCAATAAATGCATGGCAATACCACAGGCTGCAAGTTCTCTCCAAACCTTACACCATCCTGATTTGAAAATTTATTGCCATTCCTTTATTGCTGGGTCAGAATCTGGATCTCTTTACACCATCCTCACTTGCAGCATACTTTTCCAGCTTTTGATGTGGATAAAAGTTTACCCTAATAAAGTAACATTCTGAGTGGATTGGATGGGCATTTAATGTTCAGTGGAGCTTCAAAGAATTCTAAGATATTCTTGTTAATTTTTAAGAATACATGAAGTCCATAATTGCATTCAAAAATGGACAAGAGCAATTGAGCATCAGTGATATAATTAACTTTGAATTTGAAACAGGAATCAAAACAAAACATAATGTAATAAAATTAAATTTCATCAAACAATCAAAAGAATTAAATATAAATCAGGCTAAATTATGAAAAAAATGAAATAATAAGCATTTTTGTAAGGATAGTAATGGATTTGTCACCATTTGCCTGGTGAAATTGAGGATACAACATGTTATAATGACACAAGGATCAGACCATGTCTTTAAAAAATGCATCTTTATCTTGCATTTAGGTTAGTGACTTTAAAAATGGTTACTTCACATGAGGGAGTTTAATAGCCAGTTGAAAGCAAATCTATACAGTAACACATAAATTTCATCAGTTACAGCTTGCAAAAGAGATATCTCAAATGTAAAGAATGCTGTGTGATTCTTTCTGATTATGTTTGACTAATGGTTTTCTTTCAATTTTCAAGGTCAAATTCACATCCAGAAGGTTCCTGGTACCTTTTATCCAGATGCAAGTCAATTTGGAGAGATGAAAAATGTCATGGGGAGAGGAATTTAAAAATTAACAAAACAACTAACCAATCAGTACTGATCCATCTGATATTTAAAAGTTATTTACAAAGCTTTGTTTGTCTTTGATCTTTGAATTATAATCTTTGTTATTTGGTCCACTCGAGGAGCTGATGGAAGATTCTAAATATATACCTGCGATGCATGACTGTTTCTTCTCAGCCTTGTTTATCTCTTCATAAAATAAATTTGCCTGATAGTTTATGTCTTCACTTCGACTTATTACCAAAAACTCATTTAGAATAGGTTCTTCTGCACTCAGAAGAATGAACTAAGATACAGGAGCTGAAATGCTCGATGCCAGAAAGTTCAAAAAATCCAAGAAACCCATATAAAATACAATTTATTACAATATCATCAATTTTCTGTGGCACTGTCTCAGGATAAAATTAAATGCTAATTCTTTTCCTCAGTTGTTTGTCCTCTCTTTGTCCTCAATATATTGTTGTATTTCTGCATTGCCTCTCACTTCTTGTGCAGATGCTTCATTGTGCTATCATATTTTCTGACAGCTATTGTCTCTGGATGGAATTTTTCATTTTTAAGTTAAAGGATGGTGTCTAGTGTGTTGGATGGCATTATACTCACCAATGGCAGTGCCACATACTCTTGCATGCAAACAAATTTTTCAACTCAATATCTCTGCAGGCATAAAGTGGCACAGGGGTTACTTAGTGGATCACTTGGTGTCCATCTCAAATTTCTTGCCATTGACAGGACTTTCCAGGAACAAAAGCCAATGGGACATCACCTCAAGCACTGCAAACCAGGAACATCCACTAGGATCTGGAGGTTGCTGCCTCCAGTCCAGCTAAATTGGCTTCTGTGATTCCTGGTTTAGTAATGCTGACCTGCAGACACTGCTGGATGAGTTATCAAGAGAAGTGACATCTAATTCCCAGGTGACCACACCAGAAGGCCAACACACCAAACCTGTTCAACCTAGCAAAGATTATAGCATGGGGCAGTGCCACTAGTCCACACAAAAAGAATGTTTACTCCTGCACTCCCAAGGGTAAGTGAATCCATCTTCTCTCTGCTAGCTTTTACTCACAGGGCCACTCAGTCTACCTTTACTATGACACAGCAATCTGAAAAATGCTCAGACTCTTCAAATTATATGCAACTGTGCATTAAAGGTCTCATATCCACCTCATCCCCTCAAAGCTACCAACCTTCTGCGGACAGCTCACCACCTCAATTAGTTATGCATACTTAATTACAGTCAATCACTCATCACACTCAATCCTTATTCTTAAGGGACTGAATCAGATATTCAGTGATGTATATCATTGAAGCCAGGTTTGAATGGGGGGAAGGATGAGCTTGAGGATGGAATGAAAGTGCTGAATCTGTCTATTTTGTATATTTGATTTACCTCAAAGCAATGCAGAGATGACACAGGTTTCTCAGTGCACAGGATCTTCTTTAAGACCATAAAGTATAGGAACAAAATCAGGCCATTTGGTCCTTTGAGTCTGTTGTGCCATTTGATCATGTTTGATATGTTTCTAAAACTAATGTTCCTGCTTTCTCCTTGTAATCTTTGAACTAAACATATATATGTCTGACATTGTCATCAATAGCTTTCTCCCAATTTAGTATTTTCACTTGAGGACCATTCTTATCTTTATCCATGAGAAACTTAAAACTTACAGAATTATGGTCACTGTTCCCAAAATGTTCCCCCACTGAAACTTCGATCACCTTGCCAAGTTCATTCCCCAATGCCAGGTCCAGTATGGCCCCTTCCTTAGTTACACTATTTACATATTGTTTCAAAAATTAATAGTCCTGAACATGACTAACAAATTCTCCTCTATCCAAGCCCTGGCAGTAAACAAGTCCCCCAGTCATTATAGGGGAAGTTAAAATCAACCACTATAACAACCCTGTCATTTTTACATTTTCCATTATTTGTCCACAATCTGTTCCTCCATCACCGATTGGCTTTTGGGTGGCCTGTTGTACAATCCCATCAAAATAATTGCACCCTTCCTATTCCCAAGATCTACCCATATGGCATCACTGGATGAGCCCTCCAAGGTGCCATCCTCCATAGTAAAAACTGTACCACCTATTTTACATCTCTATCACCCTTGAAACATCTAAATCCTGGAACAATAAACTGCCAGTCTTGTCCCTCTCTCAACCAAGTCTGTGACAGAAATGTTCATTAAAGTCACTCATGATTATGTCCCTTCCTCACAAGACCATTATTTATTTGTGTGTACTTTCTCTCACTTAGTCATCAGTTGTAGGGCTTGTCGACTACCCTACTAGTGACTTATTTTGCTGTTATTCCTCATCTTCACTTAAACTGATTTTACACCATTATATCCAGAGGCAAGGTCATTTTTGTTTCTTGTTCTAATACCATTCTTGATTAATACCATTCCACGTATATCTCTTCATCTTGAATGTCATATACCCCTTAGTGTTTGGGTCTCAATCCTTGTTATCATAAAGCTATGTCTCCCTAAAAGCCCTCAGATCACATTTATTGACTTCAATGACTGCTGTCAATTTGATTAATTTGTTTTCAATGCTACATACGGTGTTGCTACTGGGGCAAATTTGCAATATATTCAGTTGCTGAGTAGATTTTCAGAGCACTGGGATCCTGGCCTTAAAGCCAGAGTTAAGTATTAGAAGAAAGTAAAAGAAGCAGATTGTAATTAGTGTACCTAGGAGGAGATGAGTGAAGCATCTGACCAGTGGGAGGAAGATTAACAGCAATGGTTGGAGGGAGAGCCTCTTGAGAATATCAATTAAAAAATGATTTTAATCAATATGCATTTGTGAAGAAAAACATTCTTGTAGGATTATTTAATACTTGCCCCATGCCATATTTAGTAGGGCAGGGGTAATAAGGTGCAGGGGAAAGGTTGAGTATGGAAACTTCCCACTTTCCATTTCTTCCCTGATTAAGTAATTTAATTTAAATGATGTAATAATTAACTTAATGACATTATTGAATTTAATTTTTTTAAGTTGTTTTAACTGTGTCTATAATTCTTAGCAGTTACTACCCACCCAGGCCCCATCCTACCACTTGACAAATGTCAGCATTAGTCCTAAGTCCAGAGGACTGTATTTTGTTGTCAGTTTAAAATAGTTGTGCAGTTTGGTAGCACTTCTTCCCACAGCACATTGCAGAGACACAGTAACTTCCACAAAGCAGTTTTATTGTAAATTGTTGTAACTTCCATTGGTACCTGGGGAAGAGATCAGCATACGAATTGCAGGAGGAAAATTAATTAATATGTCTATTTCTGATCCTATACGTTCAACTCCATCTTCAGTGGAATGCTTAATGTTATCCTTCACTTGGCTCCTGTCATGGAAGGTGAGGAGTTTGCCAGGCATGAAGCAGAGATCAGCAGCAGCTCTACCTTCCCTTCTTGCTGAATGTACTTCTGATGACATCTATATCAAATGTCGAAAAGTGTGGTCCTGGA
Organism: Chiloscyllium plagiosum; assembly: GCF_037043375.1. Classification (NCBI taxonomy): domain Eukaryota; kingdom Metazoa; phylum Chordata; class Chondrichthyes; order Orectolobiformes; family Hemiscylliidae; genus Chiloscyllium; species Chiloscyllium plagiosum. The sequence continues at coordinate 39,380,887 of NW_028270144.1, forward strand.
AAAGCACAGCAGGCAAGGAGCATCCAAGGAGCAGGAAAATCAAAGTTTTGGGCATAAGCCATAATTAGGAATGATGATGGGCTTATGCCTGTAACATCGATTCTCCTGCTCCCTGGATGCTGCCTAACCTGCTGTCCTTTTCCAGCGTCACACTTTTCAACTCTGATCTCCACCATCGGCAGTGCTCACTTTCTTCGAGTAACTAAATCAAATGGGAAATCAGCATTTATTTTATGCACCACATCTAACTAAATTGTAAACTTTAAAGATAACATTGGAAGAAAACACTGAAGGGATACATTCCTGTTCTGATGTGTACCAATATGACACAATCAATTTGTTCATTATTGGAGAGATGAAGAAGCCATATGGTTTCCATGGAATTAATCTTAACCTGCTACACATTAAATGTGAAGCACATTCCAAGGTGCGAATGACTTTAGCAAGTTGCTGAAAAGGATTAATGATCAGCAGATGCACAAATGATGAAAACCGCAATAATTCAGTACAACTGCACATGCTTTACCTTGACAAATGCAAACTAATTCAACAGCTCCAAACACATAATTAGTATAGCTGATGGATCTAGGTTTTAATTAAAACTTGTAACAGCATGACAGGAGACGAGTGAGGGATAACATTAAGCATACCACTGAAGATGGTGTTGAATGTATAGGATCAGAAATAGACATATTAATTAATTTTCATCCTGCAATTTATATGGTGATCTCTTCCTCAGGTGCCAATAAAAATTACAACAATTTTTTTAAATCTGCATTGTGGAAGCCACTGTTCTCTGTATATTACATCTGTGATGGAGAATGTACCATGGGAAGAAATGTTACCAAACTGCACAACTATTTAAAATTGACAACGTAACGCAGTCCTCTCGACATAGGACTGATGCTCACATTTGTCAGTTACCATTGGGAGGAAAAGTATGGAGTCATAGACAAGGCTAAGAGTAAACATGATACACCACCAAAGAAATCATCAAAATTCAGGAGAGCCTCTAAATCTTTTGAAGAATAATCAATGTTGTCAAATAGGAAATGCAGAAATCAAACTTCCACAAGCAAAAATACAATAGGAAGAAATTCATCTGCTTTTGAAAAAGAATGGTGAGCAGTGAAAAGGTAAAGTTCTAAATTGGAGGAAAGCCAATTTTGACAGTATTAGGCAAGAACTTTCAAAAGTTGATTGAAGACGGATATTCTCAGGTGAAGGGATGGCTGGAAAATAGGAACCCTTCAAAAATGAGTTAATGATAATCCAGAGACAGTATATTACTGATAGGTGAAAGGTAAGGCCGGTAGGTGTAGGGAATGCTAGATGACTTAAGAAATTGAAGTTTTTATCAAGAAAAAGAAGGAAGCATATGTCAGGTTTAGACACGATAGATCGAGTGAATCCTTAGAAGAGTATAAAGGCAGAAGGAGTATACTTAACAGGAAAATGAGGAGGGCATAAAGGGGACATGAGATAACTTTGGCAAATAGAGTTGAGGAGAATCCAAAGGGATTTTAAAACTACATTGAGGACAAAAGGGTAACTAGGGAGAGAATAGGACTCTTCAAAGATCAGCAAGGCGGCCTATGTGTGGAACCACAGGAGATGGGAGAGATACTAAATGAAGAATTTCACATCAGTGTTTATTGTGGAGAAAGACATAGAAGATACAGAATGTGGGAAAACAGATGGTGACATCTTGAAGAATGTCCATATTATAGAGGAGATGGTGCTGGATGTCTTAAAATGTATAAAGGTGGATAAATCCCCAGGACATGCTCAGCTGTATCCTCGAATTCTGTAGGAAGCTAGGAAAATGATTGCTGAGCCCCTTGCTGAAATATTTGTTTCATCAATATTCACAGGTGAGGTACCGGAAGACTGGAGGCTGGCTAACATGATGGCACTACTTAAGAAAGCTGGTAAGGAAAAGCCAGGGAACCATAGACCAGTGAGCCTGTGGTGGGCAAGTTGTTTTCAGGAATCCTGAGGGACAGGGATTTACATGTATTTGAATAGGCAAGGACTGATTAGGGATAGTCAACATGGCTTTGTGTGTGGGAAATCATGTCTTACAAACTTGATTGAGTTTTTTGAATAAGTAACACTAAGGATTGATGAGGGTAGAATGGTGAATGTGTCTATATGGACTTCAGTAAGGTGTTCAACAAGGTTCCTTATGAGAGACTGGTTAGCAAGGTTAGATCACATGGAACACAGGGACAACTAGCCATTTGGATACAGAACTGGTTCAAATGTCGAAGACAGAGGGTGATAGCGGAGGGTTACTTATCAGACTGGAGGCCCGTAACCAGTGAAGTGCCACAAGGATCGGTGCTGGGTCCACTGCTGGGTCCATCATTTATATAAATGGTTTGGATGTGAGCATAAGAGGTATATTTAATAAGTTTGCAGATGACACCAAAACTGGAGGTGCAGTGGACAGTGAAGAATGTTACCTGAGAGTACAATGGGATCTTAATCAGATGGGCCAATGGGCTGAGGAGTGGTGTGTGTATGGAATGAACTGCCAGAGGAAGTAGTGGAGGCTGTTATAATTACAACATTTAAAAGGCATCTGGATGGATACATGAATAAGAAGGGTTTAGAGGGATATGGGCCAAGTGCTGGCAAATGGGATTAGATTAATTTAGGATATCTGGTCGGCATGGACAAGTTGGACAGAAGGGTCTGTTTTCGTGCTTTACATCTCTAAGACTCTTTGACCCTATGACCAAGATACTATAGAAATCATACAAACCGTGTTTTGAAATAATTATATAACTAGATGAAAGGATAGCTGGCAGCCATCGTGTAATGTCAAGTATGTTGCAATTGCAAACATTTTCCTCGCTATATAATATGTTCTGATAGTTGTCTGAATTGCAAGGACTCTCTTTTCTCACCTTCACCTGGAGGTGGATTTGTACTTTTAAGCAGTTGCCTTGTCCCAATTTAGGTGGAGAGGTGGTAAAACCCCCACATTGACTCTTTTCAAGAATGCACATCACATCCTGTGTCACTCAAACACTTAACAACAAGTCTTTCCTAGGCATCAAGGACCTTGCAGAAGAGGAAGCTCCACCTGCCAAGAACATTGATCCGAGAGGCCAGCAGTTCCACCAGGTTGCAAATACTCATCTAGGAGCTTCCATTGCTGAGGGATCAGTTTGTTTTATGGCATACCAGCTTTTAGAGCTGCTGTCACCAACCTCTTTAAGTATAAGTAATAGGATCTCCTTGGTCTAGAGTGATAGAAAAAATCACTTCCCGATCTAATTAAAGGATTCTTTCGTAATTAGTAACATATTGTTTATTATAATATGAATAACCAATGGGGTGGCAGGTATTGTGGGGAAAGCCAGACAGACTTAATGTCAAGACATGTTTTCAGAAGCTGTCCCTTCCTGATAGAGTTCCTCAATCATGCAGCATGACTTTGAATGAGAGATTTGCAATCCCATAGCCACTACACAACCCCACCCTCCCCAAGTCAGGAGCCCACAAGCAAACATGCTGGGATCATCTGCTCAAGTCTTCAGCATGCACACTACTAGGTTAACATCATCTGCCTGTCAATGAGATCCTTACTTAGGCAATAACCTGTTCACTGCTGCTCAGTTTGGATTCTTCCAGGGCAAATCAGCTATTGACTTTCTCATTACAGTCATGGTCGATCAATGAACAAAATAGTTGAGCACTAGAGTGAGCTGGGAATTACTTCCCTTTACATCAAAGTAGTATTCGACTAAGTGTGGCATCAAGGAACCTTAGAATCACCTAGAGTCAATGTAACGAAAGGAGTGAAATCTCTACTGTTTGGAGTCATATCCTCAACAGCAGACGGTTGTGGTTTCGGACGTCAAACATCTCGGCTCTAGGACATCTCCTCAGGAGTTCCTCAGGGTACTGTGCTTGGTCCCATCATTTTCAACTCTTGATCAAAGAACTTCCCTCTACCATAACATCAGAAATTGCAATGCTCATTGGTGATTGTTCAATTTTCAGGACTTCTAAGAAACCTGAAACTAAGTAACCCTGGTCCATATGCAGCAAAGCCTGGACAACATCTAAGCTTGGACAGATAAGTAGCAAATCAGATTTGCACCACACGAATGACTGTCTGCTAAATGAGGCATTTAACCACCTCCCTTGATATTCTGTGTCATTACCATTGCTCTATTCTAGCTGTCTGTTTATATGACTGTATTACTTGGTATAGCAAGGCAATGCAGGAATGGTCAAGTATGAAGGTAGGTGCTAAATGAGCGATCACTAAGAGAGTAAGCAAACATCCCCAAGACGTAACCTGGTCTGGTCTGTGAGCTGATTGCTTGTCCCTTTCCATAAAGTGTCCCTGCTGCAGCCTTTCAATGTCAGTTGTGGGGGCAATACAAATTTGTGCTCCCAGATTCCACCGCCAGTGCATAAAAGTGTCAGAATGGTTGTGACAGGTTGCTTCTGGATGCCAATGTCATGGATTACATTCAGCTGGTGACAGTAAATCATGAGATGCTGTTGCCTGAAGTCCAACATGGAGGTGATTCTTAGCAAGTAGTGAGTTGAATCCAACAGTCACTCACTCTAAGTCTTTGTTAATTTTTCTCGACATCTGAATTGTTAGTGAGTTGGGTGTCTGAGTATAAATGTGAGTTATGGCATTAACAAGGTATTTATCAATCAATAATGACCTTCAAGTGGCATTCTACTGCTGCCTAGTGAGAATCTCACCACACTGCTTGTGAAAAGCAGATAGATGGACCGAGCTGATCTAGACATTGAAATGGGCCTCACCACACTTGTTACCTAATTCTTACACACATCTCTTCATAGATCAAATCACTCAGATGCCTATAAGATTCCACCCATCAACTTTAATTCATTAAATTAGTTAAGGATGGCCAGTCTGATGATATGAAGATATGACTGCAAGTATCACACAGGTGGCAGGACCTCAGATATGATGCTTGAAGATCTTTGTCCTTTGCCCTCATCCAACAGGTACAGAATTCTTGCTGCTTGTGTGGATGACCATAAATTTATATAGAGGATAAGCATACTGCCCAAGACACCATGACACAGGAGGCCATTCATGTTGATGGAATGAAAAGGAATGAGCTAGCAGTGGGTACAGTACATCAGGATGATAGATGCTGTTATTTGCATTCATAACTGAAATTTCAAATGTTGTGCTGCCTGCTCAGAGCCAGGGTTAAAGGATATCTCCTCACAGCTAGACAGTAAATTGGAGTTGGAGGGGGAGAAATCCAATTATGTTGGTCATATTGGAAACAGCAACATGGATGGGACTTGGGATGAAGTAGAGATGATGAGTTAGCATCAAAATTAAAATTCAAACCCTCACAAGTAATAACGTTCAGAACCACATACACTTGGTACAAGGACAAACATTAGCAGATTCAAAAAGTGATTGAAAAAGTGGTTTTGGAAACAGGAGTTTTAATTCATGGGATACTAGAATCTGTGCTGGGGAAATAGGCAACTGATCAAAAGAGGAAGGTTGCAGCTAAACTGGGCTGGACTCATCCTCGTTAATTAATTATAGAGACGTGGGGTTCAGAGATGAGTAGATTCAGTAAACCATAAATTAATTTGAAAGTAACAACAGGAATAAGACATAAACCCCTAGGGGTGAGCTATGGCACGATTTGTGGCAGAATCAGACACGAAGTACAAGGGACTGATCTACAATCCATTCTATGAGGTCAGATTATTTATGATCTCAGGATTGTTACAGAAGTATTTGACATAGCTACAGAATCTTCGAGAAAGGAGTGAAGCAGGGAATAAATAAAAGCAACCTGGAGCCCCAGCTCTCTCTGCTTTTTGCACCTTCTTCAATGCTGTCTCGAGAGAAACCATCGGGTGAGAGGACCTGAAGATCAGATCCAACTCTAGATGAGAGGGAAAGCCCAAAAGGATGACTGCAGATTCTGAAACATTATCCTGAGCAACAACCTGTCCCAACCTTATTGAACAGGCATTACCAGTCCTTCCAAATAAACAATTTAAATACAATGGTAGGGACTGTGGACAGAGTGGGGTGAATCCTCAGAAGTGTGTGTCAGAAGTAACTGAAGAGTCCTATTAAGCGTTTGATAGATTTTAATTAAAGTGGAATTTTATAAATATTGTTTTTCTTTTCATAATAAAGTGTTGAATACAGTCGTGGTAGACCTTACCCTGACTCTTGTCCTGTTTGTCTATCTCACTACATAACGTGCATAAGTTAAAAAAGGGTTACTGCAAATTTCTCAAGGTTAGTTAGGGTACATTTATCAAAACTTCTGCTTTACAACAGGAATAAGCAGCGACATGTTAAAACTATAGACAGGAGAGTGATTTGGATTAAAGAAAAGGCAGGTCGATGGGTGTGACATGAGGAAAAACACAACAAATTAAAGGGATGTCTGAAAGTGAACTAAACGTAACTAATCAGAGAAGCTGAACATAGTATTAGATGAAAGGATGACGTTTTTAAATGTTGTCTTTAAGACTCATGAGTCTGAATATTTTAAAATGCAGTGCAAAATTGATACAGTACAATCAGAAATGAAAGTGAAACGAGCAATACATAAAACAGATATTAAAAACTTCTATGCACATATAAAAAGGAAAAGTTCATCGTGAGAATAAATATGGTTCCATTAGAGGCAGGGACAGAGAAATTTTACTGGTGATAAGAAACTAGTAGAAATATTAAAGAAGTATTTTTAAATTGTTTTCAGAGTAAAAGAAACAGGAGTCTTTCATGAGAATGAAGACATTGAAGATATTAGAACGTGTACATAAATAATGCTGGAGAAGTTATTGGATGAAAAACCAACAAATCCCATGGACACTATGACCTTCACTCGACAGTTTTAAAAAATATGTCTACAGATGTAGTGAATGCCTAGGATTCGATTTCCAGAATTCTCCAGATTCTAAAATGGTAGGTTAGAAAGTAACAAACGTTACCCCACTTTTCATGAAATAAAGGAGGATGGAGACAGGGAACAGTTAACGACATAGTATTTGTTATTCTGAGGGATCTGAGCATCCTCGTAAATATGTAATGGAACCCTGTAACTGCATGTGTCAACAGTGATGGAGGGCACTGAACAGGGGAGCTTCAGCAGTTATGCCAGGACGTTTAATTACAGCAAGAAATGATGAAGGAGGGCAGTTAAAGCAGTCAAATGGACTCTCCTTGGGGAAGAACAGGATGTTTTTGGGGAAGAGACACTCATGGAATGAAGGAGCAGGGGTCAAAAGATTCCACAACCAATGTAAACCAGAAACTTCATTCCATTTCAATACTATAAATACTCATTGTTTAACTTTAATTTCCCTTCATATTTATAATGAACTGATGGCAATGAAATAAAGAATAGTTGCTTCATGATCTTGTGGCTGCCCATGTATTCAAATCTCATGCTTCAAAAAAAATCACCAAAAGTTTGCATATAGATAGAGCAAGCAAAAGAGGCAATTGATTAAAGTCTTGTACATATACCTATTTTATCTCTCTGCCTGTGAGAAAGTGCTTGTTACAATACTTATGCTGAAATGTTATAACACACATTTGAATATTACTTTACACATTTTCTATTTTTTTAAAAGTGGGTGATCATCTACAATTTTTTCTCTTATACATTCAAAGGAAGTAGACATTACTGTAAGGCCAACACTATTCCACTTCTCAGGGAAGATGTTGAGATTCAGCTAACATTTTGAAACTCTGATTTACGATATTAGCACAAGGTTCTCTGAACTGATCTGTGAAAAGAGAGGATTCTATCATTCTGAAAAGCTGAGTAAACTGAGCCTATTCTCCTTTATCCAAACTCATTAATAGATTCAAAATTCTGAAGGAATTTCTAGGTAATCACTGAGAGGTTATTTCTCCTGGCTGTAGAATCTAGACCTCAATGTGGGGTGGTGGTGTGCAATCTCATTTTAAAAAGGGCACTTCATTTGAGAGAGATTAGGAAAAGTCTCTTCACCCAGAGGATTGTGTTTATTAGAAATTCTCTAACACAATATGGCAACCATTGAACCCTTTTAACTCTAACAGATAGACCATTGGTCCCTTGGGGAATGGAGGGATATAGAGAGCAGGCAGAAAGAAGTAGTTTGAATTGAATGTCAACCAGAAACACATAGAATGATGCAGTTGGTGCCATAGGCCATGTGATCAACTTTGCTCCTATTACCAACGATTTCATGTTTTTTTTTGTTGGTTAAATTGTACCTTGAGTCTCTGAGGATGTTCAAGGTAGCCAAGAGCAGCATTGGCAACAGTATACTGTTCGTAGACTGCACCTCCACAAATAGCAGGAGAGCAGCATGACGCTCCCAGGAGACCATAAATAACACATAGATGCACAAAGAGGCAATAACATTTGTCAAAATGTTTGAGCACCAGTGTCTCTCAGAACTCAAAATGCAGAGTCAAGTGGTGGCAGAGATTGGCAGCCTGTTGGAACAATGCTTGGTGACAACTAATGACAGTATTTGGTAAAGTGAATTATCAATGTTACCATCACCTTCAGGGCACTTCTTGAGACATTTGTAGGATCACGCTGTCAGTTTCCCACCAGGGGAAAGAACAGGTGGCTGATTGTTCCATAGCCAGAAGTGGCAACTTCTTAAACATTGCTTGCAATATGGTCAATCATAATGAGTAGGTCTACTACTTTTGTGGATGTGGCTGATTCCTCCCAGTTACCATGTGCCACTAACTGCATAATTCTGACAACTAAATTACTGATTTGTCACACCAATTTCATTGTAAACAACATATACCTATATAGCTAGCAGATTTATTATAAGAGAGTGCCCCAAGATGCTTCACATGTTCAATTAAACAATGAAGTATGATACCGGGCCACTCATATTAGGTCACATGACAAAAGTAATAGGCTTAAAGGAGTGCCTTTAAGGATGAGGATGAGGTAAAGAGGCAGAGAGGTACAAGGTACATCCCACAGCGTGGGGCTAAACAAAAACATGACCAGTAATGAGGGAGTAACTAAAATTAAGGGTGGATGAGAAGCCAGAATGAGAAGGTAGAGATGTCTATTGTGGGTCGAAAGGAAATCTCAGACGTAAGGAGAGGCAAGGTCATTGAGGTTTTTAGAAACCCGGATGGGAATCTTAAAATCAAGATCTTTCTCGATCAGATGGCAATGTAAATCAATATGTACAATGATTATAGAGGAAGAACTTGGTGCAGGTTAAGATGCAGACATTAGAATTTTGAACAAAGTCAAGAATTCATAAGAATTCAACCAGGACCATGCCAGAAGTGAGACAGAAAAGTGTGGCTGAGAGTTAAGCAGATATCAGGAACCATTATGTCAGGATGGATGAACCTCAACCCCTAAGATACTTGCTAATTGTGGATAAGAAGAAGGACTGCAAGGAGGATGAGCAGACTGACCATAGCACTGGGGTGAAGAATGCCTTGAAAGTGTGGAGAGCAAATAGGAATGTTGCAGAATTGCAGAATTGTTTAATCAGTGGACTAGATTCTGTTGACTGCAGCCTGACCTGAATCTCTAACAGTTGTGTTGTTTGCTCAGTTCCAAGCTTCTCCTCATGGCTGGAAAATAATATGTACAATGATAACAGGATTTCTCCCTCACACACCAGGAGCCAAATAACATGGCTAGATTGCGAAATGATATTTTGCTCAGAGATTTTGGGGAAATAGGGTACAAACTACAGTGCAGAATGTCAAAGATATTAATTACTGGAGTAGTACCTGCCCCACGTGTCAATTGGCATAGGGTCAAACAGATTAGAAATTGCATGTATGACTCAAAGAGTGGCATGGGAAGATGGGATTTCAATTCATGGGATACTGGCATCATTACTGAGTGAAATGTGAATTATTACTGTGGGATGGATGCCACTTAAACAATCCTGGGAGCAGGCATTCTAGCTAATCATGTAATTAGAGCTGAGAACAGGACTTGAATGTAATGGTGGGGTAAGGGACATGGATGAACGAGGGTATGGTGATGGGAGATGTAGAAATCCAAATCAGAGAAAGGTTGCAGCATGGGAACAGTATCAATAACTGGATGAAGACAAGGCAAGTGAGTCAGGAAGAAACAAACAGGTTAGCAACAATTTCACATCATATATAAACATCTCTACAGTGGTCAGAGAATCTAAAACAGAGAAAAACAGCCTCAGAATAAGGGGCCAATTATCTAAGAGATAAGGGCAAATTATTTCACTGAAAAAGTCATGAGTCTTTGGAAATTTCTGATCCAAAGGGTTGGGACATGTCTCTTATTGAATATGTTTTAAGACTGTGATAGGCAGAGCTTTGATCTCTCAAACAATGAATATAGGTAGCGAGCCCAAAAATGAAGTTGGCCAATATTCAGTCTGCAACTGGTCCTATTTGTCTATGTGCTGAAATAGTTGAATCTGGAGGTAATGGTGTATGAGTAAGTGTTTTCACAATTGAGGTATGAGTGAAGTTGAACCACGTGACATAGGTGGAAATCAGCAGTCTTAATGACAGCATGAATATGAGCTTGAAACTCATCTAAAGATCAAATATAACACCAGTGTTAGAAGTGAGTGGCTTAAACTCAGACTGTTGCCAAGAAGAAGGATGGAACTCGTAACTAGGGAACAAAACAGGAATAGAAAATAATTGTTTCAATCTTCTCAACACATACTTGGGAGATATTTCTGCCCATCAAGTACCGTACGTTATATAAGCAGCATGATACTTTCACAACAATGAAGCGATAAAGAAGAATTGATCTGGAGATAGAACTGGGTATCTTAAGTGTAGATGTGAAACTACAGTTCTGCCTTCAGATAATGTCACTGAGTGTATAGATGAGAAATAGATAGAGAAATTGATCCCTGGAGAGACCAAGAGGTAATGATGTCAGAGCAGGAAGGTAAACCATTGCAATTGATTCTCTGTAGATCAACAAGAATGGAAACAGATGACAGCAATTCCATCCAGCTCAGTAACAGTAGATTAGATTAGATTAGATTACTTACAGTGTGGAAACAGGCCCTTCGGCCCAACAAGTCCACACCGCCCCGCCGAAGCGCACCCATACTCCTACATTTACCCCTTACCTTACACTACGGACAATTTAGCATGGCCAATTCACCTGACCTGCACATCTTTTGGACTGTGGGAGGAAACCGGAGCACCCGGAGGAAACCCACGCAGATACGGGGAGAACGTGCAAAAATACAGCACAGTAGAAAAATACAGCACAGGGACAGGCCTTTCGGCACACCAAACCTATGCCAATTCTTAGTCCTTAATTCGGCTACTGATAATAATTAAGTTTAGTTTGTACGTGAATACTTTTCACTTAGCCTGCTACTTATTGCCCATAGGCAATTTTTTATCTTTCTGTTCACTTCTGGCTAATATGACTGCTTCCACCACCTCCACTGGCAATGCGTTCCAGGCCCTCACCACCAGCTGTGCGAAAACCTTTCTCCACACGTCTTCCATAAACTTTCCCCCCCCCCCCCACCATGAACATCTGCCTTCTAGTAGTGGACTTTACCACCCTGGGGAAAAAAAAGCCTCTGCCTATCCACCCTAACTATGGCTCTCATAACTTTGTCAATCTCTATCAATCTGAAAACAGTAGAGAGGTATAGAAGGCAAACAGAAAAATTAATCATTCAAAGCCTACATATAGGTTGAGGAAAAGGAAGAGAATACTTACTTTCTTTACAATCACACAAGATTCAATTATGATCATGATCAAAACTGATTTGGAACCTTATAGGGCTAGATCCTGATAACAGGAATTCAAACATGAAAAGATGGGAACTCTAGGGAAACAACATATTTAAGAAAGGAAAGGGAAGTTGGAGAAGGATTCATAGTTTGCAAGGATAGAGAAGTCAAGTATTTGTTTCTTAAGGACATATTTGATACTTATGGATTTGAAGGAGAGAGGGACAGCACCTGAAGAGAATACCATTTACAAGATCAGTTCACAAAAAGCCAGGAAGAGATAATGGGTGACCTGCAGATAAGTGGGAGTAGAGGATCAAGGGAAAATGTGGTCTTAGGAATAAGATTGATCACCACAGAAGGTACAGAAAGAAATAGAAGTGCAACAGAACCTTTCCCAATAGTTGGTGATTGTGAAGCAAGGCATGGAACAGGCAGCTGGTGCAGTTGTGCCAGGACCTCCTGCAGGAAGTGGTGATGGCGAGATGGGGTGCTGAGCAGAGCTGCTGAAGCAGTCAAACATACCTCGAGTGGAGAAAAGTGTGTCTTTGTGGAAAGGAAGCCTCATGGGGAGATTTCATCAACCATATGTAATCCCCAGGTTTACTTCCATTTTAGTGCTCTGAATCCGACTTTAACCTTAATTCTCATTCATGCTTGTCATGATCTGTTGCTAGTGAATAAAGAATCCCTGCTTCATGATCTTTGGGCCATCTATGTGCTTAGATTTCCTGCTACAGGAGAGAACCTCAAGAAAGATGAATGTTCAGAGCTCGTACAAAGGGGTGAACATTGAAGAATACTAGACCAGGCTAGCTAGTGGGGAGATACAGCAAATGGATTGTCTCAATCTTAACAATGAAGACGTTGATGAGCTCCTTGCACTTATTGTTAGAGATTAAACTGGGGAGAAGGGTATAACAAGATGGTTTGCATTAGTCAAGAAATCAGAATAGTTTTACATTCCAGGGGGGTACCAGACATATAACCTCTCATAGATTCACATTGCCCCCTAATTGAGTAATATCTTGATTTTAAAATTCCCATTCTTGTTTTCCCAAACAGACAGATCTGATAAATGGGTGGCTAATCTAGTTGTATAGCGTTTCTTTTAAATCAGTGTCAATTTGAGTTAATGGAACAGAAATGAGTGTCGTACTGTGGAGAATGGCCAGGATCAGAGACAGTAACTAGTTTTTTGGGGATACAAGAGGCAAGTTGGAGGCAAGCTTACAACTGAGTAAAAAAGGAAGTATCTACAGAAATGTTATAGTAAACAAAGGACCAGAGGGTAGACAGTTGGAATTTGAAAATGTAATCATGAATTGCGGACAGATGTTCTTTTCCATACAGATGCATAAACTCAGATAGGATTGGACATTGGTTTGAAAGGGTATTAGAACCTGAAGTAATGATGTCACAGAGCAGCACATCACTGAGTATAAATACCACTGTGCGGGCAGCGTTAGAACACGCTTGAAGAAACTGAACTGGAAGACAAACTAGAATGAAACTCTCGAAAGAAGACTGTGCTGGATCACACTAGACCTCTTCATTGGAATAAGCACAGAGTACATGGGCATGAATACACAAAGAAAATAGATTAGTCTTTATACAACTAACTATAAGGAAGTGCATAGGAAAGCTAATGAGCTTGTATTATACTAATATATAACTTCCGTTACTTTGAAACCTAAGCCTGTAGATAGTGCTTGATTTTGTCATCACCAAGACCTGTGAGTGTAAAGTACTCAAACTGTCATGCTGGATCAAGTTACATGATAAAAGAAGGTAAGGTTGACTAGAAAACCTACTACGTTTAAAATCATGCCTGTGGCGAAGATTAAGAAATAGAATCAAAAATGACTGAAAGGAAGAGAAGACTTCACAGAAACGTTTTTCAAAAAAAATTATCAGTACAGTTGTAAGACCAGCTTGAGAGTGATGTCATCTGTTCACTGTTGCTGCTCCAGGGGATCTTGTTCATAATGATCCCCAAGGAATAGAATCTGAATAGAACTTGGAGAATCCTGGGTGACTCTCTGCTGGCAGACTTTTCTTCGCAATCTGCTGAGGCTCGCTTGGATCATTAGATGAAAATGCAATGATCGACCTGCCTAGACCCACTAAATTCTGATTATCTGAGCTAGGTAATGGTGGAGAACACAATAAATGAACCAGAATAATCAAAGCAACAATGATTTACGTAATTATTTTGCACATAAATGTATTTCACTTGCCTTTGATAAGTCAATTAGGGAATTTGGAGATCCACACCCTACTTGGTTTGCTGATGGTCAAGCATACCAAAGAACTTCTTCCTCTTTGTTTACAGAGAGATGAGCGCAGTACAGGCCTTAGTTAGCTGCCTCTTTCTCGGGTGCTGCACTGAAAACAACAAATGCCGGAGATCACAATGGGAGACAAAAAAATGACAGTAGATGCTGGAATCCAAAGTGGACAAGCAGGAGGCTGGAAGAACACAGCAAGCCAGGCAGCATCAGGAGGTGGAGAAGATGACATTTCAGGTATAACCCTTCTGGGGGTGGGGGTAGGGGGAGGGGCAGATAGAGAGTAGGGTAGGGTTTTGGGTGGGGAGAAGGTCCCAAACCCATACCCCCCCACTCTTTATCTGAAGATCATAATGGGTCAGGCAGCATTCATGGAGAGAGAGAAAGCTAATGCTTCAAGTCCAGATGACTCTCCATCAGAGCTGATGTGAAGTTTGGACTGGCAGCGTTTATGCTTTAATTGGGGTGGGAGAGGGTGTTAGAATGCTGGGGTTCAAATGGGTGATGATAATTCAAATTAAGTGGTCAGAATGTGAGAATAGCTTAACAACAGTGTGTCTAATTGCCATATTTGAAAGAGATGACAGTCCCACTGGGGCAGCAGGAGGGGAGAGGGACATAGTGACAGAGAATGTAACAAGGAAAGTTAAAAGAAAGGGAAGGAATGGGAATTGGTTCACAATTTGAAGGTGTTGAATTCAATCTTAAGTCCAAAAAGTTGTGAAGTGCCTAGTCTGAAGCTGAGGTGTTGTTCCTCCAGTTTGTGCTGTGATTCACTGGAGCATTGCAATATGCTGAGGGCAGACAAGTGAGCATGTGAACAGGATCCTGTGTTAAAATGACCGGCCATGGGCAGATCGGGGTCATGCTGGCACACAGATGGAGGTGTTCTGCAAAGTGGTCACCCAGTCTCTTTCTGGTTTCTCCAATGTAGAGTAGGCAATACTGGATGCAGCAATAGAATATACAAGATTGGGGGAGGTACAGGGCAAATGCTGCTTCACCTGGAAAGATTGTTTAGACCTGAAAATATGTTGCTGGAAAAGCGCAGCAAGTCAGGCAGCATCCAAGGAGCAGGAGAATCGACGTTTCGGGCATGAGCCCTTCTTCAGGAATGTTTCCTAAAGAAGGGCTCATGCCCGAAACATCGATTCTCCTGTTCCTTGGATGCTGCCTGACCTGCTGCGCTTTTCCAGCAACATATTTTCAGCTCTGATCTCCAGCATCTGCAGGCCTCACTTTCTCCTAGAAGACTGTTTAGACCCTTGGATGGTGAGCAGGGAGAAGTGAAGGGGCAGGTGTTACACCTTTTTGCAGCAATTTGCAACCTTCTGGGCTTAAATATTGAGTTCAACACCTTCAAATTGTGAACCAATTCCCATTCCTTCCCTTTCTTTTAGCTTTATTGTCACATTCTCTGTCAGCATGTCCTCTTTCCGCTCCCTCCACCCCCACGGGGACTATCTTCCCTTTAAGTCTGGCAGTTAGTCACACCATTGTCCTGCTATTCTCATATTTCGATCATGTAATTTGAATTATTAATATCATTTCTCCCCCAGCAATATACATTCCATATCCCCCCCCAACTAAAACATAAATGCTGCCCCTCTACACTTCACGTCAGTTCTGAAGAGTCATCTAGACTCAAAATGTCATCTAGCTTTCTCTCTCTCTCTCTCCCTCTCTCATCCTTTCTCTCTCTGGATGCTGCCTGACCCACTGTGATCTCCAGCATATGTTGTTTTCAGTACAGATTCCACCATCTGCAGTAATTTGCTCCAACCCTGGGTCCTGTGCTCTGCACTGCTCCTGCAAGGAGGAAACTAAGAGCTGATAAGTAAGAGTAATAATTTTGGTCAAATAGATGGATGGGGATCAGAGGTTGAAGGTGATCATAAGCAAGTGCCAGTATTGGATGGAAAGATGGAGATGTGAAAAGGGGTGCAGATGCGAGATAAATTAGCATGAAGAGCAAGATGTATTTTATAGGCTTCAGTCGGTACAATAAGGGGGCTTGGATGGTACAGACATCAGGATATAGGTGCACGGACCATTGTTCCAGCTTTTCTGCTCCGCTGAGGTCATCGAACCCTTGGCTGCATTGTACCCAAAAGGACAGCACCAGGCTCACGCTGCCTCTTTCATTCACACAGTTTTTTGGTGTCCACACTCAACTCCTTCTTCTGACCTTTGGGCAACACTTGAGCCCTCACAGCCCAAAACAGCATACTCAAGAAGGCATCACTAAAGCAGGTCAGAACACTTCACCTTCGAATGTTCATGGCAAGGCTTGTTTCTCCCTCTTTCTTCCCTTTGACTGTTCAAATAACACAGTAAAAGGGCATGTTGTACAACTTGTCATTGTACCCATTTGCATTTCTGTCAGGAAATAGGGAAGTACTAAAAATATACAACAACTCTGTAAAAGCCAAAAAAAAGCTGCATCTTCCTTCCAGACTTCCTATCTGTTCCCTCCCACTCCCCTCAATCGTCATGTTCCCAGTTAGTCACAAACATATTATCCAGCCAAGCGTCATTTATTGCATATCATTAAAAAATTATCTATGTGGCTTTCAGCAAGAAATAATAGCAACGCCCCTGCTTTTCACAGTTTAATTTCAATGTTCATCGTTTGCATTAATAACTTTACAAGTTAACTTGAAACAACAAAGTTGGTATTTTGGAATCAGGAGAGAGAATTTGCCAGGATGATAGTCAATTATCCACAAATAGGCACAGGACGTGGTCTCAACCAATCAAAATCAGATCAGCCATGGTGGAACAGGCTTAACTGGCCGAATGGCCTAGTCCTGCTCTTTGAACGTACATTTGCATCTTCAAAGGAACAGAATTCTAATGCAATGCTTCAGTAATGAGAAAAAAACACCTAAAAAATAAAAAATTCCCAGAAATTGTGAGACAAACTTTCCAGTTTTGGCAGCATCTGTGGAAAGAAAGTAGAGTTAATGTGTTAAGTTCAGTGACTCTTCTTCAACACTTCTGAATTTTTCAAGCAATTCCTGTTTTGGTTTGAGATTTTCAGCATCCACTGTTTTACATTAGAAAACAAACCTTACTTCTTTGATGGGATCACAAATGCTGATTTGCACTGGATCAAATAAGCAAACATGTCTGCTGAAAGGACAAATGTTGTTATAGAATCATACAGTTCAAAATAGGCCCTTTGGCCCATCAAGTTTGCATTGATGCAACCTGCTCTGAACTTATCTTGGAAAAGCAAAATCCTGCAGATGCAGGAAATCTGAATTATAAACAAAAAGTGTTGTAAACTCCGAGTGCGCCACACTGCACCTGCAAAGAAACAAATCAAGTTACCAGCTGGAATTTTATCCAGGCATTGGTTTATATTTTCAAAGTAACTGGGGTGATGTTGCCCTAATTTTCCAGCTCATGGAAGAAACCTGAGCTGTCTCTAATTTCAATCATGCACCCAGTGAGAGTGAGGTGATGCTGGCAATTTAATATGGGACAGTGTATCCCTCCAAGAGCTGCCAGACAATGGAGTGCCAGCAACATGACAGCCCAATAGCATCACCAGCAGTGCTGGTCATTTCACAGACAGCACCTGGCGGAGACATACAGTGATGGACACCTACTTGGCAGAAAGGCAGGGACAATCAGGCAGCATCAGGCCAAGAAGCTGAGAGGAGGATGGTCACTGATTCCAGGCTGTTGCTCTGAGGATTGAAGGCCCTCATTCGGAGGGTGGAGTCGAGGGTGTGGTGCTAGAAAAGCACAGCCGGTCAGGCAGCATCCAAGGAGCAGGAAAATCGAGATTTTGGATGAAAGCCCTTCTTCAGGAATGAGGCTGGGAGTCTTGAGGGTAGAGAGATAAATGGGAGATGAGTGAGGCTGGGTGAAGGTAGCTGATCGTTCATAGGTGGATGGAGGTGGGGGTAATGGTGATAGGTCAGAGGGGAGGGTGGAGCGGATAGGTGGGAAGGGAAATGGACAGGTGGGACAGGTCATGAGGGCAGTGCTGAGCTGGGAGGTTGGAACTGGGATAAGGTAAGGAGAGGAGAAATGAAGAAACTGGTGAAAGGGTTCTGAGGTGGAAGATGAGGCATTCGTCCTTCAGGCATCGGGTGGTAAGGAACTGATGACGGAGCAGGCCCAGGACCTGCATGTCCTTGGCAGAGTGGGAGGGTGAGTTGAAGTGTTTGGCCACAGGGCGGTGGGGTTGGTTGGTGTGTCCAGGAGATATTCTCTGAAATGCTCTGCGAGTAGGCGTCCTGTCCCCCCCAATGTAGAGGAGACCGCATCGTGAGCAACAGATAGAGTAAACAACACATGTGGAAGTGCAGGTGAAACTTTGATGGATGTGGAAGACTCCTTTGGGGCCTTGGACGGAGGTGAGGGGGGAGGTGTAGGAGCAGGTTTTGCAATTCCTGCGGTGGCAGGGGAAGATGCCAGGAGGGGAGGGTGGGTTGTTGGGGGGCGTGGACCTGGCAAGGCAGTCACAGAAGGAACGGTCGTTATGGAAACGGATAGGGGTATGGAGGGAAATATATCTCTGGTGGTGTCGTCTGTTTGTAGGTGACGAAAAGGGCAGACGATGATGCGATGTTGGTGGAGAGGAAGGTGAGGACCGGGGATTCTGTCCTTGTTGTGGTTGGAGGGTTGGGGTTCGAGGGTGGAGGTGCTGAAAGTGGATGAGATGTGCTGGAGGGCATCATCAACCATGTGGGAGGGGAAACTGTGGTCTTTAAAGAAGGAGACGATCTGGTATGTTCTGTGGTGGAAATGGTCCACCTGGGAGCAGATGTCACGGAAGCAGGGGAATTAGGAATAAGGGATAGCATTTTTACAGGAGGCAGGGTGGGAGGAGGTGTAATCCAGGTAGCTGTGGGAGTCGGTGGGTTCGTAGAAGATGTCAGTGATGAGTCGGTCACCATTGATGGAGATGGAGAGGTCCAGGAAAGGGAAGAAGGTGTCAGAGATGGTCCAGGTGAATTTACGTTCGGGTGGAATGTGTTGGTGAAGTTGATGAACTGCTCAACCTCCTTGCCAGAGCACGAGCGGTGCCAATGCAGTCATCAATGCAGCGGAGGGAAAGGTGAAGAATGGTGCTGGTGTAATTCCGGAAGATGGACTGTTCTACGTAGCCGACAAAGAGACAGGCATACCTGGGGCTCATGCAGGTGCCCATGGCTACCCCTTTCATCTGGAGGAATTGGGTGGATTCAAAGGAGAAATTGTTGAATGTGAGGACCAGTTCAGCCAAACGAGTAAGAGTGTCAGGGAAAGGGTACTGGTGGGGACATTGGGAGAGGAAGAAACAGAGAGCTTGGTGGCCCTGGTCATGGTGGATGGAGGTGAATAGGGACTGGATGTCCATGGTGAAGGTGAGGCATTGGGGACCATAGAAACAAAAATCTTGGAAAAGATGGAGGTCGTGGGTGGTATCCTGGATCGGGGGGATAGGACAGTTTCGAGGTAAGTGGAGATGAGTTCGGTGAGGCAGGAGCAGGCTGAGACAGCCGGGGTAGCTAGGCTTGTGGATCTTAGGAAGGAGGTAGAATTGGGGGTCCCCGAACTATGAGGTTGGAAGCTGTGGTTGGGAGATCCTCTGAGGTGATGAGGTTATGTACGGTCTGGCAGATGATGGTTTGGTGATGGGAAGTGAGGTCGTGATTGAGGAGGTGGTAGGAGGAGGCATCTTTGAGTTGGCATCTGGCTTCAGTGGTGTAGACATCAGTACGTCAAACTACCACTGCACCCACCTTATCCACTGGTTTCATAGTGAGGTTGGGATTGAAGCAGAGGAAGTGGAGGGCTGCGCATTGTGAAAATGAGAGGTTGGAGTGCGGGAGGGGGGTGGACAGGTTGAGGTGGTCAATGTCACGGTGGCAGTTGGAAATAAAGAGGTCAAGGGCAGGTAACAGACCAGCACAGGGTGTCCAGATGGATGGGGGTGTTGGAAGCGGGCAAAGGGGTCCTCGGAGGGTGGGCGGGGGTCTTGATGGAAAAAGTAAGCTCCACTTCCTGTACCTCCACCCTTGAACTCTACCACTCTAACAGCAACAAGGACAGAAGCCCCCTAGTCCTCACCTTCCACCCCACCAACCTCCATATACATTTCATTATCCTCCACTATTTCTGCCACCTACAAATGGACCCCACCACCAGAGCTATATTTCCTATGACATTGTTGCAACAGGGCACCTACTCGCAGAGTGCTTCAGAGAACATCTCCGGGACATCCGCACCAACCAACCCCACTACCCTGTGGCTGGACACTTCAACTCCCCCTCCCACTCCACCAAGGACATGCAGGCCCTGGGCCTCCTCCATCACCACTCCCTTACTATCTGCACCTAGAGGAAGAACACTTCATCTTCTGCCTCGGGAATCTCCAACCCCATGGCATTAATGTGGATTTCACGAGTTTCCTCATTTCCCCTCCTGCCACCTTATTCCAGTTCCAACCTTCCAACTTAGCAGCACCCTCATGACCTGTCTTAACTGTCCATCTTCCTTCCCACCTATCCACTCCACCTTCACCTCCAACCTATCACCATTACCCCTAACTCTAACCACCCAGCGCATTCTCAGCTACCTTACCCTCATCCCCACCACCGCCCATTTGTCTCTCCAACCCCAAAGCTCCCAGCCTCATTCTTGATAAAAGGAAAAAGACTTTGTCCATTTATCCTATCCATGCCCCTCATGATTTTATAAACCTCTCTAAGGTCACCACTCAGCCTCCGACACTCCAGGGAAAACAGCCCCAGCCTATTCAACCTCTCCCTGCTGTGCTTTTCCAGCACCACACTCTTGACTCTAATCTACAGCATCTGCAGTCCTCACTTTCGCCCCACTGGAAAGATGCCAGTTTCTACCTGGCAATCTCCCCATAGTGGGTAGGACAAAACCATAGCCATAATTAGAAAACTTTGAAGAGAAAATGAGGTCTGCAGATGCTGGAGATCAGAGATGGAAATGTGTTGCTGGAGAAGCACAGCAGGTCAGGCAGCATCTAGGGAACAGGAGAATCGACGTTTCGGGCATTAGCCCTTCTTCCTGAAGAAGGGCTAATGCCCGAAACGTCGATTCTCCTGTTCCCTAGATGCTGCCTGACCTGCTGTGCTTCTCCAGCAACACATTTCCATAATTAGAAAACTGCCTGGGAGGGAAGATTTGGAGATGCCAGTATTGGACTGGGGTGTACAAAGTTAAAAATCACATAACACCAGGCTATGGTCCAACAGGTTTAATTGTAAGGACACTAGCTTTCATCAGGTGGTAGTGGAGGGCTCAATCCTAACACAGAATTTATAGCAAAACTTTACAGTGTGCTGTAACTGAAATTATACATTGAAAAATTGATTGTCTGTTAAGTCTTTCATCTGTTTGAATACCATGAAAGTTTCACTTCTTTCATGTGTAAATCACAAAACCTTGTTTTTAAAAAGTTGCATTCTCAGGTTAGCTGTTAACAATGGTGATAACTAGACAATATGTTGAAGGTGTAAGCCCCCTGTGTTCTCTTTCTATGCCATGATGTTTAGATTGATTCTAATCTAAAAAGTGAGATAACGAAGTTTTACGTGAATTCATGCAGCTTTTGAGCTCAGAGTTCTACATGAATGCATGCAGTTTTTGAGCAAAGTACAATGTAACCCTGCAAGTGCAAATTCACCCACAAAATATATGTGTGCATGTGGGTCTTTGTCTGTCTGTGTGTGTGTCTGGGTTGGGAGTTGTGAGTGTGAGAAAGTGTATGTGCATGTGTGTAGTGAGTGTAGAGTGTCTTAAGTCTGTGAGGGGGTGCATGTGTGAGTGTGGGAGTGTGTGTCTGTAAGGGTGTGTGTGGGTGTCTGTGTGTGTGTC
Source organism: Chiloscyllium plagiosum (assembly GCF_037043375.1). NCBI lineage: Eukaryota > Metazoa > Chordata > Chondrichthyes > Orectolobiformes > Hemiscylliidae > Chiloscyllium > Chiloscyllium plagiosum. The sequence continues at coordinate 39,402,790 of NW_028270144.1, forward strand.
TGTGTATATGTGTGCCCATGTGTATGTGTATAGGAGTGCCTATGTGTGTGTGAGAGTGTGTGCATGTAGGAGTATCTCTGTGTGTGTATAGTGCAATGGTGGTCACCTGTAATGTGACATGAACCCAAGGGCCCGGTTGAGTCCCTCCCTATGGGTACCGAACTTAGCTATCAGCCTCTGCTCGGCCACTTTTCACTGCTGCCTGTCCCGAAGTCCGCCTTGGAGGATGTTCACCTGAAGGTCCGAGGTCGAATGTCCTGGACCAATGAAGTGTTGCCCAACTGGGAGGGAACCCTCCTGTCTGTTGATTGTTGTGTGGTGCCCATTCATCTGTTGTCGATGTGGGAGGGAAGGGGCTTTCATCAGCCAGTCAAGTGTCAAACTTGACCAGAAACAAAAACAGAAATTGCTAGGAAAGCTCAGCAGATCTGGCAGCATCTGTGGAGACAAGGCAGAGTTAACATTTCAAGTTCAATGACTCTTCCTTGATTTCCAGCATCCACAGTTCTTTGATTTTACTTTGCCGCAATTGACGTTTGGCTGGAAGGGGATGAGATGGCATCCACCACCTTGTCTACCACTGACAATAGGCCTTTGGGACAGGAAGACAATGGGTGTGTCAGCTTCTCATCCCTCAATTTTTCAGCCTCTTCTCTATCTCCCTTCCTGCTCCTTCAGATCATATATAATGTCAGATCACATATCAGCTGTAGTTTCAATTCTATCACCTTTCATTAGAAATGGAAAAAATTACAGATGTAATACCTTTTAAGTGGTATAATGTCTCTATATCTCATGAGATAAGTGGAAAATGTTTTGTTCTAAGCCTATTGGGTCCTGTCTCTCATATGTTTATTTTCATAGATTGCTGACTGCATGGGTGGTAGTTCCTGTTCCTACTGTGAACTGCAATATTTTATCAACTTTGCTTCCAATTTCTGTCTCTCCTACTTTCACATGATCCATCTCCTGTCTTCCCTTTCTCTACTTCTCTATCTCCATTAGTAAGGTTAAGCTGTCAACTAATATCTGCACATCTGTTTCAGCCAAGGTAGAGTCAATAATGATCTTCATCACATCCTCTAGTGTATCAGCCAGCCTTCAGGCAACTGGACAAAAGAGTGTTTGAGGACCAGGATCTCAAACTTGAGACTATGGTCATGGTTTATTTAACAGTAATGAACTCTGCACTCCTAAATTCTTTACAACTAGTGATGCAATAGGCAAGAGCTGCCAGTAATGGTTTCACATGATGCTCCAAAACAGATGGTCTAACAGCAGCTTCCTCCCCCAAACCATCATGCCCAGCAGTGAGGTGCCAATCACTCAAAACCAGTTCCCGTAAGCAGGACATGTCACCCAGACTCCCAATGCTAATGCACTTTTTCAGAACTCATTTGAGGTAAGAGAGTCCCAGGAGGAAAATAAAAACTCTTTATGGGTGCCATTAACACCACTCTGAAGGGAGAAGCCATCCCTGCAGACTCTTGGGATGCCTTGGCCTGTGGCCCACTAAAAATACAAAATGTTAGTTCAGGAGGGCCCTGACTATATTGAGAAACTTTATCAAGCACATGCAGAAGTGAAGTTGATGCATTGTAGAGAATGTACCTTGTTTTGAATTTCATCTGTAGATCCTACTATGTTTCCGTCATCAGGAGGTGCTGGTGTTGGATGTACTAGCTGCTCCTTCATCTCTGAAAGCTTATATTTCCAAACAAATCTGTTGGACTATAACCTGTGTGAATTTTAACTATGTTTCCATCAGATAGGTTAAAGTTACATATAAAAGAGTTTTCCTACACTCATAAGGATGTTGGAAATCATGGAATTGCTGTTTGCTGTAGAGTTCAAAACTCATGAAGATGAGGAACAGTGAGACATTTGCCAAATGACACAAGATGTTCATTCTGACTAATTTCTTTAAGTGGACTTTGAGTGAGTCACTGTCACTGAATTGAGAATGCTGAGAGAAAGATGTTGAGTTTATATTTGGTGTCAAAGAAATTTTTTTTGAAGAGGTGGAATGCAAGTTAAGTTGTTACTTTATTCAATAAGAAGGATTGTAAGTGCGTAATCATTTTGCATGTAAGTTTTCCTGTTAGAAAGGAACTTTTAGAAGATTATCTCAATACTGTAGGAACCGCCATACAAGATACAGTGGCTTTCCTCCAGCAAATCCGTGAAATACAGATTATATACAATCCATGACAGAAAACACAAGCAGTAATGCCTCATTTGCAATAATGATCATTCCATGCTTCACAGTCACTCAAATTGATACTTAAGCAAAAAAGGGAGGAAAGATTAATCTAATCAACCCATTTATTGAGAAAACCCAAAGGATTAAGAGAGAACAACTAAGGAAATGCTCTGTGGCAGATGGGCAGACTGGTAGCAGATTTGAGATAATAGCAAGAAAGAAGAAAGGAGAAAACAGGAAACCAAAAGGAAAATGATGCAATGAAGACTGGACAACTCATAAGCTTTGACTTGTTTGTTAATATGATTCCACATGAACAAACTGGAACTCTAATCCAACATCAAGCCTCTAAATCAAATAAAGACTTTTCTCATCACCTTTCATACCTGGCTACTCTCACACTGAATTAAGTGAACTTGAACTTTGCAAGTACACCCTGGAAGAATCTGAACAGTAATTGACATTGAATTGTATCTTCACATTTCAGATTGGCTTGAAAATATGTGACATACTCAGACATTTCAAACAGTGAAATAGGGTTTCCTTATCTATTGACTTCAATAGCTTTAATGTCACTTTCTAAAAGTGACTCACTAATTTATGCCAATCTAACCAGACTGGGGCTCGAGTTGCATTTGTAACTATAAATGTGGCACAAAATCGAAACATAGAATAATGCAATGTTCATGAAATCTTCCGCCAGAGCTGGAAGATTACAGAAAATGTTCATGTCTAATATTGTAAAACATTATTTTGATCTTCAGGTAATCTCATAAATATTTAGTATCTTCAATAACATGGACATTTCTTAATGAAAACAGGGATTATAATTTTTCATACAATCAATCATTTTTGAAATGTAATCAATAAAAATTGACAATTCCTTCATTCAGGATTCAATACAGTACAAATAACAGATAGAAGTAAATCAGTTCTGTGTAATCATTAATCCATCTCAATGTCTAACAACAAAACCTTGTTCTTTCCATACACACAGTTCAAACACACAATAGTTTGAGTTATGTCTCAGTCTATAACAAGCTGTTTAAAAAGGGAAAGGAATCATTAAAACAACATTCTATCATAGCCAGCGGTGGTGCAAATACCGTTGTCAGCTACCTCCCATATAGACTTCCCAGTGCTACAAAACTGAACTGAGAGGGCTATATGCCTGGAGGAATCTTGGAGATTGTCGGTCTTCTTGATGGATATCATCATTAAATGAGTTTAGAACTAAACAAAAAAAAGACTACACATGTTTGTAGTAAAATTGCTGCTGGAAATAATCTCGTCAGTTTTCACATTTCTTTCTGCAAGTGATAGCTAGTAACATTCGTACTGATTAGATGTCATGGCCGGTGTACACCTGGGTCTTTCTCCTACTCTAATTCAGCCTTTCTTTAACCTTCTATTGTCACTGGCATCCGCAATAATCTCATTGCAAAGCCATAGGGTGTCCAGCAAGTTGATATTTCACTACTTAAACAAAGAAGATTGATTGACATGTTATACTTCTTGGGTGCAATAATTGCCTAGTTTTGGCAACTTGTGACGGATGATGGATATAACTATTGTTAATTTGTTTTACTGAAAGCTGTTCCACATGTGCCTGTGTAATAGCGATATGCCCAGAAAGTGCTCTGGGCAATTCTCCAATGTTACAAAGTTGCCTTCATTAGCTTCAACCTAAATTAGCATTGAGGAGGTCATACTATACTTTGTGGAAAGTCGGTGCAGTGGGCAAAAAGGCCTAGCAGGGAAGCATGCACAAAATACAACACAACATCCAAATGCAGCAAATTGATTTTTTTACCCCCTCAGTTGTAACAGGGAGAAATGCAGGAGACAAGCGAATGCATGTGCATCCATATAAAACTGTGGAGTATCTGAAATTATACCACAAGTTACGAGCATTGTAATTGATTTAAATGTGGAAAAAAAGGTAATGATTTTGAACCTGAGATTTCCAAATGCAATTGAAATTCTCAATCTATTATGATCTTATGGATTCATTACAATTCTGTTGAAAGACTAAATTATTTTGCAGACATTGTATCTGTAAAATAGTAAATTAATTAACTCCATGAAATTTGACAGTGCAACATGAAATATATTAGACTATTCTTGATGAGCCATTCTCACCAGAGTGGTTCCTGCTTTAGTCTGGACACATAGTGTGGTGAGGTGGTCTCCTTGCCTCAAAGAAGAGGAGAAATGTGACCTTAAGAATGTGACCCAAAAAGCATCTTAAGTCAGCAAGCACGAATGATCCTATCTGTAATCACTTGCAGCCCTTTACTAACCATCAAGTACACGCATTATCACTGTCCCTATTCTCAGCTGATCAGTAGCCTAAAGAACTTGGCACAGTGTTTTTTTACTTATACACTCTTTGACCAAAATAACTTTTGATAAGTGACTTCCGTTTCTTAAGTATCTTTAATGCCGAAGAGTTCCAAAGTGATTCCAGGAAGGTTTAAAGAACAAAAGGAAGAATTGAATGCTTTGCCAGGGAAAAAGATGGTAGGAGAAAATTGGAGTGGCATGGTGGTTTAGTGGTTAGCACTGCTACCTCACAGCACCAGGGACCCGGGATCAACTCCTGCCTCAGGCAACTGTATGTGTGGAATTTGCACATTCTCCCCTTGGGTCCCTTCTGGGTGCTCTGGTATCCCCCCCACAATCCAAGGATGTGCAGGTCAAATGGACTGGGCATGCTAAATTGCCATAGTATTCAGGCAATGTGTAGGTTAGATGTATTAGTCTGGGGGAAATGTTGGGGAATGGGTCTGGGTGAAATACTGTTTGGAGGGTAAGTGTGGACTTGTCGGGCTGAATGGCCTGTTTCCACACTGTAGAGATTCTTTGTCTATGAATGAACAAAAGTGGAGACAAATGGATGTGTCTGAAGGAGTAGAGGTGGGAAGAGAAAAACATGGAATAATATAAGAAGTGCTCAAGTTCACCATTAATGAGTTATTTTTTCTGATAATAAAAACAAACGCATTTTGACCAAGAGAATTATTTGTTATACAGATACTCCTTAGATTCTATTTACTACAAGTATGTAAAAACGAGCTACCTGACTGGCTGATATATTTTTGTAAAGAAAATTGTCATCATTACCTAATCTATCATCAAAGTAATTTCAAACCCAAAACAACAAGATTGACCCTTGAACACACAGAAACAGAGAACTGTAGATGCTGGAAATCTGAAAGACCTTAAAACAAAAATTCCTGGAGAAATTCAGCTGGTCAGGCAGAAAACTGAATTTGTGTTTCGAGTCCAGTGACCCTTCCATTAACTTTGTTTTCTCTCCACTTTTGCGGCCACGTCTGCTGAGTTTTTCCAGCATTTTATTTTGTTTTTGGTGTGTTTTAGATCTCCAGCATCTACAGTTATTAGTTTTATTCTAAAGATTTACTCTTGACTGCCTTTTGAAATGACTTACCAAAGCATCCAGTTCTGAGAGACTGACAATAAATATTATTTTTGCCTCAAATTACCACATCCCCTAAATGAATAAAACAAAATCTGAAAACTGTAAATAGACAGACAGTTCTGGGTAGAAAATATTGTTCAAAGCCAGATCACTTAGAACACCTCAGTATACACTACCTCTGGGTGCTTTATCAGCAGTCATAGCTCATTGTCACCTAAGCTCAGCAACGTCAGCTCTCCAAACAGCACTTCAACAACATCTGTCAAAAGCCCTCCAGAAAGGGGGGATGAAATCCAACAAATTACATTATGGAAAATAAATGCTAGGTTGTGTCTGTTGAGACTGTGAGCTCAAAGGCATTACTTATTGCACACAAACACTTAACAGTGTCGATGCCTGTGCTGCCAATGACAGTGACGTGAGGCACTCCCTGCATTGAAGATGGTGCAAACCAAACAAAATGCAAGGGAGAAACAAGATGTGCCCAAGGTCTGATTAGCAGTTGAAAGAAACAACACCCATTCCCAACATCACCCATCATCTTCACTACTTCTCTTCACAGATTCCTGTTCTGCTCATCTTGCTGCTTCCCCTCTGTAACCCTCACAACTTCCCTTCCTCTCTGTCTCCTTCTTCTCTTTTCTCACCTGCACCCTTCCCCATCGAACCCTGTCTGACATTTCTTGCATATCTATCCAGGTAAATACTGCAGAATTGTCCAAAGTATCCAAATCCAAGCCAGCATAAGAGGTCTTTTCAGAGTGTTCCAAGAAGCAGGGATATTCCCAGTTGGAAGTTCAAACTTCCAAGGCAGTCTCATGAAGCAAGTGCACTCAGACCAATGTAACAAGGACTGGAAAATCTGGGCCAAACTCTACAATCCATATCCTTTCACATACATATTACAAGATAAGTAAACATCTGAACACAGGATCAGTGACAACCACTGGGCATTGGTTGGTCACTTAGTGCAGCAAAATGTGGGAATGACAAAAGACTGAATAACCTATTTATGAAGCTACGTAGTAGACAAACATACTTCAGCACTTAGAGTGAAAGATTCAGATACACAGATATACATCCACATTTACTGGCAACCATATAGATTTCCATGTATTAACATTGCAGTCTTTCCTAAAATGTCTATTACATTCTGCCATTTTTTTATGCAAGAGTGTTACAAATTTGTATATATATTAGATTAGACTAAATTAGATGTGCGACCATTCCAAAATTGTGAAACAGTAGGTAATATAATAAAACTACTTTAATCTAACTCATCTATAATGTTTGTTAATTATGTAAATTATAAATGAAATCATCCAGTAACTGTTGCACTATTACATCTTGTGAGTCATTTTATACGTTTGAATATGCAATTCTTTTGGATCTTATGAAAAACTTTGAACGATGAGAATCTACAGATGATTCTCCTTTTTCATGCAAAGTGAATCAACAGTCATAAATGCTAAGTTTTAAAATTCTGTTGATACACAAATTTAAATTTCGAAATTTACGTATGGGAGTGAGGCATTGCACTGAAGATTCTTTTAGTGTGCCTAATGCATTGGCTACCAGTCCTGTACTTGCTACAGTGAATCAATGTCAATCTTCCAGAGTCTGCCTTTTAATGGAAGAAAATCATTATTTTACAGTATTAGTCCAAAGTCATGCAAGATAATTTAGTTGGAGCAATGCTTGAGAGCTACAATAAAAAATCTTCCACATAATTTCCACTAAGTGATTACATTGGCTAGCAAGTAACAATGCAATTGAGCATTTCCTTCCAGAACAATTGTTTACTTCAGTCATATTTTATTGCAACAGTAAATTGTTACTCACTTCATCTAAATGAACAATTTAAAAAAAAAACTGACAGATTTTGGTTTGAAGGGTTTACATATGGTAACGACAATAGCCTGCAGCACATGCAATATGATGGTAATGTCCAAACAATTCTCTTGGTATTTGTTCTAGTATCCATTATTAAAGCTGCATGCTGGAAAATGCTCTTGTTCAACCATCCTTACTTTTTCTAACTCTGAAAGATGATTAATATTAAAGCTTGTGATGTCATGATCTTACCAAGCACGGCCTCATGGTGGTCTGTGCACTGAAAATTTTTATGGCTTTTTTTTTACTCCTTTTGGTTTACCTGAATTTTAGTTTTAAATATAACCAACAGCAAAGGTTAATACTTTAAAAATTATAAAAAGCGTGTTTATTACACAGCTATTGCTAAAGTTTATTTAAGAAAAAAAGAGATCATCTTTGAAGCTAAAAATACAGATGCAAAAATGAAAGCGGCTAACAATAAAAGATAGTTGCAGAAACAGAAGAAAGATTAGTTTTTAAGATAATTAAAGGCCTGACATGATTGTCGACTTCTCTTCTAAAAGTGAAGGAGTTGACAACATGAAGATAAACTCAGTAGGATTGTTTCTGGGGGTGGATAGTTGAGAAAGAGAGAGAGAGAGAGAAAGAGAGAGAAATAAAAGGTTTTTTTCTTCCTCACAAGTTCTGTGCTTACAATACCAGCAGATTGCCTGTGCTCTTTCAACTGATTGGCAGTTGATGTTTGTAAATCTACTCCCTTTGGCACTGGTATCTCTCAGAGTTCTGCAAGGGCGTGGGAAGGTGGGAAGGTGGGGAGGGGTTTGGTTCTACAAAACAAATGGTGACTCACAGACCATCTAACATAGATCAAGACTTAATACAGCTAGCAAATCATACTTCTGTATTAGATATTGGGTTTTCCAAGGACAAGGACAGACCTTTTGTTTTAAACTGATTAGCCATTAGGTTAGATAGTACTCATTGTCAGATTTTTTTATTTGGTGAGCTAGGAAGGGCTGTTCATACTTCCAAGTGCACTATTGTCAAGGGGTTTCTGCTTGCACTTAAAAATCCTTATTAAACTTCAAAAGCAGTTGTGATTTCTTCCTGAGATAAGTATAGTCTAGTCATAATTGTTTTATGTTTTGCACTATGGATAAAAATGGAAATTATGGTTTTAAATCAAAGATTTTTCTAAAGAGATGAGCACATTTTAAAATAATGTGAACTGGAGCACATTATGTGTTATATGCAAAGATATATTTTCTGCACCAGTGAGAGTAAAAGCAGACGGCATGGAACCAATCATTCCTGATCTGGGGGTAATTACTTGACAATATTCTGATTGGTTCCTTATCAGGTGGTATAGGTCATGTGGAGCAAGTGCAACATTAAAACACTTGGCCTGTGAGGGAAAGCATTAACCTGCTCTTTCTTTCTATTTCTCTTCAATGTGGGGGTATCAGAAAGTCTCTAGTAACAGGTAACTAGTTCCCCTGAACTTCCTCTGCAAATCCTTTGTTGGAACTGGAAAAATTACCTTCAGAGATTCAGGAAGTGGGAGGTTTTCATTCAGTGAACAAAAAACAGCATCAATATGAAGCCAATCGTGTCTCATTAGCCAAAAAACTAAAAGGAATTGAAAGGCACTGAAAGTAAACACCTACTCCTGTGGGCCAAATTGCTACTATCAAACTATGATTGTTTTCCATTACATTTTCCACCCTTAATATCCATGTCTTTTCTGCCACTGTGTATCCATTAGTTTGTGAAGAGCGATATTTATATTAGGGATAGATTTTAAGTTCCAGAGTTATAAGTTAGAAATTCCTATGTTCTTTCTTCCCCATTGGTTAATAGGAAACGTGTTCTTAATAAAGAGTCATTGTCTTGTTAGGTATTGTTATAACCCAATTTCCAGTGCACTGTCTTAGTGGGCACATGGTCCAGATATTATGGAACATAAAAATAACGTGGTAAAGGGACAAAAGAAGACACAAGATCTTTTTATCCATATCAAAAAAAAAATGATAGCACAAAAAAGCTGCTAAAACCTGCTTGCAGATGGAAGAGATTTTGCTGGAGACTTTACCAGAGATCCAAAAAAAAGTTGAATGACACAAATATAAGCTTAAAATGCTGTTGCTTAAAAATGACACATCAGATGCTGACACAGAATGTGATGGGAAAAATTCTAATCAATGCTTTTAAAATATGCCATTTACTTGAGCAGTCTGGCCAAGAAAATGTCATGATTAAATAATAAAATGTGAGATTGTTGTTGAATAGGATTTGGATTTGTGTTCATTGGTACTGTGGTCATATCAGTGACCATGGTCAGCTGGACGAAAAAGCAATGTGTTCACTCCTTCTGTTCTTCATCATCACCCTGCTCTCTTCAACTACTTATGGTATGCCTGCTATCAACTGCTGTGCCCACCTGAGGGTGATGCTGTGCAGGATGCAATGGACTATAATTAATAATACCATCTTCAGAAGCATCTATGCAGAAGAATTGTTTTTGCAGTGGTTTGCCGTATGAAATTGTGTATATGATGCTAATGAGTGCTGTCACATAACACTGTCTGGATGTAGAGAGTGTAAAACTTTGTTACATTACATCACAGCACCAAGGACCTTGGTTTGATTGCAGCCTTGGGTGTCTGTCTCTGTGAAGTTTGCATATTCTTGTGTCGGCATGGGTTTCCTCCAGGTGTTCTGGTTTCCTCCCACAGTCTAAAAATGTGCAGGTTAGATGGATTGGCCATACTAAAATACTTTGCTGATGAAGGGCTTTTGTCTGAAACATCGATTTTCTTGCTCCTTGGATGCTGACTGGCCTGCTGTGCTTTTTCAGCACCACTCTAAGCTTGACTTATACTAAAATTGCCCATGGTATGCAGGGATGTTTAGGTTAGGTGGATTACCCATGGAAAATACAGGGATGTGGGTAGGTTTAGATGGAATGCTCTTTGGAAGGTCGATGGGCTGAGTGGCCTGCTTCCACACTGTAGGGATTCTATGATTTCTGAATTTTCACATATTGCATTGACATGTGTTTATCAAAAGATACTTTCGTAACACTAGAAAACCCCCTATCCTGGTGTATGTTCTGGAAAGACAAAATTCAGTATATTTTATCCTCCAGAACATCATTTATCTCCCCTTATCCACTGAATCTCAAACTGTGAGGTTTAAGAACCATTTTCTTCCCCAGCCGAGTTGATTCAAACAGGGGAATTGTTCTCTGAAGACCCAGATAGATATGTCCTATTGCTGACAGCTCTCATCCTCCTTCTTCTTTGAACAGTTTGCTCTCTTCCCCTCATCTTTGTTCATTTTCCATGTCTTGCTACAGGCCAAGAGGATAAAAGCTGTAGTACCAATGATTGGGAGCACTTGGTCCAAAGAGAATCCTTGAAGTGAGAATGAAGGCCTCCAGCACATGCCTTAACTATTTATTGCACATATCAACATCAAAAACAGTATTTAAAATTTCCATGATTTTCTATTAGCTCAGCAACAACCAATATAAATCTGTTTGCCAGAAGTTAACTACAAAATTGTTCTTTCTGCTACTATATACACATTCAGTTGTGAAAGGTTAAAGAAAAGTTATTATTTACAGTGTTAAGAAAGGAGGTCAATTAGCCCTTGAGCCTGCTTTGCTGCCATTCAATTAGCTCATTGATCTATAACTCATCCCATACTCCAGTTTTCACCTTAAACCCTTCAAAGAGCCAATATGGTAGAGAGTTCTGAACTTTTACCATTCCTTTGTAGAACTCACTCCTGAAATCTACATTAAAAAAAGATAAAGAAATACTGCCAGTCCTAGACTCTCCAACTAACAGAAATAATTTCTAAGGGTTTGTTTTACATAGATAAAACCAATATAAGCTGCTGGTTCTGCAGCAGTTAATGCTCAAGTTACATTGAGCTTCACACAATCTGAATATGTCATGCACAACTTTTGGACTGATGTCACCAGGATCTGCTTGAACTCCTAAGAGGAGCAGATGTGTTCTGCAGAGCTCCTGATAATCATAAATAGTGCCGACTGGCAATTTAATGTAAACTGCATGTATTGTATCACGCAACAAATTAACTTCTGTCTCGACTCATCAATGGTCTGTCCTCTAATAGTGGGAAATAGATAGCCCCTTGATTCAGCAAAGAGAAAACAGGATTGGTGACAATGAAATATCTAACTAGAATATGACATGATGATCAGTGATGGACAGACAGAATCCATTCGATTCGGAAGAACGAAGAAAAACAAATATTTTGAAGGAAGCGGATTTACTAATTTTAAAACATTATTACTTTAAGATGATACAGTCAGTCAAAAGTTGGAAGGGTAAAAACAATCAGTAGCAGCCATGAGTGTAGCAATAGAATGAGTTCAGCACTCCAAATGTAAACATTCATGGAGAAGCTGTTAAGAGATACAGGGAGAATACTATGGACTGAGGTAAGCGTGTAAAGGCAAAGCATATTGAGATATATATAAAAGTTTTCATTGAAAATGCACTGTAGGAAAGTAAAGGATCCAGGATTAAAATTAATCCTTCTGAAGGGCAAATGAGGGAAACCTTTATAAAATGGTACAAAGACCAGAAAGGGAAGGCAAAGCAGTGAGGAAAGCGTATTCTTGACTTTCTAAACAAGCATCACAGCCATCATGTTTAAGTTCTATGACGCACAGCTGTTAGGCCCAGTGAAAGGGCTAGAAAAGTAATTCGTACTGGGGCTGTAATCTTGGGAAGTCTCAGAATTTAATTAAAACAGAACAGAAAACATTTAGAAAAAAAATTGGGCACAGTGTCTAACAGAAAGGAAAAAAAAAACAATTGAAGAGACTGGGAATCAATAATTAAATCACACTTTTGCTGGGAAGATATTTAAAGGCTATAATCATAGAACTTTTTAAAAAAAAATACATGCAAGTGCACTGTGTATTGGCTCAAGGTTGTAAAATGTCCATTATGCCTGTGAAGAAGTTAAACTGCATCTTACTTGCATGAAGTGGAAAACCCGTAAACAGGTTGGAAGCCACTCTTTTGATCATTAAAAAAAATGAGAAACACTAATTCTGTATTGCAATGAAGTGGAATTTAAAAGCTCAAAAACAAGGAAACAAGCATAAAAATATTGGGTTACAGGCAGTTTTTTAATAGTATAGCTTTAAAAGAGCTTGACAGTAATAATACCACCTACATTTAGAAGGAATGAATAAAACATTAGTATCAGTGCTATGGAACAGCACAGGCAATGCACATTCATGACAAAGGAACATTACATCTGTAAAACTGCAGGTCACTTCCAGACGATGTGCAGAGGTAGAACACTGTAACAGAGCTACATATATAATGATGGCTATGCAAACAGACACTTGACCTTGAACAGCAATAGTTCAAGACTGCAGCTCATCATTGCCTTCTCATGAACAACAAGGGATGAGCAATAAATGCTGACCAACCAATGACACCCACGTCCCACAAATGAGTAAAACGAAACGGAGGCATAAACAGGGGAAATTGGATCTAAGTGTCTTGTTTTGCAGAACCTGCTTGTTGCGATGACCAACTGTTACTATTTAGCTTGAGATTAAAAATCTGAAGAATTCACAGTTACAGTCTACAAAGTGGAGATGACCTGGTCCAGGTGGAAAATTTAAGAGTCTTGATAAGTTCCAAGTTTCACTACAACATAATGTGCACAAGATAGTTGAAAGCATTCAGATTATTCACAATTAAACAACTTCATTTTTGTGTCTGAAAACATGTCTTGACTTCAACTTCCTATCAGAAATAAGAGAACAAATGGTCATGAAACAAATTGACCAAGGGGCAGCCAGAAGGAAGATTTCATAGGGTCTCCTAAACACCTGGCGGAAACCATGATGAAGAAAGAACCTGTTGCAACAAACAGAGAAGCAGACATATGGTGGCAACGGAGTCAAGTTTGGCCAGTGCAGTACTGAGTGGCATTGGTGGCATCTGCTTTAATAAGGACCAATGAGGACTCATAGTGGCAAGGGTATCAGTGAAGGAGAGATGGCACCAAAGAGTGGCAACCTTCATTCCAACGGTGCAGCGAAGGGGACTCACGCCTTTCCACCATGGCCCATGATGGAGCACTTAACAACAAGGACTGTAAAGTTGAACACTTCTTATTTTTTAAACTTTTCTGCCTTCATATTCCATGTTTTGGTTTATTTTTCTGTGTTTTAAGATGGCGCCGGAGAATGGTGACACTATACAACACTTTTCATTGTATTTTTTAACAACATACACAAGACAATAAACAAATCAAATAAATCAAAATGCCAGAGAAAATAACCAGGTCTGGCAGCATCTGTGTAGAGATGGCAAGAATTAACATTTCAAGCTTGGTATGACTTTTCTTCAGAGCCTGCTGAGGTTAAATGAAATGACATAAAAATAATGTTTCGAACATGGCCCAGAGGAGCTCAACCAAATTTGAAAAGAATAAGAGTAATCAAGAATGTGCTAAACACACACCAGCACAGTGTTCAATGATGGCTAAAGTAAAAGGCCAGTGAGTTGGCTGACCAAACAGGCTTTGAATGCTGACAGCATTTTACAACCATTGATGATTTATAAGTGTATTAACAACTACCTGTTATTTCAGCTTCCCTTCAGGAAGGTATATCAGAAAGCATTTGCCAGGAACACTTAGGCATTACCAAGTGCACAGTCAGAGCTCAGTCAGCAGTGTGGCAGCCAGACATCTCAAAGGAGATTCATTGTATCTTAACAAATTATGAATCTTTGATTATGCAGTATTGGCAAGTCTGGAAAAAAAAATCTAGTCATCCCTGTAGACAGAGCTAAAGCTAAAACTCTGCAAAGTTTACCAGCAAAAGTCAGACTTCACACAGGAACTTTTAAACTGAGAATGTCATGTAGGAGGACAGTGTGGTGAAACAATTAATACAACAGCCAATACCAGCATAAAGATAGTGCTAAGTGAGCAGCAAACAACCAGTAACTTGATTGAGGATTTAGAACATTCGTCCATCAGCCAAATAACCATGGGAGTAAATTGAAGCTTCCCAAGTTAAAGTAACAAGATTTCACACTTAACTAGATGTACCAGCTGATTGTTGAACCAAGTCTTATTCTCAAAGTGGAGATGAGCTGCAGACAACTGCAAGGGAACCAGACTAATACCCATAAGTTCAAGTTATATTTGAATAAATGACATCTCCTAATCTGAATATCCAGGATAACACAGGGAAAAAAAAACATCTTTAAACAGAAAGATTTTGCCTCATCCAAAAATCCAGGATACTGCAAGAAAGAAAGTATCTGTTTGAACAAAGTAGCTGTTTTCTCTGATGGAAATTCAAAAGATGAAAAGATCCTCAGATTTAATGAGGTAACTACCTGAGTTAGCTAGGAAGAGCTAGTCTGGAAACAAAATTCAGGAGACTAAAAGGTCTTCACGATAATGTAATGGAACAACAACTAAAGTCTACAAGGGATGAAATCCTCCACAAAGGATATGCAAGAGGTAAAAGATCCTCCAGCAAAGCAATGATCTACAGAATCAGAATCATTGTTAATAGTCCACATGTGAGAGATTGATCTTTCTTCAAAGTCTAAAGAAAATACTATCTGGGAAAATGGTGAAATATCCTAGTAGAAGGTTGTGTGTTAACCCAAGAAGACCCAGGAGAAGATCCTGGTCTGCAAGATCCACCTTCATGGAAGAGACCTAGCCCTACATTGGAGAGGAAGGAGATTCCAGCAGCTAAAAGTCATGGATCGTTGTGGGTAATTTCCTTTCTCAGACAGATAGAGCTAGATAAAGAAAAAATATTGTGGGAATGTGGATAATGCTTACAAAGTGTTTTTAAGAAGAAATATTTTGCTAATAGAGTCAAGTTGATCTGCAGATCAAGTTGTGTCCCCTTGTCCACCATGCCAACTTTTGTAAAAGGTTTTTAATACATAAACTGGTCAAAGTGTCAAAAGTGCTGACAGCAATCACCACAGAGTACGTAGGCCCTATTATTGGGACTCAAGTCAGCCAAGTGATATGGATTATGGATCCTGAAGATGTAAAAATGGCCCTCTCCCACTCATTGGTTTAAGGTAAAAAAAAAAGACTGGTGTTTGCATCTGAAATATGATCTACATCCACTTGGCCCATGTCAAAGAGGTGTCCCTCTGGTGAACCACATGCTTGAACCAACTGTCAAGTGCAGTCTCAGCATCCCTGCCAGAGTAATGATATTGCTACATGTTTATAGCCTGAAGTTACCAATGTAGACTTAAATTTTCCCTTTTAAGAGGAGTGTTTTATTTTGCCCTCCTGATTTGATAACCACGAAAGCCATTGCCTATGCAGAGAAAATAGGCAGTCTTCTGGTTTTAATAAAAATGCAATTTTCAGTCTTTTGAAGTATTGTGGGCAAGTGTTTGATTTGTTCTACAGAGTCATGCCTTTCATCTCACTGTGTAACAGGAAAAGCAGCAGCATACATGAGAGAGAGACTGAAAGAGAGCAACACAGCTTAAAAATGGCTAATGCATTTGAGCAGAAGGTGACAGAATAAGGTTTGAGATTTGAGCTGATAATGTAACATTAAAGTACACTGTGGACACATAGTTCATTTATTTCATTTGTAATAGTCTGAATGATTCACCAATCGAGGCATGTGTGTTCAGAGATGCCCAATTTTATAAAAGATGTTAACAGGCATTAGAACAATTATTTGCCCATTGAAGGGAGCTCCAGCTCTTTAGGGAGTTGCTTTAGGCACATTGTTTTGCTTCTATCAAAATGATGGATAGTGCAAACATTTTTATTTTAGAATTATTGTGCACTTTCTGCCCATCATGTTGTATGTTTTGTTGCCTGTTTATTCCAAGCAAAGAGAGATTAATGGTTTTGAACTCCGAGGTCTAAGAGAAGAGACTAGGAGTGAGAGAACAAAAGTTGAAATGTGTAGGAAAATGGACCTTGTAAAGTTTTCTGACAAGACATTGTAGAACATGATCATATTTAGTTGCGATGGTTTATCCGGTTGAAAACCTTGCTAGTATCATGCCTAATAGAACATAGGACATAGAACAATACAGCACAGAACAGGCTCTTCGGCCCACGATGTTGTGCCGAACATTTGTCCTAGCTTAAGCACCTATCCATGTACCTATCCAATTGCCACTTAAAGGTCACCAATGATTCTGACTCTGCCACTCCCACAAGCAGCGCATTCCATGCCCCCACCACTCTCTGGGTAAAGAACCTACCCCTGACATCCCCCCTATACCTTCCACACTTCAACTTAAATTTATGTCTCCTTGTAACACTCTGAGTTACCCGGGGAAAAAGTCTCTGACTGTCTACTCTGTCTATTCCGCTGATCATCTTATAAACCTCTATCAAGTCACCCCTCATCCTTCTCAGTTTCAATGAGAAAAGGCCTAGCACTCTCAACCTATCCTCGTACAACCTATTCTCCATTCCAGGCAACATCCTGGTAAATCTCCTCCGCACCCTCTCCAAAGCTTCCACATCTTTCCTAAAATGAGGCGACCAAAACTGCACACAGTACTCCAAATGTGGCCTTACCAAGGTCCTATACAGCTGCAACATCACCTCACGACTCTTGAATTCAATCCCTCTGCTAATGAACGCTAATACACCATAGGCCTTCTTACAAGCTCTATCCACCTGAGTGGCAACTTTCAAAGATCTATGAACATAGACCCCAAGATCCCTCTGCTCCTCCTACCATCTACCACCACTCTCTGACTTTGACTGGTTAGCCAGTTCTCTATCTAACTGGCCAAACTTCCCACTATCCCATGCCTCCTGACTTTCCGCATAAGCCTACCATGGGGAACCTTATCAAATGACTTACTAAAATCCATGTACACTACATCCACTGCTCTACCCTCATCCACATGCTTGGTCACCTCCTCAAAGAATTCAATAAGACTTGTAACCCTGTATTCCGCATTCTTATTTGTCCTTCCAAAATGGACAACCTCACACTTGACAGGGTTGAACTCCATCTGCCACTCCTCAGCCCAGCTCTGCATCATATCTAAGTCCCTTTGCAGCCGACAACAGCCGTCCTCACTATCCACAACTCCACCAATCTTCGTATCATCTGCAAATTTACTGACCCACCCTTCGACTCCCTCTTCCAAGTCATTAATAAAAATTACAAACAGCAGAGGACCCAGAACTGATCCCTGTGGAACTCCACTTGTAACTGGGCTCTAGGCTGAATATTTACCATCTACCACCACTCTCTGACTTTGACCAGTTAGCCAGTTCTCTATCCAACTGGCCAAACTTCCCACTATCCCATGCCTCCTGACTTTCCGCAGAAGCCTACTATGGGGAACCTTATCAAATGACTTACTAAAATCCATGTACACTACATCCACTGCTCTACCCTCATCCACATGCTTGGTCACCTCCTCAAAGAATTCAATAAGACTTGTAAGGCAAGATCTACCCCTCACAAATCCGTGCTGGCTGTCCCTAATCAAGCAGTGTCTTTCCAGATACTCATAAATCCTATCCCTCAGTATCCTTTCCATTACTTTGCCTACCACCGAAGTAAGACTAACTGGCCTGTAATTCCCGGGGTCATCCCTATTCCCTTTTTTGAACAGGGGCACAACATTCGCCACTCTCCAGTCCCCTGGCACCACCCCCATTGACAGTGAAGATGAAAAGATCATTGCCAATGGTTCTGCAATTTCCTCTCTTACTTCCCACATATTCCTAGGATATATTCCGTCAGGCTTGGGGGACTTGTCTATCCTCAAGTTTTTCAAAATGCCCAACACATCTTCCTTCCTAACAAGTATCTCCTCTAGCTTACCAGTCTGTTTCATACTCTCCTCTTCAACAATATGGTCCCTCTCATTTGTAAATACTGAAGAAAAGTACTCATTCAAGACCTCTCCTATCTCTTCCAACTCAATACACAGTCTCCCACTACTGTCCTTGATCGGACCTACCCTTGTTCTCGTCATTCTCATGTTTCTCACAATACGCATAAAAGGCCTTGGGGTTATCCTTGATCCTACCCGCCAAAGATTTTTCATGCCCTCTCTTAGCACTCCTAATCCATTTCTTCAGCTCCCTCCTGGCTATCCTCTATCCCTCCAATGTTCTGTCTGAACCTTGTTTCCTCAACCTTATGTAAGCCTCCTTCTTCCTCCTTACAAGACATTCAACCTCCCTCGTCAACCAAGGTTCCCTCACACGACCATCTGTTTCCTGCCTGACAGGTACATACATATCAAGGACACATCGTATCTGTTCCTTGAAAAAGTTCCATATTTCAACAACATCCTTCCCTGACAGCCTATGCTCCCAATTTATGCTCCTCAGATCCTGTCTTGCAGCATCGTATTTACCCTTCCCCCAATTGTAAAACCTGCCCTGTTGCACGCACCTATCTCTCTCCATAACCAAGGTGAAAGTCACAGAATTGTGGTCACCAGCACCAAAATGCTCACCCACTAATAAGCTCATCACTTGTCCCAGTTCGTTACCAAGTACCAAATCCAATATGGCCTCCCGTCTGGTCGGAAAATCTACATACTGAGTTAGAAAAGCTTCCTGGACACACTGCACAAACACCGCCCCATCCAATCTACTTGATCCAAAGAGCTTCCAATCAATATTTAGGAAGTTGAAATCGCCCATGACTACTAACCTGTGGCTTCTGCACCTTTCTAAAATCTGTTTCCCAATCTGTTTCTCCACATCTCTGCTGCTATTCAAGGGCCTATAGTAAACACCCAACAAGGTGACTGCTCCTTTCCTATTTCTGACTTCAGCCCATACTACCTCCAAAGGCAGATCCCCCTCAAACTGCCTTTCTGCAGCCGTTATACTATTTCTAATTAGCAACACCACCCCCCCTCCTTTTTTTACCCCCCCCCCCTAATCTGACTGAAACATCTGTAACCAGGAACCTCCAACAACCATTTCTGTCCCTCTTCTATCCACGTTTCCGTGATGGCCACAACATCATAGTCCCAAGTACCGATCCACGCCTTAAGTTCACCCACCTTATTTCTGATACTCCTTGCGTTGAAGTATACACACTTGAGCCCATCTCTGTGTCCGCAAGTATTCCCTGTCAGTGCTACCTTCTCCACAGCCTCCCTGCATTCTTGGATATCCTGAAAAATGGCTAACCTACTTGCTGGGCTACAAGTCTGGATCCCATCCCCCTGCCAAATTAGTTTAACCCCCACCCCCCGAAGAGTGCTAGCAAACCTACCCTCCAGGATATTGGTGCCCTTCTGGTTCAGACATGAATCCACACATGAATAAAGAAATTTACAACAATGTGCCATTGACAACAGATAAATAGGTGAATCAATGAATCACCATTTTCTGGTAGGAGGAAGTACAGAATTGAATTTAAGAAGGCTGTGGTTTGTACATAAACATCCACAAAGCCATTCCCACATAGAACTATATGGCTCTATACATTGCTCTCAAGGTGATTCAATAAGCAAGAGATTATTATCCACCTCTTTTTGGAAAGCCTTTGCACAGCAGGCCTGAAAAGAGAATGTAATTATTTAAACTTGAGGTTAATCCCAAATAGCACAATGACGATGCTACAGGCTTATTTGCAGGGAGGCAGATTGACTTCAACAGCAACTGCAGTTGCAGATTCACCAACTCAATAAATAGTCTTCTTTGGTCTGCCTGAAGCCCGATGGTATTTCAGTGCAAAGAATTGTCTATGACCAAATGTTGCAAACTACTGAGTGAGACATTAAAGCTTGAGGCAACTATTGCAAAGGCACAGTCGAAATCAACCACAGTCTAAGGTCGGGCAGGCATAGTACAGAGAAATGGTGAAAAGAAAATGCAGGCTATTTGTTTTGATATGTGATGAGCACTGAAAATATTATCTGTAATTATAAGTATCTGTGGAGAGAAAGCAGAGTCATTATTTCAGCTCCAATGGACCTTCTTCAGAACTCAGAACTGATTTAGATAGGAAATAGTGGTACGAGGTGGGGGTAGGTGGGGGGGAGGTTTAAATGATAGTTGGGGATGGGGCCGAGAGAGAGAGATGGGCAGTTGGACTGACAAAGGGATGGATAATGGTCATCTAAGGACAAAGAAAAGTTGACAAAGGATCCATGAGTGGATGAGTCCAACAGGCCACACGCAGGATCATGTGTAGTTTGGAGGTGGATCTTGGTCTGGGCACCCTCCATCAGCAAATGTATACCACTTATTCCTCGCCACAAATCAGTTCAAAAGAAGGGTAAAATAAAACAAAGAACTGTGAATGCTGGAAATCTGAAACAAAAATGGAAGTTGCTGGAAAAATTCAGCAGGTCTAACAGCATCTATTGGGAGAAAGCAGAGTTAATATGTAGAATTTGGTGACTTATCATCAGAACTGATAGCAGCAAAGAAAAAGTGGTATTTATACTGAAGACAAAGTTGGGCGAGAGAGTTGGGGAGGGATGGAGCCAGAGACAGATAAAGATATCAAAGGGTAAGGGAATTGAGGAGATTACGGGTGAAAGGTTAGGTCATCACAAATTGACCAACATCCTCACACCCTTCTTCCTGTAAGTACTCCATCCCTTTCTCTGCCTCTGTTGCATCTATTCTAATGATGCAACCTCCTGCTGTCAGCCTTCCCTTCCCTCCCACAACAACAATAGAGTCTCTTTGGTCCTCACTTACAACTTTATTGCCTTCGCATTCAAAAGATCGTAAGTCACAATTTGTGTCACCTCCAATGGGCTGCCACAACCAAACATACATTCCTCTCCCCTCCTTTGTCAGCATTATGCAGGGACTGATATTCCAGGACACCCTGGTCCACTCCTCCTCCATTCCCAACATCACCCCCACACCCTCACACGACCTTCCCATGCAATCACAAAAAGTATAATACCTGCCCATTTGCCTCCACATTCCTCAGTATCCAAGATTCCAGACATACCTTCCAGGTGAGGCAGCTGTGAGGAGGAAGCAGAGATGTTGCAGCATAATTTGGACAGGCTGAATCAGTGGGTAAATGCATAGCAGATACAGAATAATGTGGATAAATGGTAACAAAAATGGGAAGGGAAATTACTGTTTGAATGGTTGTAAATTGAGAGAAAGAATATTCAATAAGACCTGAGAGTCCTTGCGCACAAGTTGCTAAAAATAAGCACACAGGTGAAGAAGACAGTAAAGGAACCAAACAATATGTTGACATTAATAGTGAGAGGATTCAAGAAAAGGGTTTAGGAGGTCTTGCTGCAATTAAACTGATCATTGGCGAAGCCAGATCTGGAATATCTTGTACAGTTTTGGTCTCCTTATCTGAGGAAGGATGTTCTTGTCATAGAGGGAGCACAGGAAAGTTTTATCAAATTATTCTTGGGATGGGAGGACTAATGTTTGAGGAGAGATTAAAATTGTTGAGGTTGTATACACTACAAAGAATGAGGTGGGGCAGGGATTTCAAAGAAACCTATAAAATTCTAATAGGACTACCTGGGGTTTACATACAACACAGGAACAGGTCCTTCAGTCCACCAAGCCTGCACAAATTCCTAATCCTTGTTTAGACCCGCTACTTATTATACTAAGGATAAGGAGTAACTCTTTTAGGACTGAGATGGGGAGAAATTTCTTCACCCAGAGAGTGGTGAGCTTATGGAATTCACTATCACAGAAAGTGACTGGGGCTTAAACATTGTGTATTTTCAAGAAGGAGGTAGATATAGCTCTTCTGGCTAAAGAAATCAAGAGATATGCGAAGAGGGCATGATTAGGATATTGAGCATGATGATCAGCCATGATCATAATGAATGATGGAGCAGGTACTAGGGATCAAATGGCCTACTCCTGCTCCTGTGTTTGTGTGACCAACCTGATTGAATTTTTTGAGGAAGTGGCCAGCTTTGTAGATGTGGACAATGCTTTTGATATAGTTTACTTGGACTTCAGTAAGACTTTTGATAAAGTCCCAGATGGGAGACTGATAACAAAGGTAAGTGCACGTGGGATCTAAGGAAATTTGGTAAATTGGATCCACAATCGTTGAGTAGCAGAAGGTAGAGGGCAACAGTTGAGGGGTATTTTTCCGACTGGAGTCCCACAGGGGTCAGAGTTAGAGCCCTTCCTGTTTGTGGTTTGTACAAATGATGTAGACTTAAAGTAGAAGAGTTGACCAGTAAGGTGATGCGAAAATTTGTGCAGTGACTAATAGTCAAGAGTATAGATTTAATGAAAGAAGGATAGAGATGGGCTGGTCAAATGGGCTGATCCATGGCAAATGAAATTCAAATTGAATAAATGTTGGGCAGGACAAATAAAGCAAGGGAGTACTTGATGTATGGTAGGATCTTGGGAGCAAGGAAGATCAGAGGAACCTTGGTGTGCACCTGTCCCTTAAGATATCAGAACAGTTGGGTAAAGTGGTTAAAAAGGCTTATGGGAAAGAGGAGACTGAAGGAGCACATGGTTGAGATGTATAAACTTATGGGGAGCATACATAAGATAGACAGGAAGAAACATTTTTTTCCCCTGATGGAAGGAGAAGTGACTAAGGGGCATAGATTTAAGGTAAGGGGCAGAAGGTTTAGAGGAGTTGTGAGGAAAAGCTTTTTCACCCAGAGGCTGGTGGGAATCTGAAATATATTGCTTATAAAGATGGTAGAGGCAAAAACCCTCGTAACACTTAAGAAGCATGAGATGTACACTTGCGATGCCAAGGTACAAGGCTATGGGCTGAGTATTGGAAAACAGAATTAGAAGAGTTAGGTGATTGTGTCCATGCTAATTAAAGCAATGGGATGAAGGACTTTTTGCTGTGCTGAAAACCTCTATGACTCTATGAGCATTGAAAGAACTAAGTTATTTTGAACTTTATATATTGTCAATGTTGAGCAAACAGGTAAAGTGCTTTTATAATTTCTATGAACAAAATGTGTGTTGGGGAAAATATTGAAGATAATCTAAAACTCTTCTCTATTCACATTTTTCAACAGGTAAAAGTGTGATGTCCAGAAAATCAAAGCACAGTCCTTTCATGATATATAGGTAACTACATTGTAAAATATAAAAGTTACATCTGTTGTTTAAACCTTATCAAAGTGTAATTGTACCTCACTGCAGTTCTTACACAGTACCCAAACGTATGACACTTCTGGTGATCTCTGATTAAAAATAAAGCCCTCTTAAAACCATCAAAAGACTAAGCGATAGATCAAGCCAGCTGTTTCATTTTTTTCCTTTCTTCTCTGTAACTAAATCTTTTTTTTTAATCATTGACAACAGATTAAATTCACAGCTCAGTTTCACACTTCAAAAAGTCTCAGATTTCTGCCATTGTCCAGTAGTATTAGAGTGACATAATTTCACTCATTCACCTGAGACAGATACCTGCAAGGCAGGGTATAACGATTAATACAATGTATGGGGGCAAAAATAATCCTAAATTGACCAATATAGTCTGTGTATATGCATAAATAACATTTATATTGTGTACAGGTTCTCTAGAATAATGCATGAGGTTGTATGCAAAAATATCAGAAGGTGCCACTTACACATTCAAAGGACTCTTGTGAGCTTTATATTTTGTTTAACTCTCGATCTTTCTTTTTTCTCATTATTTTCTTGGTGAGCATCCAGCTACCTGTGTCTGCCTTTGCAGATGACTTGCTTGCAACTTCTACAATCTTCCTGGAAAATTGCTCTGAAGTAGGTAGGAAAGCCTTTTCAGAGCAACAGCTATAAAACTCATAGTAAAATATAGCAGCAAAACACAGGTCTATGTGGTTTACAGATGGCCCATCTGTTCCATAAAGCTATGGAATACTGTAATTAAATGGTAAAGTGGCCTATAATTACTAACACCCAGAAAGTGTGATTATTTTGAAACATAACAAAAGACCGCAATGTGAAACATTTATGGGCTTGAAAATATTTAGTTTCAGCACATTGTGAGCAATTATTTGAACAAGAGTCATTAATACTGATGGTGCTACAAATCCCACAAAATTAAACAAAAAAGGCCTTCTATTATGACAAATTCACATTTGAGAAGGTTTTCATTGCACTTTTCAATCTGTCCAACTCCTAGTCTAGTCTAACTCCTTTCAACTCAAGGACAAACAACACAATGAAGGCTGTCACAATCACCTTGTTTAGGCTTTTGTGATGTGTTGAAATATCACACCGCCTGATCTAAACATTCTTGAGCCACCAATTCTCATTGTTATTGGCAAAATGGCTGCTTAGCTGATCCATTGCTCAATTTTAGACTTAATAATAGGTTCGGTTTCCATTAATTTTATCTTCTGTTCCTGACTTGTCTGAGTGAACCCAATTCTTCTGTAAGCTCCTTCAGCACTGCGCACACGTGTATAAGATAAAACGATTAGTACAAACATATGAATCAGGAGCTGGAACAGCCAAGAGGGAGGTGATAGCCCAATGGTATTGTTGTTAGACTATTACAGACCCATGTAATATCCCAGAAACTCCATCTCAAAGTCTGCCACTTCAGATGTGGAATGCAAATTCAATAAAAGTCTGGAATAATCATGACTATAAAGCTATTGTGAAAAAGAAAACATCTGGTTCACTGATGTCCTTGAGGGAAGGAAATTGCTGTCCTTATGTGATCTTGCCTATATGTGACTCCAGCTCCTCATCAATGCAGTTGAGTAACAGTCCTCAGGGCAATTGGGGTAGACAATACATGCAATGATGTGCATATTCTGTGAATCAATAAAATATAAATCAGACCTTAACCTTGTTCTGTCATTCAACAAAATATAGCTGGTGGAACATAGAACATAGAACATAGAAAAATACAGCACAGTATAGGCCCTTTGGCCCTCGATGTTGCGCCGATCCAAGCCCACCTAACCTACACTAGCCCACTATCCTCCATATGCCTATCCAATGCCCGCTTAAATGCCCATAAAGAGGGAGAGTCCACCACTGCTACTGGCAGGGCATTCCATGAACTCACGACTCGCTGAGTACAGAACCTACCCCTAACATCTGTCCTATACCTACCACCCCTTAATTTAAAGCTATGCCCCCTCGTAATAGCTGACTCCATATGTGGAAAAAGGTTCTCACAGTCAACCTTATCTAAACCCCTAATCATCTTGTACACCTCTATCAAGTCACCCCTAAACCTTCTTTTCTCCAATGAAAACAACCCCAAGTGCCTCAGCCTTTCCTCATACGATCTTCCTACCATACCAGGCAACATCCTGGTAAACCTCCTCTGCACCCGTTCCAGTGCCTCCACATCCTTCCTATAGTATGGCGACCAAAACTGCACACAATACTCTTGATGCGGCCGCACCAGAGTCTTATACAACTGCAACATGATCTCAGGGCTCCGGAACTCAATTCCTCTACCAATAAAAGCTAGTACGCCATATGCCTTCTTCACCGCACTATTTACCTGGGTGGCAACTTTCAAAGATCTGTGTACATGGACACCAAGGTCCCTCTGCTCATCCACACTACCAAGTATCCGACCATTAGCCCAGTACCCCATCTTTTTGTTACTCTTACCAAAGTGAATCACCTCACACTTAGTTACATTGAACTCCATTTGCCACCTTTCTGCCCAGTTCTGCAGCTTATCTATATCCCGCTGTAACCTGCCACATCCTTCCTCACTGTCAACAACTCCTCCGACTTTCGTATCATCCGCAAACTTGCTCACCCAACCTTCTAGCCCCTCCTCCAGGTCATTTATAAAAATGACAAACACCAATGGTCCCAAAACAGATCCTTGCCGGAACACCGCTAGTAACGACACTCCAAGATGAACCTTTACCATCAACTACTACCCTCTGTCTTCTTCCAGCCAGCCAATTCCTAAACCAAACCTCCAACTCACCCTCAATGCCATACCTCCGTATTTTTTGCAGTAGCCTACCATGGGGAACCTTATCAAACGCCTTACTAAAATCCATATACACCACATCTACCGCTTTACCCTCATCCACCTCCTTAGTCACCTTCTCAAAGAATTCAATAAGGTTTGTGAGGCACGACCTGCCCTTCACAAAACAATGCTGACTATCCTTGATCACATTATTCCTATCCAGATGTTCATAAATCCTATCCCTTACAATTCTCTCTTAGACTTTGCCCACAACAGAAGTGAGACTCACCAGCCTATAGTTACTAGGGTTATCCCTACTCCCCTTCTTGAAAAAGGGAACCACATTTGCTAGCCTCCAGTCTTCTGGCACTACTCCTGTAGACAACGAGGACATAAAAATCAAGGCCAATGGCTCTGCAATCTCCTCCCTTGCTTCCCAGAGAATCCTAGGATAAATGCCATCAGGCCCAGGGGACTTATCTATTTTCACCCTTTCCAGAATTTCCAACACCTCTTCCCTATATACCTCAAAGCCATTCATTCTACTTAATTGTGACTCAGTATTCACATCGGCAACAATGAGTGAATACTGACGAAAAGTATTCATTCAGTGTCTCCCCAATCTCTTCAGCCTCCACACGCAACTTCCCACTACTTTCCTTGACTGGACCTATTCCTACCCTAGTCATTCTTTTATTCCTGACATACCTATAGTAAGCTTTAGGGTTTTCCCTAATTTTACCAACTAAGGACCTTTCGTGTCCCCTCCTTGCTGCTCTTAGCTCTCTCTTCAGGTCCTTCCTGGCTACCTTATAACTCTCAATCACCCCAATTGAACCTTCACGCCTCATCTTTATATAGGCCGCCCTCTTCCATTTAACAAGGGATTCCAATTCCTTATTAAACCATGGCTCCCTCACACGACCCTTTCCTTCCTGCCTGACAGGTACATACTTATCAAGGACACTCAATAGTTGCTCCTTGAACAAGCTCCACATATCAATTACACCCTTGCCTTGAAGCCTACTTTTCCAAGCCACGCATCCTAAGTCATGCCTCACCGCATCATAATTTCCCTGCCCCCAGCTATAACTCTTGCCCTGCAGTGCACACTTATCCCTCTCCATCACTAGAGTAAAAGTCACCGAATTGTGGTCACTGTCCCCAAAGTGCTCATCTATCTCTAATTCTAACACCTGGCCTGGTTCGTTACCCAGAACCAAATCCAGTATGGCCTCACCTCTTGTTGGCCTATCTACATATTGTGTCAGGAAACCCTCCTGCACACATTGGACAAACACCGACCCATCTAACGAACTAGAGCTATAGCTTTCCCAATCAATATCAGGAAAGTTAAAGTCCCCCATAACAACCACCCTATTACTTTCACTCTTCTCCTGAATCATCCTCGCAATCCTTTCTTCTACGTCTAGGACTATTAGGAGGCCTGTAAAAAACTCCTAACAGGGTGACCTCACCTTTCCTATTCCTAACCTCAGTCCTAACCTCAGGTGGCGAGTCTTCATCCATCGTCCTTTCCACCGCTGTAATACGATCTTTGACAAGCAATGCCACACCTCCCCCTCTTTTACCCCCACCTCTGACCCTACTAAAACATTTAAACCTTGGAACCTGCAACAGCCAATCCTGTCCCTGTTCTACCCATGTCTCCGTAATAGCCACAACATCGAAGTCCCAGGCACCAACCCACGCTGCAAGTTCACCTACCATATTTCGTATACTTCTTGCATTGAAGTATACACACTTCAAGCCACTTTCCTGTTTACAGGCACCCTCTTTTGAGATTGATGCCATGTTCCTAACCTCCCTTCAATCTCAGTGTCAATTCCCTGCAATATCTCTTAATATTTTTAATATATAGAAATATACCCATCTCCTTTCTGAGAAAGGCTGAACCTCTACAACCTCTCTGGGGTAAAGAAATCCAAAGAGTCACCATCATTTGAATGAAGAAGTTCCTCATTATCTCTCTCCTAAATGACCTGAGATTTATTCTGAAATTCTGTCATTTAAATTTAGGTTCCAAACCCAGGCAAAATATTTTTTTCTGCATCTACCTTATTTTCCTCTGCAAGAATTTAGCAATCATCAATGAAATTATATCCTCTATTTCTGGAGAGAATACAGGCTCATTCTCCTCAATCTCTTCTCATTGTTTTCGATATTAGCCCAAAATTTGGTAGGTTAGCTGAATTAAAGTTAAATAAATTACATGGAAATGAGAAGGAAAATGTTTGAAACTTGTTGATGGTCTAATCACAAGTTTTGTAAGTGCTTGTGTTTGCTATTTGCTAACATGAAGCATTTTAACTCAACAGTAATGGACTGAACTGTCAGAGTAATTCTGGAAAAGCTGTTTTGTTTAAAACAGGCAGAAAGAATCAAATGTGATAATGTGGACTATTTAATAGCTAAATTTGAGGTTGTTAGGAACTTGAGCTGTGTAAATATCACACAGTTGATTGGAGGATATCAAAATGGAGAACAGTGAGCACAAGCTAAACTTTTAGGACAGAGTTCATAAGGGCAAGAGATGACCATTGTTCCAAGAAGTCACAAGCAAGTTTTAAAGAGTTAATTGATCAAACTGACATGGAAAACACAACATATTTGAAAAATTTGCCAGTGGCCAAATTGATCTGGAGATGGGATAGTATCAAGATTTGAATGCGTGCCTGTGTTTTATTTAAGGCAAAAATTGCAGTATTATTTAAATGATTTATTTAAGTAAATAAAATAGAACAGTGATGTATATGGCCCCTACATCATGTTTCTCTTACTTCGTGTGTGTTTACACTGATTACATGACCTCTTGATTAACCAGAATATTTGATCAATTGGTACACCCCTTGTCCGACAGGTGCCGGATAATAAAAAGTTTACTGTCTCTCTTTTCTGAGGAAAGGACATGGGAATGTGCACAATATTCCAGATACACCTTACCAGGCACTGTGTAACTTCAGCAAGACCTCTCAACATCATACTTAAATCCTCTTACAATAAAGGCTAACATTTGCCTTCCTAATAATTTGCTGCAACTGTGCCTTTGCTTTGAGTGTCTCATGCTTAAGGACACCCATGTCCCACTAAACATCAATACTTCTCAGTCTCTCACTCAGACCTAATCTCCAATTCTTTATTTCTTACCAAAATTGATATTTTAGGACTTTTTCACATTGTATTCCATCTGCATTTTCTTGTCTACTCACTAAGCCTGTGTAAAATGCTTTGGATCCTCTTTCCATCCTCCACTAAGTTCGGTCTTATCATCAAATTTGTAAATGTTACATTTGGCCCCCACATACAAATCATTGATATAGACTTGATTAGCTGAGACCCAAGCGCTGATCCTTGATGATTAGTTACAGGCTGCATTCTGAGAATTACCATTTGTCCCTACTCAGTGTTTTCTATCCATTAATTCCTCCCTAGTCCATGCTTAAACATTCCCCAATCTCATGTGTCTTAATTTTGTTACCTATCCTCCTGGGAAATACATTTTGACAGCTGCCCAAAGTTTACAAAGCCTCACATCCATTGGCTCACCCTAATCTATTCTGCCAGTTACATTGTCAAAAAAACTCAAACAGTTTTGTCAAACATGATTTCCCTTTCATAACTTCATGTTGATTCCACCCATCAGAACTATTATTTTTCAATGTGAACACTTTATTTATGATAGATTGCAGTGACATTCAACAGGCTGTTGTCCTGTTGTCAGGCTAACAGGTTTGTAGTTCTCTTTATTCTCTCTTCTTCCTATCTTAAATAGCAACGTTGTATTTACTACCATCCAATCAGCAGCAACCATTCCAGATTCTATAATATTTTTTAAGATGAACACTAATATATTTATTACCACCACTAACACCTTTTCCAACAATCTGGGATATAGTTCTTCAGGTCCTCAGAGGATTCATCAATTTCCATTTATTTCTTCAGTAGTATTATATTATCAAAACAAATTTCTTTTACTTCCTGATTCTGTGTAGCTCCATACTTCCCTAATATTCCTGAAAAGGGCTTTTTTTTTCATGGTGGAGGATACAAAAACAATGATTTTCATTCCCAGCTGAGAGGACAGACATTCAAAAATCCTGACCCACATCATATACGGGGGGGGCGAGAGGGGGGGGGATGGAGTTGGGGAGAGGGGAAGTTGGGAGTTTGTGGGTGGGGGGTGTAGAAACAAATGGGAAGCAGGGTTTTGTTCAGCAGACAGAGGGTACCAATGGGGTTTAAGATTTTGTGTTGGGGCATGGCTCTGCTGCATATCCTCAATGATGTACCACTTACCAAATTCCTGCTTTTGTAAAAAAAACCTTTTAAAAATTGCTTTTATGCTCTTGCCCACGTGCCACTGCTCAGCACTTTATGGCAGTGGAAGCAGATTAACAC
This sequence comes from Chiloscyllium plagiosum, assembly GCF_037043375.1. Taxonomy (NCBI): domain Eukaryota; kingdom Metazoa; phylum Chordata; class Chondrichthyes; order Orectolobiformes; family Hemiscylliidae; genus Chiloscyllium; species Chiloscyllium plagiosum. The sequence goes on from NW_028270144.1 coordinate 39,433,600, forward strand.
CCTTAATTGCCATTTAAGTGGCCGCAAGTACAAAGTTATGCTTGGGCTGGAAAGGTGTGGACTGGGCAACCAACAAATTGTATATTTTGAGGGCCTCAAGATCCAGCAATCTCTAGCAATTGTTAAAAATTGAAGAAGAGACTTCATGTTTATATAAGATTCTTTTTCATCCGAGGGCTTTTTGGTATTAATTCAAGCTTATCATTTAGCCATAAAAGTGAAAATCTAACATTACATTGGAATGATCAATTATTAACTATGAGTTTAGTATCCATCACACAATTTTCAATTGAGAGTGTCTAGACAAGATATTGTCATAGTCAAAATGTGTGGTGCTGGAAAAGCACAGCAGGGTGAGCAGCATCTGAGGAGAAAGAGATTTAACGTTTTGAGCATAAGCTCTTTATGAGGAATGCCGATTGGGGTTGGGGGGGGTGCCTAAGGGGGATAAATGAGAGTGGACTGGGGCTAGAGGGAAGGTAGCTAGCCCCATTGCCACTCCCCAACACTCCTGATGAAGAGCTTATGCTCGAAACGTTGAATCTCCTGCTCCTCAGATGCTGCCTGACCTGCTGTGGTTTTCCAGTGCCATACTTCTTGACTCTGATCTCCAGCATCTGCAGTCCTCACTTTCTCCTAGGCAAGGCAATTTTTATTTAACTGCATATTTGTGGTTGCTGGAACTTTCTATCTAATCTACATTCCAATAAGTGAGATTTGATAGCCTTGGTCTTATTTCATCTGAGTCTGGACCATTCATTCCAGCCTCATCAGATATGATTTACATTGATGAAACATAAGGATAATGAGAGTAATCCTATTAGATTCAAATACACCACATGGAATTAACTAATTTAATATTCTGACAAAATAGACTTTCCTCCAGTTTGTTTGCATGTTTATTTTTGTTTTGAGGCATTAGAGACAACAAAGGATGTTGTGAAACTTCAAAGGGTTCAGAAAAGATTTACAAGGATGTTGCCAAGGTTGAAGGATTTGAGTTATAGGGAGAGGTTGAACAGGCTGGGGTTGTTTTCCCTGGAGCGTCGGAGGCTGAGGAGTGACCTTATAGAGGTTTATAAAATCATGAGGGGCATGGATAGGATAAATAGACAAAGTCTTTTCCCTGAGGTAGGGGAATCCAGAACTAGAGGGTATAGGTTTAGGGTGAGAGGGGAAAGGTATCAAAGAGACCTAAGGGGCAACTTTTTCCACGTAGAAGGTGGTACGTGTATGGAATGAACTGCCAGAGGAAGTGATGGAGGCTGGTACAATTGCAACATTTAAAAGGTATCTGGATGGGTATTTGAAGAGGAAGAGTTTAGAGGGATATGGGCCAAGTACTGGCAAATGGGACTAGATTAGGTTGGGATATCTGGTCGGCATAGATGATTTGGACCAAAGGGTCTGTTTCCCTGTTGTACATCTCTATGACTCTAAGTATCTCAAACATGTCTCTTCAAAATGCCTCCTTAAAGCAGTAGGACCAGAAAACATGTGCTAGTCGGATCTTGAAACTTGGAGTGCTTGAGCTTATGTAAAGTGTGTTATGTGACAGCTACCAGAAATTGAATTCAAAGGCTGTTACAACAGAGATGAGGGTAATAAGACTACAGAAAATCAGGTAGTACACCAAGCATCATTGCAGTTCTCCGTGTATTCCCTCTTAAAGAAAAACTGAATGCACTATCATTTGCTGATACCATTTATCTTTGTTGCCCATGTACATGGTCAACAATGAAAATTGTAATTGGTTAACTGAATGTGTGCAAACTCTAGAAAGTTCCACTTTAACTAATCCCTGAAGATGCACTGCATATGCACCATATAGATTGTCCAGAACTCCTAATGTATGTATGTGCATTGTTGTTGGCCATTCATCTGGTATCTGCTCATTCCTAGGATGATGTCCCTTCTCCAGAGAATATCATTCCCATTGTAATGATTGTTAATTTCCATTGCTGGGAATAGCAGAACTTTAGAACTGATGGTCATTCTGTACTCTGTGCAGGCAGTAAGATCACATCTTCCTGGTCAGCTCCCTGCAGTCAAAGTACAGTTTCACTAGCTTTACGTTAATCTCTTCAGTTATGCCAATGTCAAGTCATTTGCATTCAATGCTTAAGATTGAGATGACAACTAGTCAATACATGTTCCAACTTGCTAAGCAGGCTGACATTTGTTGAGAATTTTGAATGTTTTCACTGCAGGGATGGGTTGGCAGTTTAATCAAAGTGAAATTTAACTGGGTTCCATTTCACTGTGGTTTTATCACTTATTCTCATTGCTACTTCTGACTTCAATAATTTTTCATACTGAAGAATAGTTTGCATAATATATCACATTAGTCTTCAGACTGGTTTACTTTCCATGCCTGCAATGAATATATTTATCCACTCAAGGACTGCCTTGTACAAGTCCGTGTTAGATTTGTTCAATTTCTTTGTGATATTTTTAGTGATTTCCATTGTCACCTAAGCCTTTTTATTTGAGTGGGTACAATGCGGAGATGATGTGTTCTGATGAATTTTCAAAGTATTTGTGAAGTGATCTCTTATTTTTCTATGTTACCTTCTATTTGCCAAATTTCTGCACAATCATTTAACCTACTTATGTCCCACCATCATTCATATACTTCCCTCCCCATCTATTTTTATGTCATGTCAGAAAACACCCTTCACATTGACCATAGTAAAGACCTTTGCCTGGCACATACTGTAATCCTTTGGATCAATTCATACTGTTATGATCCCAGCAGATAGTAATTTTGGGCTCCTCAGATTTCAGAATTAATTCCAGTTTGATCATTCACGAATTTAAATACTATTAGTTTGTTCATTTGGTAGTTAGCCAATGAAACATATCCTTATGAGGCTGTAGATGTTCTTTGACAACAGACAATAGGAAGGAAAAGCAAAACTATTTTCATAGAAGGCAGAAAGATGTTTACACAAGCATCAAAACAAAGTTTCAACATTTTCAAAGTTAGCCCCCATTTGTTACAAAAACTCAAGTCCACGAAAACATCAGTCCTCTCTCAGCTTTTAAAATCTTTACTTGACTGAAGATTTTCAGTTACTTAAATTGTGGAGACAATTTTACACTTCCTTTCTAAGTCTACTACATGAACCTCTCATAATTCTAGTGGTCTAAACGTTGACAGTTCGAACAACTTGATGACTTCTATCCAACTCTTCTAGATCAGAAGCTTTACAAAGTATGAATTACTTTTGCTGAGGTTTGCTGGGAGTATTCTACACTATGACTACAACTGATTGTCCCTAAATTGTATTTCAGTGTAATTCTTCACAATTCTAAATTGTCTCACTGTTTTCAAACAAAAAAATCCTGTACAGGACATGGGCATCATTGGCAAGGCCAGCATCTGTTGCCCATTCGGAGCTGCCCTTGATTGGTTTGATTCTCTCAGCTGTATCAGAGGGTGGTTAAGAGTCAATCACATTGTTGTGGGTCTGAAGTCACATGTAGGAAGGACCAAGTAAGGATGGCAAACTTCCAGCTCTGAAGGACTGATGAGAAACTTGCTAACAATTACATGGTCACCATTAAGCTAGCTTTATACATTTCTGATTACTCCTGATTCCAAAATTGACCATCTGCCATGATGTGATTCAAATCCAATACTCCCTTATTCAAATTTAACACTTGTTACAAAATGAACTACCTCACTTTCAAACATGATATAAACATTTTCCATACTGTGGTCATCCATCCTTAAATGTTATTTTACAACAACAATATTAATCAATCATTTTTCATTAAGGAATATTAGATCCTCAACATACAGCGTTAAACAAAAGAATCCCAAAGACTGCTCAGAAACATATCCTACACAGTTTTAGTGCTTAGTTGGTATACCCAGTCTATATCCAGACTAAATTCATTCATGTGACTATGCTAAGCAGACATATCCACATGGTAGGATCTCTCTTGCCAAGGATTATCCTTAATTAGAACATCTTTCAACTGTCCAAACACTCAGGATATGGCTTGATGTTTCAGTGCCAATATGTACTGATTCAACAGTCTCTACCTCTGGGTTTTGATATGGAATATGTGCCATTCGTTATGAACATTAATATGTGGTGTTCAAAGTGAGTCTCACAGCTTGCAAAATCTCTAGTCTGCTTTTTCTGTTCCTCAGTAAGAGATCAAGGCTGAAATAATGACTGCAGGATTGTTATTCCTATTTGCTCAGGGGTTTTCATTCAATGTGCAGCTATCTCACAATTTTGCTACAGGATGGAAAAATATCCAAATCCGTCTTACATTTCCTTTCATGTTGAGAGCGGCAGAGTAGGAAATACACACAGCCATTGAACTCACCCGATAATTTAAAGTTGCAGTATGTGTTTTGTTTTGTTTCTTCCTACGAGTCTCTCTCACAGCTGAAAATTCACGTATCTTTTGGTGCACAAGCCCTGACATTATAGTATTAACTGATATAAATAATGGCTGCCATAGATAGCACACTGAAGGCTCTTCCAATAGGGGTAGACGTTATGTGATTACAGAAAGTCAACAAGTGCATAGGCCAATTGTATTTCTTCAAGCCAGAGTTGCACTTGCAATTTTGTGAGTCGAAAAGTGCGATGCTTAAAAAGCACAGCTGCTCAGGCAGCGTCTGAGGAGCATTTCACCAGTTTTCTCAATTTCTCCTTCCCACACCTTATCCCAGGCCCAACCTTCCAACTTGGCACCGCCCTCTTGAACTGTCCTACCTGTTCATCTGCTCCACCCTCCTCTCCAACCTATCACCATCAACCCCCACTTTCATATACCTATCACATTCCCAACTACCTTGGCCCCAGCCCCACACCCCTCTGTGCCCATCCCACCCCTATTTAACTCTCATCCCCTTGAGCCAGCCCCTCATTCCTGATAAAGAGCTCATGATCAAAACGTCAGCTCTCCTCGTCCTCGAAAGGTGCCTGACTGGCTGTGCTTTTCCAGCACCACACTTTTCGACTCTAATCGCCAGCATCTGCAGGCCTCACTTTCTCCCTGCAATTTTGTGACCAAAGATTCAAATTGATTCTCAGTGAATGGCTTAGACCACCTTACCAATCCATATAAGAACTGAATATATTCAATGCAGAGTAGGAAAGAGGGCAGGCACCTTAATTCCAAATCTTAAAGGGGAAGATCATAATTTTCTTACCTTGATAACTTTCCTTCTCTGTTCCAATATTCTGAAAGTAGAAAAGGCCGTGGATAGTGCTACTGTACTTTCCCTCCAATGGGGTCACAGTGGCTCACCTCATTTCAAGTTTTTTTTCCCTCTGCAAGTCCAAGCAGTCTCCCTCCACAATAGATTTTATCAGGCAGATCTGGAAGTCTGGACATGAAAAAGATTCTGAAAATGTTTTCTCCTGCCATCACTTGTTTCAACGCTCCAGTGAGTGAAGGCAAAGCTGCAATGAAGTACTGAGCAATCTCAAAGGATTCCTTTGATAAGCAGTTGCTTCAGTCGAAATATCACGGTGAAAACTTAAATCATTTACCAGCTTTATGCTTAAAGCAAAACACTTGCAGATACTGGAGATTTGAATTGAAAACAGAAAATGCTGTAGAGATTGAGCAGATCAGAACCGATGAAAGGTCACATTGAACTTGAAACACTAGCTGTGCTTCTCTCTCTCTATAAATGCTGCCATTTCTCTAGAACTTTCTGTTTTTAACCTGTTTTAAGCTGCAGAGTTTTAAGTCCAGTCTCTTTGCATTAAAGAGGAGTTGCATTCTTGCTTGAATTGAATTGAATTTAATTTATTGTCACATATACCGAGGCACAGTGAAAAGCTTTGTCTTGCGAGCAATACAGGCAGATCACATAGTTAAGTAGCATACATAAGTAAATAATAGGTAAACAGCGACAAAAACAAAAACGCAGGTCCAGGCGATTGTTATGTTTTTGTGAGTCCATTCAGTATTCATTTAGTAATTATTTTAATAAGTTGATCCCATTTAATTTGGGGAAGGTAGTCACGTAGATTTTTTTTGGTGAGCTTGCAGAGAAGGGAAGTTTCTACTATATTAGCACTATCTCTGTGGAATCTAATTATTTCTGCCCATGATCATGACTAAGACTTCCACTCTTGTACAGGTGTGCCCTGCACAGTCTGTTGGGGATGTGGGAAAATGAAAAGGAAAACTCATGAAAAATATTGTACATTTTGATTGAATACTTCAGTTTATTATTTTTAGAATTAACAGACATGGCATTAGAGCACAGTTGACTGAGGTTAAAATATCACTTAATCAGCTATTGCAGCATTTGCCTGATCTCTGATAGGTGTTGCTTCTCTCCCAAGCAGTTCACCATCCTGATATACCACTGTTCTTTCTGTATCATTGGGCAAAAAATCCTGGAACTCCACCTAACAACATTGTGAGTCTCTCTACACGAATCAGAAAGCAGTTATTCAAGATAGCTCACCACTACCTTCTTGTGGGCAATTAGGGATGGGTAATATGTGCTGGCTCATCTATCACCAATTACAACATCTTATAAATGAATAAATCAAAAGGCAATACCCATGAAGGTGCATCAACGGCAGGGCTGCAGTAATTATGGATATACAAACAGGAGGTCATTTTTACCAGGTGATAAAGTCTTCAAGAATATGTCCAACCAGAGTTGAGAACATTATAGACTTTCCACCTTAAACATGGTCAGCCATAACAGAATCAGTACAACCAAAGAGACAAGAGCACCCTCCAGAAAGGGTGGAAAATACATTCTTCCCCAACTTGGGGGCCATCATTGACCTGAAATGCTGTGAGAAGAGTTATATGGCTTGCTGGCCATCAGAGATGGGGTTTATCTGAGTGTTGCTCAGATAGGAACCAAGATATTCTTCCTATGCCATGTGATTAAAGTATGGTTACTTTTGTCAGCAAAACCTGCTGGACATATAGCAAAGTTTCCAGTGGCCCATAAAAGTGCTGTTCAATGTCAGGGCCTGAGAAGCAGGGAGTGCCTCTCATTTCAGCATTTCTGGTGGGAAAATCAGTGCTACGAGGCCCTCTGGATTCACATACCCCATCCTCAGTCTTTCACACCCACAGAATCCTGTCAAAGTTATGAAAGACTCCTTCTCGACCTCATGCCTCACCCACAGCAGTAAAAATAAAGCTGCAATAGACATACTGGACAATTTTGGTTGCTCTCTCATGATGGAGACACGACGGGTGGTCATTTAACGTGAGGGTCACCATGCCTTGGTGGAGACATGCAGTTGAGTATGAGAGTCCTTCATGGTAGTCTCAGCCAGAATGGGAATTGAATCCATACTGTTGGCATCACTTTACATTACAACCCAGCTCACCAGCTCCCTCAATCTCACACTGCACTGCTTGTGACTTTTCCAAGTGTCAGAAAATTAAGACTTTGTGGCCGCTCAATCCTCATCTGCCAGCAACAATGAACTGAGTTGGCTGGATGGCTGGTTTGCACTTCAAAATGATGCCAATAGCATGAGTCCACTTCCCATACTGGCTGAGGTTACCATGAAGGTTCCTCCTTCCCAGCTTCTTTCCTTGCTTGAGATGTAGTGATCCTGAGGTTAAACCATCTGTTCATCCTGCTTTAGGAGGGATATTCTTAAATTGGAGAGGATTCAGTAAAGATTTACCAGAATATTGCCAGGAATTGGCTGGATAGGCTGGGACTTTTTTCACTGGAGTACAGAAGGTTGAGGGATGACCTTATTGAGATTTACAAAATCATGAGGTGCGTAGATAAGGTGAATAACAAGGGTGTTTTCCCTGGTGTGAGGAAATTCAAAACTAGGAGCATATTTTTAAGGTGCGAGGAGAAAGTTTTAAAATAGGCAATTTTTTTACACAGAGATCATGTTTGGAGTGAACTGCCAAAGGAAGTGGTGGATGCAAGTGTAGTACAACATTTAAAAGATATTTGGATAAGTACATGAATAGGAAAATGCAGGTAAGTGGGATTAGTTTACTTTGGGAACTACTCCACATGGTCGATGTGGAGTAGTTGGACCGAAGGGTCTGTTTCCATGCTCTATGGCTCTGTGAGTCATCTCTCTCAAAGCAGCCCTGGTAGGACTATCGTGACTTTATGTTTCTTTACATTAGTCACTTCATACTCCCTGCTTGTATTTGCCATAATCATTTTCAGCTTTACTCACTGCGCTTGATGAGTGTTTTCAATTATCTACTTTGTCCCCTTAACTGTCTTGAAAATTTGTACTGAAATTCTTGTTTTACGTACTTCTTATTTATTCTCTTTTGTGCTACTGAGGTCATGTTTAGGCTTCAATTGCAATGAGCTTTTTGGTATATTAGTAAATAAAGTGTACTTATTTTAGATTTTGGACAAACATTTCCAATGGAAAAGGAAGAATAAAACTCATCTAAGCTTTACTAATAAATAATAATCATTCAATGAAAATGCTAAGGAGTGCTGAGAAAGTATATAAGACTTACTAACAAATAATGACAGATCCTCAGATCTCTCAAGCACCCCTTCATTCTTGAAAGTTGCCCTCAGGCCCAAACCAACTGGTGGCAGGACTCAACCCAAGTTTATAATAAGTGGATAGAAATTTGTACTCAGCTTCATTTCAATGGATTTCAAGATTTAACTGATGTAATGGATACCTTTCACAAAGCAGTTTCAAAGAATTACCAGAAAGCTCCATTGAATGATAATGTACCACAGATATGGCAAGCTTTTTATTCCCAGCACCATCCCCCTCCGCTCCTCTATCACAAGACCTAGTACCCAGAAACTATACACATGCATCTGTTTAATATTCCAACAAAGGCACAATCCTACTAACCTGGTCCACAATGGTAATTAGTCACATACCAGACGTCAGGATGTAAAGTGTTGGTTTTGTTGATTACACAAATGACCACAGACAAAATCCAGTTCACCCCCCAACCCAACCATACCATTAATCAGTGTAAATCACAGCAGATCTGATGAGATTTGCAAAAAGAAAGGCAGTATGCTTAAAGTTTATTTTGAGGCAGAAGTGAATAATTTTGAAGATGCTAGTTTTTAATACATGCTTTTTCACTTTTAAAATGACTTGTGTAAATTTACATTACTACTTCAGATTTTCTTTCATTCCCTGTTCTATCTCCTATTAGAAATATTAATTTTGATTGTATGACAGCAAAGAAGGATACCTCAAACTCCAACAGGTCCTTGATCAGGTGAGCCAATGGGCTGAGGAGTGATAGATAGAGTTTAATTTAGATAAATGTGAGGTGTCGCATTTTGGTAAAGCAAACCAGGACATGACTTATACTCTTCATGGTAAGTTCCTGGGAAGTGTTGCTGAACAAAGAGACCTTGGATTACAGGTTCATAATTCCTTCAAAGTAGAGTCGCAGGTAGACAGGATAGTGAAGAAGGTGTTTGGTACGCTTTCCTTTATTGGTCAGTGCATTGAGTATAGAAGTTAGGAGGTCATATTGCAGCTGTACAGGACATTAGTTAGGTCACTTTTGAAATACTGTATTGAATTCTAGTCTCCGTGCTATAAGAAGGATAATGCAAAACAAAAGAGGATTCAGAAAAGATTTATAAGGATATTGCCAGAGTTGGAGGTTTTGAGCGATAGGGAGAGACTGAATACACTGGAGTTATTTTCCTTGGAGTATCGGAGGCTGAGGGGTGACCTTATCAAAGTTTATAAAATTATGAGAGGTACAGATAGGCTGAATAGCCAAGGTCTTTTCCCCAGGGTAGTGGAGTACAAAGCTAGAGAGCATAGATTTAAAGTGAGAGGGGCAAGATGTAAAAGAGACTTAAGGGACAACTTTTTCACGCAGAGGATGGTGAATGTATGGAATGAGCTGCCAGAGGAGGTGGAGGAGTCTGGTGCAAGCACAACATTTAAAAGGCATCTGAGTGGGTATATGAATAGGAAGGGTTTAGAGGGATATTTTGGCCAAATGCTGGCAAATGGGAGTAGATTAACTTAGACTATCTGGTCAGCATGGACAAGTTGGACTGAAGGGTCTGTTTCCGTGCTGTACAGCTCTATGACAGCAGAAAAAAAAATGTTTTTTTTCTGAATGGGTTAATACTGTGTCCTGAGTTTTTATTCAGAAGCACTTTCAGGAAACATCAAGATTATTTTGGTGTGCATGACCTGGAGATATTAAGTCACAAGTGTAAGGCATTGATGAACTAAAAACACCAGCAATATTTAAGGGAAATAAAGCTGGTCTACAGATAAATGGAGGCTGAGGTCCGACAAAAGGATTACCAAAAGAAAGGGAAAGAGCATAAGAAATACTGAAACTCACTGACAACCATAGTGTACATAGATTCTTCAGTGCAGTCAAAATCATTAATGGTGCAAGCAGGTAAAGACCCAAACCATGTGGAGTTAAGAATAGCATGGTTCTCACCAAGAATAGAAAAGCAGTGAGCACTTTTTGAAAGAAACAGACAGAGGATCTCCTCGACGAAGCCACAGTCTTCAGGTGAGTGGCCTGACCATGTCCCATAGCATGCTATTCACCACCACCTCAACATAATCCCAGTTTGACACACCTATTGGCACTGACAGGATTTCCAACAAAATGCTGGAGGGAACACATCATCTCATTTCCCTCATCTGGAAGGAGGACAATATGTCACTGGATCTCCGAGTCATCATAATTGTGACTCTCTTCCAGAAACAAGATCAGATCAATTACAGTAATTATAGTGGGGTATGCATGCTGTCTTTCACAGGGAAGGCGATTGCAAGAATCCTCCCCAGTTGCCTTCTGCCAATAGCTGAAGAAATCCTCCCGGAGTCAGTGTGAATTAGAGTCATAGAGTCATAGAGTCCTACAACATGGAGACAGGCCCTTTGGCTCAAACTGGTCCATGCCGACCAAAATGTCCGTCCATGCTAACCCCATTTCCCTGCACTTGGCCCATATTCTTCTAATCCTTTCCTATCCATGTATTTGTCCAAATGCCTTTTAAATGTTGCTAATGTACCTGCCTTGACCACTTCTATTGGCAGCTCATTCCATATGTGTACCACCTTCTGTGTAAAAAAATTGCCCCCAAGGTTCCCTTTTAGTCATTCCCCTCTAACCTTAAACTGATGCCCTCTGGTCCTCACTTCTCCAACCCTGGGAAAAGACTGATGCATTCACACTACTTTTGCCTCATGATCTTATATAAATCTATCAGGCTCCTCCCTCACTCTCCTACACTCTAAAGAAAGAGGTCCTAACTTGTCCAACTTCTCCCTATAACTCAGACCGTTGGGTCCAGACAACATCATTGTAAATTTCTTCTGCACTCTTTCCAGTTTAATAACATCCTTCCTACAACACTGAATGCAATATTCCAAGTGTGGCTTCACTAAAGTCCTGTATAACTGCAACAAAACTCCTCAACTTCTACACCCAGTGCCCTGACTGATGAAGGCTAGTGTACCAAAATCATTCTTCACTGTGCTGTCTACCTGTGAATCTACTTTCAGAGAATTGTGCACCTGAACTCCAAGGTCCCTCTGTTCCACCACACTCCTTAAGGCCCTATCATTCACCATGAAACTCCAATCGTGATTTGACTTTCTAAAATGCAAGACCTTACACTTAGCTATATTAAACTCCATTTGCCATTTCTCATCCCACTTCTCCAGCTGATCAAGGTCCTGCTGCAATTTCTGACAACTTTGCTGACTGTCCACGATACTGCCTATTTTAGTGTAATCAGCAAACTTACTAATCGTGCCTTGTACATTTTCATCCAAATCATTGATATAGATAATGGGCCCAATACCAACCCCTGAGACACTCCACTAGTCACAGGCCTCCAGTCCAACAAGCATCCTTCCACTATTACGCTCTGCTTCTGACCGTCAAACCAATCTTGTATCCAATTTACCAACTCGCCCTGGATTCCATACAACCTAACATTCCAAAGCAGCCTACCATGTGGAACCTTATCAAAAACCTTACTAAAATCCATATAGACTATGCCGACCACCCTGCCCTCATCAACCTCCCTGGCTTGAAGACCTCTAACAAATTTGTGAGGCATGATCTCCCACTCACAAAGCCATGATGATTACTCCTAGTCAAACCCTGTCTTTCCAAATGCATGTAAATTGTATCTCTCAGAATCTTTTCAAGTAACTGAGCCACCACAGATGTTAAGCTTACTGGTCCATAGTTCCAAGGCTTTTCTTTGCAGCCCTTCTTTAATAATGGCACAACATTTGCTACCCTCCAGTCTTCTGGGACTTCATCTGTGGCTAACAATGATGCAAAAATATCAGCCACGGCCCCTTCTTCTCTAGCCTCTTGCAGTGCTCTTGACTGTGCAAAGATGTGCAGGTCAGGTGAATTGGCTATGCTAAATTGCCCATGGTGTTCAGGGATTTGTAGGTGAGGTGCGTTAGTCAGGGGAACTGTGGAGTAATGGAGTAGGGGAATGAGTCTAAGTGAGATCCTCTTCGGAGGGTCAGTGTGGACTTGTTAGTTCAAAATGACCTGTTTCCACACTATAGGGATTCTATTCTATTCTATATCTGATCAGGTCCAGGAGATTTATCCATCTTCATAACATTCTAATACATCAAACACTTTCTATACTGTGATATGGGCTGTCCCCAAGATATCACCACTGACTTCCCCAAGTTTCCAAATCTTCGTGTCTTTCTCCATGATAAATACAGAGGAACAATATTCATTGAGAACATTGCCCATCTCCAGCGGATTTACGCATATATGTTCACTTTGGACATCAAGATATACATGGACGTGATTGTCACAGCAGGAGAAGTCATCCAAAGGTGAAGACAGCAACCTTTGTGGATGGCTTTCTTCAATCTCACAAAGACCTTTAATCCTGTCAACCAAGAGGAATTATGGAGCATTCTTCTCAAATTTAGCTTCCTGCAGAAAGACATCTCTTTTTCCACTTGCTCCATGGCAACATTGTGCCAAGCTCATGGATCACAAAGCATGACAATATAACTAAGATCAAGAAATGCTACCCCATCAAACCATCACTGTTTTCAATCTTTCTTTCTGTAACATGTTATACCCATGAGGCTGTCAGATGGAGTGGAGCATTTCTAGAGCATGAGCAGGAAACTGATCAGCCTGCATCTCCTTCAGTCCAGACCACCCAAGCATCTGTCATCAAGCTGTCATGTGCAGACAATACTTTGTGCTCACATTCAGAGGCAGAGATTCTAACTCAATGTCTAGCAGCTTGCTCCCACTGCACAATACCATCCTCCAACTATCAAGATCCACAGAAAGCCATCGGATAATGTGGATCAATGCCCATACCTTGGGATCCTCCTCACAGCAAGGGTCAAGATAGACACAAATCCAGTGTGTCAACCCAACTTCCAGGCTTCTAAGGATTGCTAAGATAGCAATCACCTCACACCTGACACCAGCCTCAGGAAGTCCATGAATGCAATGTAACCCATTTTTTTGTAAGCAGAGACATGCACTTCAAACCAGCAGAAACATCTTCAGCAGCACATCGACAAAATCCTGTGAAGCTAATGTTGAGGGAGATGCTCCAACATCCCAAGCATCGAGACAACAAGTTGATTAATCTTAACTAGATGCGTTGGGTGGGCTACTTCTTCTGTGTGCTTGACACAAGACTTTCAAAGAAAACCCTTTACTCTGAGCTTCATCACCTTTAAGGGTTATGAGGAAGGTAGAGGAAATGCTTCCAGGATGTCCTGAAAGCCTTCCAATAAATAACCCCACTTCTCAAATCTTTGGGCCGATACTGCCCAAACTGGAAAATTAGCATCTGTGAAAGTGCCAACTGTCTAGTGTGTCTCCAAGAGGCCCAGATAAAGGCCAAGTGTAAATCAGGAGATGGTGCATATGAAAAAGTGATTATCCCACATGCCTACTTCAGCAAACACTACTGACCCACTTGTAGCAGGGTTTGAGGAGTCAGCATGGGACTGTTTTGTCACTTCTGATTGCTCAACTCCGGAGTCGAAGAAAATCATCCTCAGGTCCATGCGATGTCCCATGAAAATTATGGGGGAGCATATTGGCTCAGTGGTTTGCACTGCTATCTCAATGCATGAGGGACCTGGGATCAATTGCAGCCTTTGGTGACTGTATGGAGTTTGCATACTCTCCCTTTGTCTGCATGGGTTTTCTCTGGGTGCTTCGTTTTTCACCCACTGTCCAAAGATGTGCAAGTTAAGTCAATTGGACATGCTGAAATTGTCTGTACTATTTTGGGATGTGAAGGTTAGATAGATTGGCCGTGGTAAGTGTGAGTATGTGGATGGGATCTAGGTCTGGACTTGATAGGCCAAATGGCCTCCTTCTGCTCTGTAGGGGTTCTATGATCATGAGGTTCATCAAATGCTGGCACTGACAGCAAAAAAATAAATATGTACCAGATAAAATTCACAACAATTTCCACCTTCTGTTACCAATATTATAAACCTGACTTTCAAACCAAAATCTTGAAAATGTGAGGTGTTTTTGATATTGAAACAAGCTGTTCATTGTAATTATACACAGTTCAGTTCACTTAGTTGGGAATATATTTTGTGTGACTCTGGGGGTAATGTGTAACTCAATGTATCAAATGCATTTGATAATGAATTTTATGATCTGTGAATTTATTGGGCGTCATGACTCTGCGCTTCACACAAGTGAATAAGTAATTTAAGTAGAATAGTCAATTTAATGAGGTCCCTTGTCAAATTTTATAATTTATGGCCAACTTCCAGCCCCAGCAAGATATTTATAATTGACAGTAAGGATTTGTTTGAATTGCATTATTCCTATGTATTTCTACATTATTGAAAACGCTTACTCCATCAGGCAGAATTTTCCTTGAAGTTGATTTCATTGTTACTGCATCATGAGGTGTAGTGAACAATGTTTAGAGATGGATATGCAGTTTGAAGTGAAAAACTGAAGAATACTGTATTATGGGAACAATTGGACAACAGAATACCACAATTCATTTAGGTTATCTTTCACCATCCTGGTAGTCAGATGGTATGGCGATGGACTTGTTGAATAGTCATGACTATAAATGTTTAGTTCATTGTTCGACAATATATTGGATCATGAAATACCCTTCTCTGAGAAGCAATGCTGCAGTCATTGTTTTGAATATTTGTTCAGGGGCTATGGGCTTCTCTGCCTGGCCAGCATATTTTGCCCATTCTTGGTTGCCCATGAGAAAGCAATGGTGGGCTGCCTTCTCGAACTGCTGCTCTGCTGTCCATTTGGTTTCAGTAAACCCTCAGTGCTGCTGGGGAAGGAGTTCAGGCACTTGTTCTGGTGACAATGAAGGAATGGTAATATATTTCCAAGAGTCTGGAAAAGGAATTTGCAGGTCATTGTCTTCCCCTGTATCTACTGCCCTTGTCCTTCTCGGTGGGAGTTTTTGTGAGATGGGAAGATCCTGTCTAAGGAGCCTTGGTGAATTTCTGCAGAGCATCTTGTAGATAGTACACATTGCTATTACTGTCTGTTAATGGTAAAGTGCGCAAAATATTTTTGATGTGGTACCAATCAAGTAGGATTCCCCATGTCACCAAACTTCTTGAGTGTTGTTAGAGCTGTATTCATGCAGACAAGTGGGGATTATTCTAATACACTCCTGACTTGTGCATTGTAGATAATACTCAGGCTTTGGAGAGTTAGAAAGTGAGTTACTCACTGCATAATTCCTAGTCTCTGAAATGATCTTGTAACCATAGTATAGATATGGCTCATCCAGTTCAGATTCTGATCAATGATTATCCTCAGGAAGTTGTTAGTTAGGGATTAAGTGATAGGGATGCCACTGAATGTCAGTGGACTGTGGTTAGATTATTTTAGAAATGTTCATTTCCTTGCATTTATGTGATGTGAATGTTACTTGTTACTTGTCAGCTCAAAACTGGATATTGTCCAGGTTTAGCTGCATTGTACATGGACTGCTTCAGTATTTGAGAGGTCATGAATGGTGCTGAATATTAGCAAACATCCCCACTTCTGAACTAATAATTGAGATGTGGTTATTGATGAAACAGTTGAAAATTATTGAGCCATGAACACCACCCTGAGGAATGTCTGATCTTTGTATAATGGGTTATGTGTAAGCAAGGACATGATTTGTTGGGTTCTTATCGTGTAGTGACAGTGTCCCTATCTCTAAGCCAAGAGGCCTAGATTCAAGACTCACCTACTCTAGAGGTGTATAGTAACATCATTGAAAAGATTGATTAGAAAATATCCAGCTGAGGAAATGGCAGGGGCTCTTGTGGCACAATAATAGTGTTCCTACCTCGAGGTCAGGAGTTCTAGGTCCAAGTCCTATGTGCTCCAGACTTGTGTAATAATGCGTCTAAACAGGTTAATTAGGATTATCTATTCTGAGGAGAAAGTGAGGTCTGCAGATGCTGGAGATCAGAGCTGAAAATGTGTTGCTGGAAAAGCGCAGCAGGTCAGGCAGCATCCAGGGAACAGGAGAATCGACGTTTCGGGCATAAGCCCTTCTTCAGGAAGAAGGGCTTATGCCCGAAACGTCGATTCTCCTGTTCCCTGGATGCTGCCTGACCTGCTGCGCTTTTCCAGCAACACATTATCTATTCTGAGGAACTCCTACAGATATGTCCTTTGTCTGAGATGATCACTTCTATCAAACAGACCCATCTTCTTTTGTAATAGGAATGACTCCAAGCAACAGAATGTTTTCGCCCTCCAGTTCTTATTGACATCTATTTTTCTAGGACCTCTTGCTACCACAATTGGTCAAATGCAGACCTGATGGCAAAGACAGAAACTTAGCAGTTATTTTCACCTCTCACCTGGAATTCAGCAATGGCATCTTTGTACGAACGAAGGCTGCAATGAAGTTAGGAACTGTAAGATCTTGTTACACCAAACCAAGGGTCTGTGAGCAGGCTATTTCTTTGCAAGCACATCTTGATATCACTATTGATGGCACCTTTCATCACTTTGCTGATGACTGAAAAAACCCTGATGGGATGATTATTGACATGTGTTGAATTTGTCCCACTTTTTGTGGACAGGATATATGAGGATTTTTCAACATTGTTTAGCAGATGCTAGCATTGTGCATGTATTGCAGTAGCTCGGCTAGGGATTCAGCTAAATCTGGAGTACAATTCTTCATTACTTTTGCCAGAATGTTGTCAGGATTCATTTTCTTTGCAGAACCTAATGACTTCAACCACTTCCTGAAATCATATTGCGTGAATCAAATTTGCATTTGGGATACTGCTGACTTCCATTCAAAGCTGAGATGGATCATCCCTCGCACTTCTGAACGTGTTTGCAGAGACTTTATCTTTATCTTTGTACTGATCTACTAGATTCTCCCATCATTGAAAATTGTGATAGTTGTTCAACCACTTCCTCCAGTGTAGTTTAATTGTCCACTGCCAACACAATTGAATGTGGCAGGACCGCAGAGCTTTGATCTTATCCACTTATTGTAGAATCACTTAGGTTCTGGTTCATATTTTCACTAGGCTGACACCTAATTATAGGAATCGCTAGTGCTGCTCTTATCATACCTTCATGCATTCTTCATTGAAACAGGGTTGATCCCTTCGCTTAATGGTAATGGTAGAATGGGAGGATATGCCAGACTAGGAAGTTACAGATTGTGGTTAAAAACACAGCTGTATTGTTAATGATGGTCCTCAGCATCTCATAGATGCCCAGTTTCAAGTTGGTTGATCTGTTCCAAATCTGTCTCATTTAGCATGGTGGTAGTGCCACACAATACAATGGTGGGTATTCTCAATGGGAAGACAGGACTTTACCGACACAAGGACAGGTAAATCAGAGAGACTGAGGTCAATTAAGCTTTTCTTTTTGTTTTCCTTATGATCTGCAGTTATATCATTTCAGACCCAGTCAGCCTGGTCTGTATTGGGGCTACTAAGCCTCACTTGGTAATGAATGTTGATGTCTCTCACCCAGAGTACATTCTGACCTTCTACCACACTCAGTGCTTCCACCAAGTAGTGTTAAATATGGGGGGGAATTGATCAGCTGAGTTGGAGTGAGAGGTGTTGTGGGAGGACAGAGGGTGTGCAGTACAAAATAACCAAAGGACGTTTTCTTATCCATGTTAGATCCGATGTCATATGACCTAATAGAATCCAGAATCAATACTGAAGTCTTCCAAAGCAACTCCCCCCTGATTTTACAGCTTCCTCTGATGGGATTATCCTGACATTGAATCGGGGCATACCCTGAATTCATGATGCTGTTGTCTTGGATATACTCACATCATCATACTTTAAAGACAATGTCAGCCCATTGCTTGACAGATATGTTTTTATTTCTCAAGGAAGGCTAAACCTTTGCCTCATTGAATTCAATATTTTTTCCACAATCCACATAGTAGATTCAAATTCCCCAGTTCCCACCTCTGCCCCAATTCTCTACTTTTAAAGCTGAGTGTGCTCTCAGCTTCCATTGTATTGCACAAGGTAAAACAGGTTGTAGATTCGTTCGCCGAGCTGTGTGGTTTTCTGCAGATGTTTCATTGCCTCGTTAGGTGACATCACCAGTGCATCTTTGATATGGTGTTGGTGGTCTGCTTTTTGGTACTTCTGATTCTGTATCTGAGTGGTTTCTATAAGGGGTTCAGTTCAATGTGTTTTTTTGATTGAGTTCTAGTTGGAATGCGAGGCTTCAAGGAATTCTCTGGCGTGTCTCATGTTTAGCTTGTGCGAGGATGGTTACATTATTCCAGTTGACTTTGTGTTGTTTGTTGTATGTGTGGTTGGAAATGAGAGAGTACTGGCCAAGTCTAGCAGTGGCAAGTTGATTTTCATGTACTCGTATGGTCAGTTTCCTTCCTAATTTTCCTACGTAGTTTTTTTACCTTATCAAAGATACACTGACAACGTCAACTAGTGAGGTGACTAAACATCTGCAGAAAACTACATCAGCTCAGCGAGCGAATCTATGACCTCAACCCAAGCTACAAATGTTTTCAAAAACTCTAAACAAGGTAAAACTGCTTGCTGTAGTCTACATAATTTAACCTCCTTTGAACTCTAAAATCAGCAGCATTAAATCTTGGACAATTTTTCTCTTTCATTGGATACCATCTTAAATAATCACTTTATTATTCAATCTCTCCATCATCTCAATCATTCTGGTTGCTCTATTCTATATTTGTTCAATAGGTGCAGTTTCCTTTTAGTCTTACTGTGGGAAGCCAAACTGTACAGCGTATTATCAGCACTGTGATTTATAGAACAGTAAGACTATTTTAGTTTTTCTAAAATTTTATTTAATCCATCTCAACATCTGATTCATTTTACTCACAGCTACTGAACACTGTTGCACTGCCTTCAGCTTCTTGTCAATCAGGCCCCCAGAAACTTTTTCATTTACCAATGCACATTATTTGCTGACCATTTACGTAATAAATACCTTCCTGGACTTTTGTTTAATCCCCATGTGTGTGTGTAAATGAGATTTGCAAGCACAGGAAGGGAAGCTGAATCTGTGTTCTCTGTTGGGCCTGACTGATTGACTCCAGTATGAGGTTTCCAATCTGTTACATTCATTATTAGTGTCAGTCTTTGCATTTCTTCTCAAATGTTGACAGGTGGCATAGGCTCTTTTCCTGGTTATTGACTTGCCCTTCACTACAGCTGGGTAAGCAAACTAGAAACAGATTTCAAGATGATGGAACATTACCCTGCATTACACTCACATGTTAGAGAGTCAATGTCCAACACCAATCGTCAGAATGAAAATCCTAAATATTGAAGTAAAACTTATTTTCATTTTAACTCATTCCTAATTTTGTTCCTGAACATTAACGCTGCTGTGTTAAGAATAAACAAATAAAATAATTAATACAATTGGTTACATTTAGGATGGGGAAACAAATCTTGATGAGAAATATTGGAGTTCATCCTTCAAGGACTTGTAAATAGCAAGTAAAGAAAAAAATACTGAGAATTAAGACAGCACAGAATATTATCAATTAGAAAGACTGCATAGTGATCCATTAAACAAGAATAATAGCCAACCAAACATTTGGTTTCATTGGTGGAATTGCAATTCTACATGTTAGATTTGACGATGAACCAAACAGAGGTTTATCCTGTCTGAAGATACCTCACATGAAAACTTAACCTTATGATTCAATACCATGAAATACATTTTTCAACAACACTATTGAACACAGTTTACTATCAAAAAATTACTTTTAACTAAATAGGATGAAACCAAAGAATAAATTTTAATAGACATAAGCGACATACAGACAATCTCAAAGTGATCAAGTCTTTATATTGCTTCACCTGGCTATTTGCAAAGTCAACCGAAAATTGTCTTAAAGTATCCCACCAGAGAAACATTATGAAACATCCAGAACATAGCCTTTGTATATAGGTGTGGATCGAGTTATTAAACTCAATTTCTTCAGGTAACAGACCCCACATGAGGGGGAAGACTTTAAATGCCATTGAACAAGGTTTCTCCAATTTCTTTTGACCATAGCCAATTTATGAATGTGTAATGGAGGTCATGTGTTGTGCAAACTTACACATTGTGCTTTTAAAAAGTTCTTTTTCACAGAACGGGGTTTTTTTTGGTGATGGGTGGGCAAATATCAGGCATGAAAGGCCATGTGAGGGTGACAACAAGGAGAGAAGTTATAATGTTTCTCTCCATTCAAAGATTCTTAAAGTGTGCGTTGCCTGTATTCAGACCAGTTAAATCCTGCAGTCAATGTTTAATGCATAGAGGAACCTCGATTATCCAAATATTAATTATACGAATTTTAGATTATCCGAAGAAGATTTCAAGGTCCCGCAACCATGTTACATCAAAGAGGTAAATGTATTCAACTTACCTGTACTGGAGAACATGTGAAAACGCTGGCAAAAACAAAGAAACACATGTATGTCAAACATCAGCAACTGGATATTTTTTTTTGATAAGAGTTAGCTACATAGCCCTTTGCAAAAGTAAGTGTTTTAAAGTACAGGGTATTCCCGTCACTTTACCGGGCCTTTCATGAAAAAAAAAGGCCGAGAAAGTAAACGCATGCATGAGGTGGTGCTATTGTGACACTGAGTTCCCCGAAACTGACAAATGCCTTTGCTCTTGTAGAAGCTTTTCAGGACCTTGTTTAATGGCTTCCCTTGTTTAAGGTAAAATTGATTATCCGAATAATCAATTATCCAAACAAAATAATGCCTGCCCACCTGTTCGGAAAATCGAGGTTCTTCTGTAAACCAAGTAGGTTCAGACTTGAGGGGATTAAAAAAAAAGATCACCCATCAACCTTTTAATTAAACAAGTTTGAAGCAAAATCCAGAGAGATTATCTGGAATTTACACAGAACCATGTAGCGAATAGGAGGAACGTAGGATGGAACTTTGGGGAAATAAGGAATTTTGGGGATTCCTTTCATAACTCTTTAACAAATTTTCAGCTTGCCTAATTGATAGACCAGTTGCTTCTGAGACATTAAGACAACAAAGGACTAGTTATCAGGATGAAATGTGAATCAGGGATTAAAGCTTATCCAATATGTGGGAGCCAGGGATTTGGGAATGAGTGGTATTAAACATTATGGAGGTATTGGGCCTACATAGGGTGCTTTAATGATATTCCTGTTGGGTTTGTCAGAAACGCACATAGAGTCATAGAGTTGTAGAGGTATACAGCATAGAAACAGGCCCTTTGGTCCAACTCATCCATGCTGAAAACAGTACCCTAAATCGAACTAGTCCCATTTTCCCTCTTGTTCCTCCTGGCCACAAACCCTGAAGAAATACATTCAACTCATGGAGTCAGCCCTGCTCATTTTCCTTCAGTTGCCAGAATTCCTTCCTGCACGATTTCACGTGTGCAGTTGATGACTGGCGACTCAAATGTTAAAATTAAATAAACTGTTTACAATGGTATTGATGCTACTGGGACAATGTGGGGACTTAGGGTCAGGTAGAAAGATAGCATTTTTAAAATTTCAAACTCGACCCAAACTAACCAAATTCCAGATTAAATGAATCCAAAACACTGTTTTTGAGAACAAATAGAATACAGTTAGTTAAACATTTTGAGATGGTTGTATGACTCCACTTTGAAGGTTATATTACTTTTATACTATCTTATCGAGATTTCTCGAAGCTCAGAGTTAACATTGAGTCCATAACTGGCTCAGAAATAAAAGGGCTGGAAAATTGTGGGTTTTATGCTGTTGTCAGAGTAGAAGAAGGAGAATGTAGAACTTCTCGTGAGGGTGCCCATAGCAAAAAGCAAAGGGAATGTTAATGGTGGTAAAGGAGAGATGAAGATATAAAATAGGTGTGAATGATAGAGGAGTACATTTCCAGCCCTGCTTATGGGAAAAGAGAACCAGGAATATATCTGGTCATCCCAACAAACCTCCTTGTTTCCTCCAAAGCTTTCACCAACGCCTCACCACAATGACATCTGTGTTTCATTTTTCATAATCATGTTTTTGACCTCTTGCATCAAACACAATTTCTCTTTGACAACCATGATCTCCCTTACAACCACAATGAGCTCCATCTATGATTTCTCCCTCATGACTGCACTGTCTCTCTTGACCACATTCTCTCCTTCCCAACGACTACTTCTCACCCCTGAACATGATCTCTGCACCTGACCATAATTGATCTTCTTGATCACATTTATGCCTTCTCAATCATCAAGTTGGCAATTAGGTGGGAAAACTGGTGCAAACATTCAAATGTATCCTTGCAATGCAGTCTGTCCGATAAACACAAACATCTAACCAGAACTCTTCCCATGCCTCCTTGTGCACCCCCAGTCCCCTTTGTCATACATCTGTGGAGTCAACAAATGGAAGCTTGGGTTTGGGGAGAAAGCGACCTGCAATCTTCCTTTCTATTCTTAAAACAAAACTTTAATCAGGTTAAAAATCACTCAACACCAGGTTATAGTCCAACAAGTTAAATCAGAAGCACTAGCTTTCAGAGCGCCGCTCCTTCATCAGGTGGTTGTGGAGGACACAATTGTAAGACACAGAATTTATAGCAAAAGTTTACAGTGTGATGTAACTGAAATTACTGAAATTTCAGAGTGCTGCTCCTGATGAAGGAGCAGCAATCTGACAGCTAGTGCTTCCAATTAAACTGTTGGACTATAACCTGGTGTTGTGTGATTTTTAACTTTGTACACCCCAGTCCAACATTGGCATCTCCAAATCTTAATCAGGTTAGACAGTCTCTAATAGGGCACTTCCTACTGTGGTCAAGTGATCCATGACTTCTGGGTTTGTGAAATGTGTGGGCACAAAATGGGGTCAATCAGCTTGACAGTGGAAAAATTGTTCAAAACAAACCAAAAAATTCCAAATTATAAGATAGCAAACTATGGTACGGTATCTTGATATATTAATGGTGCTGCATGAATTTACTACCACATGCTGTTCTGTTTGAAATGTAGGTATCAACGCTTACGATCCCAATACCTACAAGAAATGGAAAATCACTGGATCAAGTGAATAAGCTGGGTAACATAATGCATTTAGTCATCTTATAAGCTAGAGATCTAGAAAGCTCAGTAAGTCAAAGATCAAAGTAGCAGATATGATTTTACTTGATTTTACTGTCCCTTAAAGGGATGTTAACTTCTTTAATCAGCCACATGTGCAAATGGTTTTGAACCCTGAAGTGGATATGCCTGTTACTTCTTTAAGAAAAAGTACATTAATAGTGCTCTCAGTGACATCTGTGTTTCATTTTTCATAATTATGTACATATACACCCAGCAATCAAAAACTTCAGAGAGAGCCTAATCTCCTCACAGACTGTGTAATCCATCGTGTGTCTAAAAGATGCATCTTTTACTCCTCAATGCCTTTCACTTTGATTCATAAAAGCAGTCTTTAGGGAATATTAACAAAAGGGAGAGGGACAGGTAAAATAAGCACAGGGCAAACATATGATCCTACTCGAGGGGATTCATGTATTAGGTATAGAAACTCCTTCAGGCAATATACAGGATAAGCAGCCATGGATATTTCAGGGTCACAGAGGGTTAACAGATTATTGCGTTTATCAATAATCAGAAATACCACTCAACTAAAATGAATATCCTGTGAACAGGCCATCTTGTATCTTTTAGTTAAATGCGGGTGTTTGTGATAGTTTGCTACACTGAACTTGAATACAAATGTCATGTCCTGGTTTTCACTTTGATCATGGCACATACATTGTTTGGCATTGAGATATGATACTGAGAGCCCTGCAAAAGCCTCCATCAGTAAGGCTAGCTTCATGGGATTTTGTGAAATAAACAACAGAGGCTTTTTGTATGAGACCACAGACGCATCAAAATGGCAGATGCCCTTATTTTGAATGGTTAAACTGATCTCTCTGTAAGTGCACTGGGCATCTGCTATTGCCGTACAATGCTAACTTCTATATGTTACAATGAAGTACCTTTGACATGTCTTGATAACACTGATGCTACAAGCACAGCAGACTTTCTCATTGCAAGTCAATAATTAGCTGTCTGACTTCTGATGTGGTGCCACATTAAGGCATCATTGCATTTCTCTCCCATCAATGGATCAAGTGAATCTTACTTTTATTCATCGGCTTGACATTTTCTGTGAAGGCGATGTGAAGCATAATCTGAGCTGTCAAAAATGCAATGATATCATATGTAGCACAATCTTTACAGTCAAAACGTTAAACACTTATGAATCTTCCTTTGTTTATCTGAGGTTAGTTTTGTTCACAGTGCAGAATGGATGCTTTGTGAGATGAACATGTTTTGGAGAAGCAGCAATAATGATGTAGTCTACTTAAGCTTGTCACTGATTTAGAAAGTTGATGTGAAGTGAAGTTTAGTTCACATTTACAAATGAACATATTAGTGATTGCTGAATGACTTGTCTACACTGGGGCCTGAATATTCAAATATATAATAGCCATTACTATTTAAATAATACTCAACATAGCCAGGAACTATTGGCTTTAATATAACATGAAAACAGCAAACAGAATGAATTACATATTAGAGAATCACAACCTGACCTTAATGTGGAACCTCCATGATTACCATTCCAATACAGCATCTAAATGCAGATGCATATGCATGTGAAGTCACTTTCAATTCAAGGTTTATAAGTTAGCAACTCTGTCCTTCTCATCAAAGCCAGGAACTGCATTTCTTCTTTGATAAGGTCCTCTACTTATCATCCTTTGATTGCTCTCACTCATGCTGCTTCTTCACTATCTACAGGGTTCTCTAATTTATTTACAGGCATCTCGGAAGGGGGTAATCTTAAGAGATTGGAAATGGTGTTAAACTTTGTGTAATACTTTTCAAGGGAAGGGATATCTTTTAATAGATTCCCCTCCTTCAAATCCACTCCACTGGTTCCAGATGTTTGGAAGGACTCTCCAAAATAAAAATGGAGAGGTGTAAATATGAGGATGAGAGAAAAAAAGTTAATATTTCCAGTATGGTTCTTCAAGAGTCTCTTCCGCTTGGACTTGAAACACAAAGTTTTTCTCTCACCAAATTTGCTGCCAATCCTGGTGAGTTTCTCCAGCATTCCTGTTTTTGTTTCCTTTAAGTCCATTCTGCCAATGCACCCTCTTTCGAAATAAGTTCATGAATGGCAAGGATCCCAAATGAACAGATGTTGAGGGATGGTGAGAGCTGATACATTCCCTAACCCCATATTCATTGTCATCCTCTTGACTTTGGCATCTCACATGGTCTTACAAGTCCCACCATACCAATCACAGTCAAGACCATTTCTTATCATGTCTTTATATCACACAGCATCCACATACCACTTTCTCACGTCAGTATTAACACCCTCTAAATTCTTTCCTCCAGAAAATAGACAATAGACAATAGGTGCAGGAGTAGGCCATTCTGCCCTTCAAGCCTGCACCACCATTCATTATGATCATGGCTGATCATCCTCAATCAGTATCCTGTTCCTGCCTTATCTCCATAACCCTTGATTCCACTATCCTTGAGAGCTCTATCCAACTCTTTCTTAAATGAATCCAGAGACTGGGCCTCCTCTGCCTTCTGGGGCAGAGCATTCCACACAGCCACCACTCTCTGGTTGAAGAAGTTTCTCCTCATCTCTGTCCTAAATGGCCTACCCCTTATTTTTAAGCTGTGTCCTCTGGTTCGGGACTCACACATCAGTGGAAACATGTTTCCTGCCTCCAGAGTGTTCAATCCTTTAATAATCATATACGTCTCAATCAGATCCCCTCTCAGTCTTCTAAACTCAAGGGTATACAAGCCCAGTTGCTCCAATCTTTCAACATAAGATAGTCCCGCCATTCCAGGAATTGACCTCGTGAACCTATGCTGCACTTCCTCAATAGCCAGAATGTCTTTCCTCAAATTTGGAGACCAGAACTGCACACAATATTCCAGGTGCGGTCTCACCAGGGCCCTGTCCAGCTGCAGAAGAACCTCTTTGCTTCTATACTCAATCCCTCTTGTTTTGAAGGCCAGCATGCTATTAGTTTTCTTCACTACCTGCTGTACCTGTATGCTTGCCTTTATTGACTGGTGTACAAGAACACTCAGATCTCTTTGTACTGTCCCTTTACCTAACTTGACTCCATTTAGGTAGTAATCTGCCTTCCTGTTCTTGCCACCAAAGTGCATTTATCCACATTAAACTGCATCTGCCATGCATCGGTCCACTCACCTAACCTGTCCAGGTCGCCATGTAATCTCCTAACATCCTCCTCACATTTTACCCTGCCACCTAGCTGTATCATCAGCAAACTTGCTAATGTTACTATTAATACCATCTTCTATATCATTAATATATATTATAAAAAGATGCGGTCCCAGCACTGATCCTTTGGTACCCCATTGGTCACTGCCTGCCATTCCGAAAGGGAGCCGTCTATCACTACTCTTTGTTTCCTGTCAGCCAACCAATTTTCAATCCAAGTCAGTACTTTGCCCCCAATACCATGCACCCTAATTTTGCTCACTAACGTCCTATGTGGGACTTTATCAAAGGCTTTCTGAAAGCCCTCAGTTCATTGATAGCTGAACTTCTGAAACATTAGATTATAGCCCTTTTATGTCTGAAACTTCCTGTTCCTGTTAACTAAACCATACTCTCATCATTTCTGGTGGGCTATTCAGTGCTGGGTTAGTAAATTCCAAGGATTCACAATTATTCTTTAAGTTTGTCCTCATTGCAAAGCAAAATGATTGGCCCCTTGTCTGTAGACTGTGCTCATGTGTTCTAAACTCTCCAACCAAGAGAAACAAACTCTCAGTATATACTTTCTGATGAAGGGCTTTTGCCCGAAACGTCGATTTTGAAGCTCCTTGGATGCTCCCTGAACTGCTGTGCTCTTCCAGCACCACTAATCCAGAATCTAGTTTCCAGCATCTGCAGTCATTATTTTTACCTCTCGGTATATACTGTTAAGCCTCTTCCTAATCTGGTAAATTTGAATAGAATCACCTCTCATATGTCTGAACACCAAAGAAAATAGACCAAATTTACTAAGCCTCTCATACAGAATAACTTTTTAATTCCAGGGAGCAATCAAGTGAATGTTTACTGTACAGTAAGACAGTTTAGTGAGGTTTATGTATAAATAAGCCTGGTGACACCCATCCCTATAGTTGGTTGGGAATGTAGTGGGTATCAGTGGCTCTTGCTGTTCAGGTCTCTGAATAGAGCAATATTCACAGCCGGTGTGAGGTCTTCAGTCTTGTTTCAGTGTCCCATGCCAGCACACTAATGACCAAGACCTGGCTTTGCAATTGTTGATGTTCCCAAGTATAGCTGGGTGTCTAACATATCTTCCTAGAACAACATGAAATGCTGTCAATGATCAAAATATCTCTTCATGGTGTATTCACTGGGTCTTTGGTCACTTTTTAACATGATATTAACAAATGACAAGACATTTTGGGCCTTTTTATTGCTCCTTTTCATATTTGATTGTCCCTGTTTTTTCTCACTGGACACTGCACTATTGTGGCCTGATTATATGACTCAGTTTTACAAACAAGTTTATCATAATTTGTTGAAAGGCTATCTGTCACGCTGTACAGTGCATCTACTGCTGTCTGTAATTTCCACAGTGTATATTTCATCTCATAGGAAAAGCTGATAAGACAAAGTCAGAATCTGCATATCAATGGCCACATTCTTTCCAACTCTTTCGCAATCAGCAGAGAGGCCAGTGGTGTAAGGTCCACCCGAATAAGCATTTTCCGGCCAAAGATGTAGTCTGAAAATTTCTTTCCTACCTATGTCATCATTGTCTACAGGAAAAGTGACAGAAGACTGGAGGATAGCAAATGTTGTCCCCTAGTCAAGAAGGGGAGTAGAGACAACCTTGCTGATTATAGACCAGTGGTTCTCACTTCAGTTGTGGGTAAAGTGTTGGAAAGGAGTACAAGAGGTGGGATTTATAATCATCTGGAAAGGAAGAATTTGATTAGGGATAGTAAACACCGTTTTGTGAAGGACAGATCATGCCTCACAAACTTTATTGAGTTCTTTGAGAAGGTGGCCAAACAGGTGGATGAGGGCAAAGCATTTGGTGTGGTGTATATAGATTTCAGTAAGGCATTTGATAACGTTCCCCACAGTAAGCTATTGCAGAAAGTATGGAGGCATGGGATTGAAGATGATTTGGCAGTTTGGATCAGAAATTGGCTCACTGAAAGAAGATAGAGAGTGGTGGTTGATCCTGGATTACTAGTTACTAGAGGTGTACTGCAAGGATTGGTTTTGGGACACTGCGTTTGTCATGTTTATAAATGACCTAGATGAAGGTGTAGCAGGATGGGTTAGTAAATTTGCGGATGATGCTGAAGTTGCTGGAGTTGTGGACAGTGTGGAAGGATGTTGCAGGTTACAGAGGAACATGAATAAGCTGCAGAGCTGGGCAGAGAGGTGGTAAATGGAGTTTAATGTGGAAAAGTGTGAGGTGATTCACTTTGGAAGGAGTAACAAGGATACAGAGTACTGGGCTAATGGTAAGATTCTTGATAGTGTGGATGAGCAGAGAGATCTCGGTGTCCATGTGCATAGATTTCCAAAAGTTGCCATTCTTCCTGCCTGGACCCCAGGTTGGTAGGGTTGTTAAGAAGGCATACAGTGTGTTAGCTTTTATTGAGGAATTGAGTTTCAGAACCATGAGGTCATGCTGCAACTGTACAAAACACTGGTACGGCATCACTTGGAGTATTGCGTACCATTCTGGCTGTTGCATTGTAGGAAGGATGTGGAGCCATCGGGATGGGTGTTGAGGAGATTGATTAAGATGTTGCCCGCTGTGGAGGGACGGTCTTATGAGGTAAGGCTGAGGGGCTTGAGGCAGTTTTCATTAGAGAGAAGGAGGTTAAGATGTGACTTAATAGAGACACACAAGCTGATCAGAGGATTAGATAGGGAGACAGTGAGAGCCTTTTTCCTCTGATGGGGATCGCTAACATGAGGGTACATAGTTTTAAATTGAGGGTGATAGATATAGGACAGATGTCAAAGGTAGTTTCTTTATTCAGACAGTAGTAAGGGCGTGGAATGCCCTGCCTGCAACAGTAGTAGACTCGCCAATTTTAAGGGCATTTAAATGGTAATTGGATAAATATTTAGATTAGATTAGATTCCCTACAGTGTGGAAACAGGCCCTTTGGCCCAGCCAGTCCACACCAACCGTCCAAGGAGTAACCCACCCAGCCAGCCTCATTTCCCTCTGACTAATGCACCTAACACTATGGTCAATTTAGCTTAGCCAATTCACCTGAGCTGCATATCTTTGGACTGTGGGAGGAAACCAGAGCACCCGGAGGAAACCCATGCAGACACAGGGAGAATATGCAAACTCCACACAGACAGTCACCCGAGGCTGGAATTGAACCTGGGACCTTAGTGCTGTGAGGTAGCAGTGCTAACCACTGAGCAACCGTGCTGCCCCTAATATGGATGATAATGCAATAGTGTAGGTTAGATGGACTTTAGATGGGTTTCACAGTTCGGTGCAACATTGAGAGCTGAAGGGCCTGTACTGCACTGTAATGTTCTATGTTCTATGTGACTAACAGAGGCTCTTTCAACATAAATACAGATTCTGTCTCCAAATTTGAAATACTCTGGAACTATAATATATCAGTTTATGACACTCATATGTTAGATCCTGAAAGCATTGCTCCAATGACTGTATAGTAGCTTATGCATTTGCAGTTGCAATCATTGGAAAAGATATATTGCAGTCAGCAGGACATCTGTGAATGTCAGCATGTCCTTGATATTTTGGAAAGCCTCCTCCTGATGTGAATTCTAGCTCATGTTGTCGCATGCAAAATATAGGTTTTCCATTTTATTCCAGCAAAAAGATCACAATCTCCTATATTTCAGTCTGAATAAATTATGCCCATGCTTTCTCATGACTTTCCCAAGTGAAGCCCAAAGCCTTCCTAAATTCTTCCTGCCTGGACCCCAGTTGAAATGGATCTCTCACTCTTGTTGCAGCCAGCGGATATTACTATCCACTTTTGCTGGGTTCTGTCAATTTACACTCTTAAAATGTGTCCTTTTGGCTTAATTTTGATTTTGTGACACTATTGCTATGTCAAACTCCATTTAATTAAGTTCTACAGCCTTTGATTTTCCTACCATAGCTGTATCCTATGATATCTGTTTCAGGTAAGCTTATTGTGAGCTGTAAGTGCTTCTTACTTTGTAAGCCCTTCAGCCCATTCTGCCTTTGTAAATATAGAGGTTCTCCATTGCCCAAAACTACTTTAAGGAGAAAGTGAGATCTGCAGATGCTGGAGATCAGAGCTGAAAATGTGTTGCTGGAAAAGCGCAGCAGGTCAGGCAGCATCCAGGGAACAGGAGAATCGACATTTCGGGCATAAGCCCTTCTTCAGGAATCAGGGCTGAAGAAGGGCTTATGCCCGAAACGTCGATTCTCCTGTTCCCTGGATGCTGCCTGACCTGCTGCGCTTTTCCAGGAACACATTTTCAGCTCAAAACTACTTTTATCCTTATTCATTGAGTTCGAATTCCTGTTCACTCCCCAGTTGAAACCTCTAAGCACAATTCATCCTATAGATTCTTGCGTCATGATTGAATCTGTAGCTGTTAGGTAGGTCCAGCTTCTAGATCACATTTCCTTCTGCGTTCCTCTTAACAGATCGAAAGCGAGAGACTTCATCATTCAGTGCTGTTTCTCCCTATTAATTTTTCCAAGTTTGATACAAGCTGTTTGAATATTCAGCTGCCAGTGTAATTACCTCTTAAGCCATAAAGTCTTAAAATCTGGAAAATGTCCAATATTTCTTTGGCTCCATTGGAAATCCTACTGGTTTTATGTCCTGTTATTGACCAATGATATCCACATCTACCGTCATTTCGCAGTCCCATGTGGCAATTTGCTGTCACCTATTCAATCTTGACAAGAAGAGACTCTTTCCTTAAACTAGTTTTGTTTATTGCATGACAGCAACTAGGCTGAATTTACTTTAACAAGATAATGTTAAAGTAATGATGACAACATGATGCTTGAGGAGAGCTAGCATATACTTTTCTTATGGGAAGAAAGTGAGGTCTGCAGATGCTGGAGATCAGAGCTGGAAATGTGTTGCTGGAAAAGCGCAGCAGGTCAGGCAGCATCCAGGGAACAGGAGAATCGACGTTTCAGGCATAAGCCCTTCTTCAGGAATGAGGAAAGTTTGTCCAGCAGGCTAAGATAAAAGGTAGGGAGGAGGGACTTGGGGGAGGGGCGTCGGAAATATGATAGGTGGAAAGAGGTCAAGGTGAGGGTGATAGGTCAGACTGGGGTGGGGGCGGAGAGGTCGGGAAGAAGATTGCAGGTTAGGAAGGCGGTGCTGAATTCGATGGATTTGACTGAGACAGGGTGGGGGGAGGGGAAATGAGGAAACTGGTGAAATTCAAGTTCATCCCTTGTGGTTGGAGGGTTCCTAGGCGGAAGATGAGGCGTTCTTCCTCCAACCGTCGTTTTGTTGTGGTCTGACGATGGAGGAGTCCAAAGACCTGCATATCCTTGGTGGAGTGGGAGGGGGAATTGAAATGTTGAGCTACAGGATGGTTGGGTTGGTTGGTCCGGGTGTCCCAGAGGTGTTCTCTGAAACGCTCCGCAAGTAGCCGGCCTGTCTCCCCAATATAGAGGAGGCCACATCGGGTGCAGAGGATGCAATAGATGATGTGTGTGGAGGTGCAGGTGAATCTGTGGCGGATATGGAAGTTTCCTTTGGGGCCTTGGAGGGAGGTGAGGGGGGAGGTGTGGGCACAAGTCTTGCACCTCCTGCGGTTGCAGGGGAAGGTGCCGGGAGTGGAGGTTGGGTTGGTGGGGGGTGTGGATCTGACGAGGGAGTCACGGAGGGAGTGGTCTTTACGGAATGCTGATAGGGGAGGGGAGGGAAATATATCCTTGGTGGTGGGGTCCGTTTGGAGGTAGCGGAAATGACGGCGGATGATGCGCTGTACATGGAGATTGGTGGGGTGGTAGGTGAGGACCAGTGGGGTTCTGTCCTGGTGGCGGTTGGAGGGGCGGGGCTCAAGGGCGGAGGAGCGGGAAGTGGAAGAGATGCGGTGGAGGGCATCGTCAACCACGTCGGGGGGGAAATTGCGGTCCTTGAAGAAGGAGGCCATCTGGGTTGTGCGTTTTTGGAACTGGTCCTCCTGGGAGCAGATGCGGCGGTGTCGAAGGAATTGGGAGAATGGGATGGCGTTTTTACAGGGGGCAGGATGGGAGGAGGTGTAGTCCAGGTAGCTGTGGGTTTGTAGTAGATGTCCGTGTTTCTTATATTCTGCAAGATGGCTTGACTTTTCCCAAGCCAGATTGCTATGATGTTATCAATTTGGGTGGAGTCTAATGCAGTCAGTAACACTAAACCCTTTTAGAATCATTAGCTCATGCAACAAAGCTTTTCCTCTCACCCATATGCCTGTTAAGCAATGTCAAGACAACATGTTGACTTGAAAAACTGTCATTCTTGTTTTCAAATTCTTTATATGATTTCCCTTTCCCACCCTCTGTTCTGCCTTTTGAACATTCCCAATTTTAATCATTGACTAGATTAGATTAGATCCCCTACAGTGTGCAAACAGGCCCTTCGGCCCAACTAATCCACACAAACCCTCTGAAGAGTAACCCACCCAGGCCCATTCCCCTAACTAATGCACCTAACTCTATGGGCAATTTAACATGACCAATTCACCTAACCTGCGGGAGGAAACCGGAACACCCAGAGGAAACCCACGCAGACACGGGGAGAATGTGCAAAACCCACACAGAGTGGAGCTGGAATTGAACCTGGCAGTGTGAGGCAGCAGTGCCAACCTCTGAGCCACCATGACTCCCTAACATCTCCATTACTGAACAAGGGCCACTAACTCGAAACATTGGAAGTTTTTGCTCCACAGATGCTGCCAGATCTGCTGAGGTTCTTCAGTAAGGTAAATAAGAGATTAGATTAGATTCCCAACAATATGGAAACAGGCCCTTCGGCGCAACAAGTTTATAATGAGCCTATGAAGAATAACCCAACCAACCCATTCCCATATTCAACCCTGACTATGGGCAATTTAGCATGACCAATTCACCTAACCTGCACATCTTTGGACTGTGGGAGAATGTGCAAATTCCAAGGCAGGGATCGAACCTGGGTTTGTGACACTGTGAAGCAGCAGTGCTAACCACTGAGCCACCATGCCGCCCCTAATGGGTGGTTGCACCTTCGCTTACCTGGGACCTGGAATTCCTGACTCCTGCCTTGATCTTTATCTCACTTATTTCCTTTAAGATTTTCCTTAACATCTGACACTTTGATTAAGCTTTTGTGATCTGACGTGCCTTACGTGCCATATTTTACTTCATAATCGTCCGTGGATAACCTTGGAAAGACGTGCTACATGAAATGCATTTTTCAACACAGGCTTGTGGTGTTATTGCCTTTGTATGACACTGAATGACTAATTGGTGGTATATAAGTTTTAGAAATTGCCCAGCTGCTTGATTGGGCAACATGTAGCGATCAATGAGATCAAAATATGCCCTCTAGTTTTGGACTCCCCGACCACAGGGAAAATACTTTGCCTATTTACCCTGCCCCTCATAATTTTGTAAACCTCTATAAGGTCACCCCTCAGCCTCTGACGCTCCAGGGAAAACAGCACCAGCATGTTCAATCTCTCCCGATAGCTCAAATCATCCAACCCTGGCAACATCCTTGTAAATCTTTTCTGAACCCTTTCAAGTTTCACAACATGTTTCCAATAGGAAGGAGACCAGAATTGCACACAATATTCCAACAGTGGCCTAACCAATGTCCTGTACAGCTGCAACATGACATCTCAACTCCTGTATTCAATACTCTGACCAATAATGGAAAGCATACCAAACGCCTTCTTCACTATCCTATTTATCTGCGACTCCACTTTCAAGAAGCTATGAACCTGCACTCCAAGGTCTCTTTGTTCAGCAACACTCCCTAGAACCTTACTATTAAGTGTATAAGTCCTGTTAAGATTTGCTTTCCCAAAAGGCAGCACCTCGCATTTATCTGAATTAAACTCCATTTGCCACTTCTCAGCCCATTGGCACATCTGGTCCAGATCCTGTTGTAATATGAGGTAACATTCTTCACTGTCCACTACACCTTCAATTTTGGTGTCATCTGCAAACTTACTAACTGTATCTCTTATGCTCGCATCCAAATCATTTATGCAAATGACAAAAAGTAGTGGACCCAGCATCGATTCTTGTGGCACTTTACTGGTCACAGGCCTCCAGTCTGAAGAACCACCTCTACCACCACACTCTGTCTTCTACCTTTGAGCCAGTTCTGTATCCAAATGGTTAGTTCTCCTTATATTCCATGAGATCTAATCTTGTTTATCAGTCTCCATGGGGAACCTTGTCAAAAGCCTTACTGAAGTCCATATAGATCACATCTACTGCTCTGCCCTCATTAATTCTCTTTGTTACTTGCTCAAAAAACTCAATTAAGTTTGTGAGACATGATTTCCCACACACAAAGCCATGTTGACTATCCCTAATCAGTCCTTGCCTTTCCAAATACATGTACATCCTGTCCCTCAGGATTCCCTCCAACAACTTACCCACCACCAATGCCAGAAACTTTTCCCATCCTCCATCTTGGATTTCCCAGAATCCTTGTCCCATAGAAAGATAGCAAAGGGAGTTGGTGAGTTGCTATTGGAAACTTATGGGCTTCTTCATATTATTCACATGCTGAGAGGAAAGAGCAGCAAGTTATGAGGCACTGGCAATTTGAAAAAATGTGGGTGGCACAGTGGCTAGCACTGCTGCCTCACAGCACCAGAGACTTGGGTTCAATTCCCACTTCAGGCAACTGACTGTGTGGAGTTTGCACATTCTCCCCGTGTCTGCGTGGGTTTCCTCCGGGTACTCTGGTTTCCTCCCACAATCACAAAGATGTGCAGGTCAGGTGAATTGGCCATGCTAAATTGCCCGAAGTGTTAGGTGAAGGGGTAAATGTAGGGGAATGGGTCTGGTGGGTTGCGTTTCGGCGGGTTGGTGTGGACTAGTTGGGCCGAAGGGCCTGTTTCCACACTGTAAGTAATCTAATTAATTGTGAAAGTGAAGTGAAAAAAAGCATTGACAGAGGACAGCAATGATTAGTGGACTAGCAGGTTCAAATCGGATGTGGTTAGTGTCTGCAAAGAAAAGGGCAATGTCTGATTGGAAATAAGAGAAAAAAAAAGTTGTCGCAGTTCCCATCTCCACCTGGTGATTGTTGGAGCACACATCTTACAGTAAAGTGTGCAGACTGTTTGGCAAGGGGAGAATATTGTTTTGGTCAGATCTATTGCAAAGAAATAGAAACACAATGAATTGTATTTGTTGCATAGGTCAGATCTTGAGACCATTTCTTCTACTGAATCAGCTTAGGTGATTTTCTGCAGGTTCAGTACCTTTACAACCTCTCTCCAAACCTGCCACACCTTAGTAGTTTTTTAAATATATGTTTCTACCATCAGTTGGGAAGAGCTCTATCATTGTTCATCATTGTGTTGGAGAAATAAGTGTGAGTCAGTTTGCAATTAACCCTTGAACACGCCAGCCAAACTTTAAAACTTGGGTGAGCCCCCTCTTTAAGAGATGAGTTGCACAGTGAAAGGATGATTCAGAGGAAATCTTGCTATTTGGTGAATGGGTAGCCCATCACTAGCCTGATTGGAAGGGTTACTTTGCTTGCCATTCTAAAATGAAGTCTCATAGGTTAAATTGCCCTCATCATGCTGATATCTGGTGGGTAGCACCTGAATGTATTTACAGTTAAAGTGCTCCAGTCTCAGATTTTGCTATAATCTAAAATAAGTCAGCAAAGCCCCTATCAAAGACAACCTTCCAGACCTGTGTCATTGACAAGCTACAGGGAAAAGGGCAGCAGTTGTTTGCAGGCTCCACCATTTGCAAACTCCCATGTAAACTTTCGTAGAATAGAATCACGGCCCATCGAGACCACACCGACCCTTCAAAGAACCCCCTCCCCCACTCAGACCCACACCCCTAACTTATCCCTGTAACCTTACATTTCCCACAGCCAATTACCAAACCTGCACATCCTATGGACTGTGAGAGGAAACCAGAACACAGGAGGAAACCCACACAGCACAGGGAGAATGTGCAATCTCCACACAGATAGTCATCCAAGGGTGGAATTGAACCTGGATCCCTCGCACTGTAAGGCAGCAGTGCTAGCCAGTGAGACACCGTACCATCCTATAAATGCAAACTCACCCCATAGACTTATATGAGTGCGTAACCCAACGCTGTAATTGAACCCAGGTCTCTGCCATGTTGAGGCTGCAGTGTTAACCGCTGAGCCACCGTGCCACCCCTTTAAA
This sequence comes from Chiloscyllium plagiosum, assembly GCF_037043375.1. NCBI lineage: Eukaryota > Metazoa > Chordata > Chondrichthyes > Orectolobiformes > Hemiscylliidae > Chiloscyllium > Chiloscyllium plagiosum. The sequence goes on from NW_028270144.1 coordinate 39,470,513, forward strand.
GCAACGACAAATGCATACCCTGCATGTGTGAACCCTCGACTTGCAAATCCTGAAGCACCAGGTCAGTTGGGGATTGAACCACCGAGCTAACCGACCTATGACCATCCTGGTTTGGAACGTTATCGTTGTTGCTGAATCAAAAAGACTGAATCTCACTGCCTAATGGCTTTGTGGGAGAATCTATACCAAATGAAATTCAGTGCTTCAAGAAATCGACATGCCATCATGTTCTGAAGGTTAGTTATGGATGGACAATAAATGCTGGTGTTTCCAGCAATGCCCACATCCCATTAAAAGAAAACAAAACAGAAGTCAATTTAAAAGTCTTTGTATCGATCAAAGTGCTGAGGATTCTTAAATGTTCCATACTTGCTTCCCAGAAAGAGAGCCAGTAAAATTGTTGAATGAAACACATACGGTCCACCTTGAACTGTATGCTTCTAAATCGAATTCCAATATAACCTGTACATTGATTTCCAAGTATATCTTATTTTTCCTTTTTTCCCCCTCACTGGATAAATTTTATGTCAACCTACCGTTGTATTCTAATTGTAAAATGGGAAATATTTACTTTATTTAATTATTTAAATGCACTATTTCATGCTTAAATGCTTAACCAAAGATTAATAGACAGGTTGAAATCAAAATAAATCATACATAGATGCTGTTTTACTTCATATTAAATACCATATTGATATGACAAACTATTGCTTGCTTTCTGCTGAAGTGTTTGAGAAATACTGCCATATAGAATATCAATTAAAAGCCTGAATTATTTAAAAAAGAGTGAGGTACAATTGACATTTGGTTTAATTATTTTAGGCAGCAATCAATGAATTTCCTTTTCTGTAGGAACTTTGTGATTCAACTGAAAGTACAATGATAGTTATGTCTAATTGTATACTGTTCATTCATTTTCCACTACCAACAGGGAATACATAATTGGTCAGGAAATTGCAGAAGTCACAAGTTATTAGCATGGAATTTTGTCTATTTGGAAAGTTACTTTGCTCTTTTAAGTTCCTCTATTGACTGTGCAATTTCTTGTCTCAGAATCTGAACAAATAACCTACCCCCAGGGCTTTGTCATTGTGGTCTGACTTACATATCTTCAGATTTGTTCCAATAAGGTTTTGATGGTTTGTTGCAATTCTTGAGTAGCATTTCAGTCCAAGAGATGACAGAGATGTATCCCTGTGGTATGTATTTTCTTTCCTCACTTGGTTGTTTTAATCATCCTATAAAGTCCATATTGGTATGTTTTAAAATGTTGCCTTTACTTCTAAGTAAAATAGAGTTTAGCTGGAGACTAGGAAGTGATCTTATGCAAAATCTGCCCAGAGTCAAGCGAATACAATCTCATACTGGGGGGGGGGGGGGGTGGAATCTTACAGCCGCCCCAGTGGTAGGAATGTATATAAAATAGGATGGTTGGCTAGCCTAGCACATTCACAATCACCCTTGAGCTATTCCCCTATAATCTGATTGGTCAGTAATGCATCAGCTAGCCTGTTCACCCTTAATCATTTAAGACTCTATAGTGCAAAATTCTTTGCAATTTAAGGGCCTTTTTTCGAGCCTCACTGTAATAGGACAATGGGGGATGGAAAAGAGGATCAAAGGAGGGCAGCCAAATACTGTACTTTGCCATCTCAGGTGAACAGACAGGAAAGAAGAAGAATATCTTTGTTGGGAGTTCCCCTGTCCCCCAGAAGTTGTCACACGCCCTTTGTGACTCTCCCCCGACCTTCAAAGCTCAACACCCTTCAAAATTCACTTCTCCAACTCTAGTTTCTTAGATCCATCCCTACCCAGAAGGATCAACTTCCATTACTCAGTGTCCATGTTATCTGTCTTCATGGGATAGCCTATAGTCCCAGCAGCAGCCACTTTTGACTTCCAGACTTGGAAAGGCTAGGAGAATGGCAAGGAAGTGACAGATAAATACAATGTGGGAAAGTGTAAGGTCATACTCTTCAATAGGAACAATAGAGGCATAGGTTATTTTCTGAATGGGAGAAGACTCCAGAAATCTGAAGCATAAAGGTTAACATACAATTTCATTTGGCAGTTAGGAAAGCAAAGCATTCATTTCAAGAGGCCAAGAAAACAAGAGCAGAGGTGTCCTGCTGAGGATGTAGAAAGCACTAGTCAGACCACTTTTGGAAAATTGTGAGCAGTTTTGGGCCATGTATCTAAGGAAAGATGTGTTGACTTTAGTGGGAGTCCAGAGGAGGTTTACGAGAATGATCCTGGGAAGAAAGGTCTTGTCATATGAGAATTGATTGAGGACACTGGGGTCTGTAGTCAATGAAGCTTAGAAGGATGATGGGGATCTCACTGAAACTTAAAGAAACTTGAGAGGCTTGGATTGAGTAGATGTAGAGAAGATGTTCCCATTAGTAGAAGAGACTAGAGGGACCTGAGTCTCAGAGTGATGGGATGCAAATTTAGAACTGAGATGAGGGGGATATTCTTCATCCAGAGGGTGATGAATCTGTGGAACTCATTGCTAGGGATGGCTGTGGAGGCAAAGTCATTGAGTGTATTTAAGACAGAGATAGGTAGGTTCTTGATTGGTAAAGCGATCAACAGTTACAGGAAGAATGCAGGATATTAGGGCTGACAAATGTAACAGCCATGATTGAATGGCGGAGTAGACCCGATGGGCCAAATGGCCTAATTCTGCGTCAATATCTTATGGTGTTATAAATTTGTATAGAAAAGCAGCTTCTATTTAGATATGATTCACATTATGACATAACTACTGAAAAATATTCCTTTGCCTTTATATTATGTTTGCAGATAATGCATGGGAATTTAACTAAGGTTAGATTCTGTCTAAGGGAATCATCAATAGTTTTCCCCATTAACTCTAGAGAAGAAATTATCTCTGTTATTCAAAATAGTTTTAACAATTTAATTCCTTAGGATTTTAAAGCTACAGTCAAATATTTCCTATGTTGTTGAATAAATGCTCATTTTATTTCACTAGTTATATCTTGTTGACCTGGTTGTGAGGTTCAATGCTTCAATACACATCACTTTCATGTGACCAACATTTGACCAAATCAACAGTGGCCAAGGCAGTATAAGGCAGATAACATGTACCCAACTTCCAGGCATTATCTCTCTGGTCTGATTGATTGGATGCGTGGAAACCACTACTATCAACTTGGAAATGTCTGATATTTTATCACAGTAACATTGTTAATATTAGAAACTCAATGGCATAAGTAAATATTCACAGAATCTAATTAACAAAACATTTCTGAGACTACAGTTGCATTTATTAAATGATACCATAGTCCATTAAGTTCATCAACTAATAAAAAGGAATATAATGAAATTTTTAACATGTAATGCTATATTTGAAGAAAGAAACATGGGGGGGGGGGGAGGTGAGATTTATGAGCAGCAAAGTGATACTCAAACATTTTCTTAATGCTGTACAACATCTGATCTTATATTACAGAAGCTAATTTCATGGTGGCGTGGTTATGCACTGGTCCCATTGCTTACATTGCATGTAGCCTGGTGATTGTCAAGCCTCAGTGCATTTACTGCTGAGCTTTCAGTCTTAGGGGATCCAAGATCTTTAAAGGTTTAAAAACAACAATCTGTGAACGTACAGGCCTAATTGGCCACTTTACAATTACGTTAATTTGCAATTTGTACAAAATTGGCCCCAGTCCAGATTCCCTGTGCTGTTGAGCAGAATATTTCTTAATTGATTGAGAACTTATATAAAATGAACAAGGGAATGTTTGCAAATCTTTCTTTGAAGAAATCTAGAAAGATAATATCGACTTTGGGGAGATGGTGTAAGTCTATCTTTAATGAGTCTGCCCCTGCACATCCCTACAGATTGTCATCCCTATTAAATGGAGGAGGTTGGTGGGGGAAATCCCATGCAATTTATGTAGAGTAGCTGAATTTATATCAATTGCTTGTGTTATCACAATGCCTAAATTAGACCTTAGTCAGATGAGGCCAGAAAGCCATAAACTAAGGTTTGCATTTGACTCATTTATACCTGAAGTGAATCTATTCAAATTTCTCTTTTGCCCTTCTGTTAGGGAACATAATATAGGAATAGGCCATTCATCCCATTGAGTCTGCCCTGCCATTTAATATGATCATAGGTGATCAAACACTTCAATACCATTTACCCACACCACTCCAGAAAACCTGCATGACTTTGTTAATCTGAAATCTATTAAACTCTACTTTAAACAGCCTCAAAGGTTGAGCCTCCATAGCTCTTTGTGGCAGAGAATTCCAGTGGTTCACAACTCTCCAAGTAAAATAATTTCACCTCATCTCAGACCTAAGTGGCCACTCCCTTCTTTTTAATTTGTGCCACCTGGCTTTACTTCCCCAAAAGGCTTTCCTGTATATACCCTGTATTTCCCTTTAAACATTTTGTGAATTTTAATGAGATTAACTCTCATTCTACAAAACTCTCGAGAATACACTTCCAGTTTACCCTATCTCTCTCCATAGGATCGTCCAGCCATCTGGGAACAAATCTGATGAATTTTCAAAGCACTCCATCTATCTTTTCTGAGACAAAAAGACCAAAGGTATACAATACTCCAGATAAATAATTTAATGTTATTCTTATTCCAGCCAGAAATCGTTTTATGGCAGATCTCTTACTGTCTATTATGCCATAGATTCTAGACCAGAATGTTAATTGACATTATAATTCAATGATCTAGTGTGAAGGTACTCACTTTTACCTTCACTCACTTCTTTAGTGTCATAGAGTTGGTGTGGTGTGTTCATCTGTGTGCTATGTGTAATGTATATTAACATCAGCACACATGGAAATCAGACTGTGTGGAGGTTTGTGATATCATAGTCATGTAAATTGTGTTGCAAATAAACTGCAAAATATCTGTCTCTGAAAAATCTGACTTTTTGTCACACATGTTTCTTGGACTAAGTGTAGAAAAACACAAATCATTTCACCCACTGTTCATCCACAGCATCATTCTTACTGATATCACTTTAGCCAAGCAGTTAGCTGCAGTGTTAACAATGGGTCTATCAATGACAGTTTTGGATTTGCAGGAAGGCCATGGACTTTCTTCAGAGGCAGGCAGCAAACACATTTATATTTATTCACAGTTTTATATTACATGTCCCAGTGACAATTTCTCAGATGTGTTGAAAGAATCTCCCAAAGCTGTCTACAATTAGCAGAAAATCAGTTTCTATGAAGTACCATATACTGATAACTGAACTTCAGCAATCTTACAGTACATGGACTATTTGGATTGTTGCCAGTGGATGTGTTTCTAAAGGTCATTGATGGCACCTTTGTACCATCGGGGAGCCGAACAGCAATTGTGTGATATTTGTCAGTTGCAAAGGTTTTCATTAAATCAACCTACAGATGGTTTCAGAAAACAAGACTGTTTAATGAAGCTGGTATGACAAGATATGCCAGAAAGGGCTGTGATGCTGACAGTTTGCAAATGTTGCTATTTATTGGAGTGGGACGAATGTGCAGATGAATGCTGGTGATTGGATATTTCAGTGTGGATTCCTCTGTGGCGTTAACTTCACGCTGGTGGACTCTTCTTTTGGATCAGTGGCATCCACATGCTTTCCTCTCAATTGCAGCTCCCCTCTGTGCACTGATATTGCCCATGCTGCATTTGGACAGGAGACAATGCTGCTATATTGAATTGAGGCTTAATTATTAAAATAGTTCAGTCTGCAAGTTGAAACCTACCTGGGGATGGGCTATCTGTGACTCAATACTTCACAGAGTTAAAATTGACTATACTGTACATTAAGTACAAACATGTTCTGTAGCTTCACAGAACCTCCTTGTATCCCCACACAGGTATCAAAACAACCCTGTTGTATGTTTAATGATAAGCCATGCAGGGAGCTTTAAAGCTTTGAAAAGGATTGCAGAGATCAATCATCTGCTGATTAATGGGTATAGTTCAATATGCAGCCATTATATGGTCAAACGTACATTGATCTGACAGGAGCTCCCACCGTTCCTTGGCTCCTGTTGATATGCATCAGTTTGTACTTAACTCCTCCTTAGGAATGCCTAATGCTTCATCTGCTGATACCTCTTGACTCCAACAGTGTATAATTGACCCAAGATGAGGAGGTGCCCATGTTGCACTGGGGTGGACAAAGTTAAAAATCACACAATACCAGGTTATAGTCCAACAGGTTTATTTGGATTTACAAGTACACAATCCTTTATCCAAAACACTTGGGACCAGCTGGTTTTCAGAATTCAGAATTTTTCGAATTTCAGAATAAGTGATAGTGAACTTTTTAAAATCTGAGTGAAAAGCAGACTCATTGTGAGTCACGGACCCTGAGACAGAATTGGGGCCTGCCAGAGCTGGGCCAGGCCCCCCACATTGTATCTGAGTGAGATGCATTGAGTGAGTGTGAAGTTGGGTTAACTGTTTGCATGCCAAACAACTTTGTTAATGAGAAAAAAACTTCACAAGAAAACTTTCAGATTTCAGAGTTTTCGGATTCTGGGATTTCGGATAAAGGGTTGTCTACCTGTACTAACTTTTTGAGCACTACTCCTTCGTCAGGTAGCTAATGGGGCAAGATCATAAAACACAGGATTTATAGCACAAGATCATAATGTCATGCAACTGATACGAGATATTGAACAAACCTAGATTGCTGTTAAGTCTTTCATCTTTTAGAATGGATTGCAGGTTTCAGTTCATTAATATGTAAATCCCAAAACTTCTTTCAAATCGCATTCCTGAGATAACTTAAGGTTTTATAAAACAAGGTGACATCTCAGCTCAGACAATACATTAAAGGTGTGAACTTAGAGTCTGTCTGTATTCCAATCTTGAGTTAGACTTGTTCTATTTCCAAACTAGGAATTTATAAATTGTCATGTGGATTGACTGACTGCATTGACTGACTGCAGATTGTGTGCTTCACTCTATCGCAAATCCATGGATAAGTTCACGATGCTGCACTTCTCTAGCTTCCCACCTAAACATATCAAAACTGCCATCGCCTACAGACAAGCCCTTCGCATACACAGGATTTGTTCAGATGAGGAGGAACGCAATGGACACCTGAAAGTGCTGAAGTATGCTCTCATAAGAACAGGGTACGCAGCTCAACTCATCGATCGCCAGTTCCAATGTGCCACGGTGAAAAATCAGAATGACCTCCTAAGAAGACAGACACGGGTTGCAACCAACAGGGTACCCTTCGTTGTCTTGTACTTTCTGGGAGAGGAGAAACTACACCATGTTCTTCACCGCCTGCAAAACATTATCGATGAGGATGAGCACCTCGCCAAGCCTCCACTTCTCACCTTTTAACAACCGACAAACCTTAAACAGACCATTGTTCAAATCAAACCACCCAGCATTCAGGACAACATTGATCACAACAATGTATAACCCTGTCATGTCAAACACTGCAAAATGTGTCTGAATGTTGACATGGATACTACCGTTACACGTGGGGACACGGCCCACTACGTACACGGCAGATACTTCTTTGACTTGGCCAACAGTGTCTATCTCATACTTTGCAGGCAAGGATGCCTCGAGGCATGGTACATTGGCGAGACCAAGTAGAGGCTATGACAACGGATGAATGGAAGCCACACAACAATCATCAGACAGGGATGTTCCCTTCCAGTTGGGGAACACTTCAGCACTCAGGGACATTTGGCTTCGGATCTTTGGGTGACTGTCCTCCAAGGAGGACTTCAAGATACGCAATAACACAGGGTGGCTGAGCAGAGGCTGACAGCAAACATTCAGTACCCATGAGGATGGCCTCAACCGGGACCTAGGGTTCATGTCAAACGACAGGTGACCCCACTATACAATCTCACACACACACACATACACGCACAGCCTTACATACTCACACACAGACGCAAACCCTCTCTCATGCACACGCTCTCTCTCAGTCACACACACAAACACTCCACATACTCGGCCTCTCGCAGGCTTATACTCCGTCACTTGTTTTTCCTGAGTTATGTAAATGATCTACATCTGGCTGCACAGGAGACAATTTCAAAGTTTGCAAATTGCACAGAAAAATGGAGGAATTGTAAACTGAGGATGGTAGTGTAGAACCTTGAAAGGACTTTATTTGGAGTTGGTGGATAGATGGCAGATGGAGTTCAAACCAGAGAACTGACAGGTGATACACATTGATATAAAGAACATTGCAAAATATTATTAAATAGAGGATACTATTGTATGGGGTGGGCAGAGCCCTGGGTGCATGTGCATATAGAGTAGATAACATGTGGTGCTGGAAAAAGAACAGCAGGTCAGGCAACATTTGATGAACAGGAGAATCGATGTTTCAGGCAGGACCCTTCATTCATTCGGATCCTGATGAAGGGTCCTGCACAAAACATCGATCCTCATGCTCCTTAGATACTGCCTAACTTGCTGTGCTTTTTCTAGCGCCATGTTCTATCTACTATGACTCTCCAAACCTCACCATCTCCTGCGTGTGCATAGAAGTCATTAAAGGCAAGACAGATTGAGAGAGCTGTCAAGAAGCATTTACACAACTGACAAAAGAGGTCATGATTTGGAGATGCAGGTGTTGGACTGACGTATACAAAGTTAAAAATCACACAACACCAGGTTATAGTCCAACAGGTTTAATTGGAAGCACATTAGCTAGTGTGCTTCCAATTAAACCTGTTGGACTATAAGCTGGTGTTGTGTGATTTTTAACTTTGGACAAAAGAGGTGGTTGCCTCCAGAGAGATGAAGATCATTATGACTCGAGGTGTAGGTGGTATACATCACTGCTCGGAGATATTCCATGTTCAAACTCCCCTCATTCTGTTATGATAAAGTAACATAATGGATTATTGCTATTTTAAAACTTAGATTCTAAAATGGATGATTGATGTACACTTTTACGTTGAATTTGTATTTCTATATTTTGGGTTTTAGAAAGGGGAAACACAATTTTTGTTCCATTTTGAGCTTGCGTATTTTCCTGTTGGGGTTTTCAAGGTTGCTTATACATGCATTTTTAATGCAAGTTTCGAGATTTGGAGTAGAGCTGAATGTTAATACCTTGATGTAATTAAAAGAAGAGAAAATTGAGCTGTTGCCTAGCAATGAAGTGATCAATGGCACAGAGACTGAATCTTCTTGTACTTTCTGTTGACTTTCATGGAGTGTTCCCTTCTGTGAGACCTAATGGATTTTCTCGCATAATCATCCCAAACTTTCATCAGTAACTACCAACTGTGCTCCTATGGTCCTCCTTTTATCCAATGCTAGCCTGATTTTCACATTTGCTATTGCAAAAGTACTCACACTGCCAGGATATCATGGAATAGACTGGCATGCCTGGCAGTTGCAGCATACTTGACTCACAGGCATGCAAGTGGTCAAGCGCTGGTAGCTTGGAGGTGCTATTCACCATAAATGTAGTGGCACAATAGCCACAAACTAATGTCTCACACAGCATGTATCTGGCATGGCTGATAGTTCCTTACACATATAACTGCACATTCCTACACCTATTATTCTGTAGCAACAGGACACATAGCTTAACTGCCTTTGGACAGAGTTGTAAGAGAAAATGTAGCTAATTCAGTGTCCATTGCAGCCCAGCATCTTCTCATTGTTCAATGTGGGACCATCACATACAGGAAAGTCTTCAAGTGGTTCTCAGTATTTCACCATCACCAAAAGTGAACAGCAAACACACAAACAGTCAGGAGCAGCTTATTTTCTCAAAGCAGAACCAACCTACTTGCATATTGATCACCAACAGTTTTACAGTCAGTCAATGAGTAATCATTATACCCAGCTTTCATCCACGAGAACAAGGTTCCAATTAAGTCCTGTCTGTCTTATAGGACCCAATGCTGCTGCAATCTCTTATGCAGGAAATGATGGTCCTTCCTGCTCAATGTCCTCCACCTCCCCCTCACAAGACTGCTGCTGCTGTCCTGGCTCATCAGCATCTATCACATTCCCTTTTCACCTGCTGCAGTTGTGCAGAACACAGCATGAAAGGATTAGGTGGCATGTCCTGTCCAGAGTTTATCACAAGACGCCCCCTAGAGTGACACAAGCTGTGGGACTTGATCTTCAGCAGAACTATCATTTTTCTAGTATGGCCCTGGTGGAAGATAGAGTTGCTTTGTATTGACACTCCACATCAGTTCGGGAGTCCTTACCAAGCCATCAACAATGTTGGCAAAGAAAAGCCCTTGACCCCCAGTGATAATCGCTGTGAGGCATCTGACTCATTAAATCACAGCAGAATTTGAGAGTTCTCAAGGATATAGACATCATAGCAATTCCCAAGGTCTTGCGCAAAAACTTCTCAGAAATGGAAGTAATGTCACAGGTCATTTGAACATTAGTCGAGTGGAAGACGTTTCTCTCTGTGAATCTGCTGTGTTGTGATATGGCCCTCTCACTCAGCAAAGTGGTTCTGGAAAGGAATTATTCCTCCTGGGAGCAGATGCAGCAGAAGCCCAAGAAATTGAGAGTATGGGATAGCATTTTTACAGGAGGCAGGGTGGGAGCGGGTGTAGTCCAGGTAGTGGTGGGAGTTGCTAGTTTTGAAGTAGATCCATGTTGAGTCGTTCACCGGAAATGGAGATGGAGAGGTCCAGGAAGGGGAGGGATGTGTCTGTGATTGTGCAGGTGAATTTTAGGTCAGGTAGAAAGTGTTTGTGATGTTGATGAATTGTTCAACCTCCTTGTAGGAGCATGAGGTGACACTGATACAGTCATTGATGTAGCAGAGGAAAAGGTGGGGAATAGTGCTATGAAAAATGGACTGGTCCACATACCCGATGAAGAGGCAAGCACAGCTGGGGCCCATGCAGGTGTCCATGGCTACCCCTTTGGTTTAAGGAAATGGGAGGATTCAAAGGAGAAATTGTTGAAGGTGAGGACCGTTTCAGCCAATCAAATGAGTGAGTCGATGGAGGGGTACTGGTTGGGTTGCTGTGACAGGAAGAAATGGAGGACTTTGGAGGCCTTTGTCATGGTGGATGGACATGTACAGGAACTGGATGTCCATGGTGAAGATGAGGTGTTGGGAGCCAGGGAAACGAAAGTATTGGAGGAAGTGGAGGGTATGGGTGGTGTCTGGAATGTGGGGAGTTCCTGCACCAAGGGGGACAGAATAGTGTCGAGATATAAGGAGATAGGTTCGGTGGGAAAGGTGCAGGCATACATGATAGGTCAGCCCAGGCAGTCAGCTTTGTGGATTTGGGTAAGAGGTAGAACCAGGCAGTGCGGGTTTTCGGGATTATGAGGTTGGAGACTGTGGATGGGAGATCTCCGGAGGTGATGAGGTTGTGGATAATCTGGAAGATGATAGGTTGGTGATGGAGGTGAGGTCAAGGTCGAGGAGGCAATAGGAAAAGGTGTCTATGAGTTGTTGCCTGGCTTCAGCAGTGTAGAGGTCAATGCGTCAAACTACCACAGTGCCCCCCTTGTCTGCTGGTGTGATGGTGAGGTTGGGGTTAGAGCTGAGGGAGTGGAGGGCTGCACATTGCGAGGGTGAGAGGTTGGAATGGGTGAGAGGGGTGGACAGGTTAAGGCAGTCAAAATCGCAGCAGCAGATGGAGATGAAGAGATTGAGGGCAGGTAACAGACTGGTATGGGGTGTCCAAGTGGATGGAGTATGCTGGAGGTGGGCAAAAGGGTTCTTGGAGGGTGCGGGGGAGTCCTGATGGAAAAAGTAAGCATTCTAGAGTGGAATTGGTCCTCATGGGTGCCAATGCAGCAGAGGTGGAGGAATTGTGGAGTAAGGGATAGCATTTTTACAGGAGGGGTGGTGGGAAGAGGTGTACTCCAGGTAGCTGTGGGAGTCTCAGTTCAATGCATGTGTACAGTCTATGACCCCCCTACCTGCAGGAAGCCTGCAATATTGCTGAATCTGACTGCTCAGGCGGTGGCAAAGATTTCATCAACAGGAAACAAGATAAAGCAATGTGATCTGACACACATGATAACAGCTTTGGTACATCTGTATGTCCAAGAGTGAAAGATTGTGCACAGAAGCCTGGTGGCACCCTAGACGAAGCCACCAGCATAAAAGTTAAATGCATCTGTCACCTTGATGACCACATCAGGTCACAGGTCCTGTACCAGCAGCTGCCACTGTTCAGAGACGGTGCCTGGAGATTTCTGCCATCTGTGCCAACACTGTGCTTCATTCATATGGAGGAAATGGCATTGAGGACAAAACTACAGCACAGCCTGAGGTGACTTCAGCTGTGACCTGTGCCTGGGAAGGCTGCTTTGCTTCTCATCCCAAACTGCTGCCTCCAATCACACAATGCTGATTTTCCCCCATTCCCTCAACAAGTATTCCATAATTCCCCTTTGTTGGCCTTCATTGTACAGCCCATCAGGCCAGATTGTGATCCACACCCAATGTTCCCTCTGATTTTTCTCCCTCCTGGGCAGATCTCAAGGCAGCAGATTCTGGAAGTCATGCAGCAGGCCTGATGAACAGCATGTAGTGCTGCACAGCTTAGAAGAGTCATTGCCCACTCCCATCCCAATGATGACAGACCGCCATGACTGATGATAGACCATAAATCTGAAATCTCTCCATCAGTGTCGCTGTCTGATGATCCAGGAATCTCTGACTGTTTGCACTGAGGTTGTAGGCCAGTGGTTGGACTGTAGCGAGATGGAGCCCTCAAACCTGATTGCCCCGAGTAGACAACAGACAGCACAAGCCCCAGGACTGTGTGTACCAGGATATGCAGAGTGGTGGCAGCCACCAAGTCTTGCCTGAGAACTACTCCCCTTCAACTCTGAGCCATCACTATTAGATTTAGCTTAGATAATTTAGATAAACGTGAGGTGCTGCATTTTAGGAAAGCAAATCTTAGCAGGACTTACACACTTAATGGTAAGGTCTTAGGGAGTGTTGTTGAACAAGGAGACTTTGGAGTGCAGGTTCATAGCTCCTTGAAACTGGAGTCGCAGGTAGATAGGATAGTGAAGAAGGCGTCTGGTATGCTTTCTTTTATTGTTCAGAGTATTGAGTACAGGAATTGGGAGGTCATGTTGCGTCTGTACAGGACATTGGTTAGACCACTTTTGAAATATTGCGTGCAATTCTGGTCTATTTCCTATTGGAAAGATATTGTGAAAATTCAAAGGGTTCAGAAAAGATTTACAAGGATGTTGCCAGGGTTGGAGGATTGAGCTATAGGGAGAGGTTGAATAGGCTCGGGCTGTTTTCCCTGGAGTGTCAGAGGCTGAGAAGTGACCTTATAGAGGTTTTTTAAAATCATGAGGGCATGGATAGGATAAATAGACAAAGTCTTTTCCCTGTGGTGGGGGAGTCCAGAACTACAGGGCATAGGCTTAGGGTAGAGGGGAAAGATATAAAAGAGACCCAACAGGCAAATCTTTCACTCAGAGGGTGGTTCATGGATGGAATGAGCTGCCAGAAGAAGTGGTGGAGGCTAATACAATAGCAACATTTAAAAGGCATTTGGATGGGTTTAAGAATAGGAAGGATTTGGGGGGATATGAGCAAGGTGCTGGCAGGTGGAACTAGAATGGGTTGGGATATCTGGTCAGCATGGACAGGTTGGACCGAAGGGTCTGTTTCCATGCTGTACATCTCTATGACTCTATTTGCAGGCAATGTGTGCACTGTGCAGGCTGCTGAGATTCACTGTAGATGTTGAATTGATATAGCAATGTTCCAAGCTGCAACATGTTCAACCCCCTTAACTGAGTGTTGAGTGCTTTGACAAGTGGTGTGGCATTAATAAGAAGACAGAAAATCTGTGTGCCTTTAATGTCTGACTGAGCAGTCAAAGTGCCAAGAAGGTGAAGTAAGGATGCTGTGAGCTGTAAAGTTGGTAGCTGTAAAGTGATTGTGTGTTAAGAAAGTAAGCGAGCAGCCCAATAGCACAGCCTGTTCCATTCCATGAACTGATTGCAGGTGCATTACAGTCAGAGGGTTACAGTGTGTTCCAAAATGTGCAGAAATGTATTGTAAGTAGATCAGAAATGTAATGTGATGACACAGAGAGGCTGATGCATATCTGTTGCCAGCGTTATTGATATGGAGGGCATGCAGCCATTGGCCATGAGATCTTCAAGGTAGAGGTGCAGAGGAACAAGCATCGAGCTGGAGTTGTCAGGTACCCAGTCTGACTTTCATGTTGAGAACACTCTGTGTCTTTTTTCTATTTGGTGGTTAAGAAAACCAGGCAAGATTAGGTAGTAATAAAAGTGATAAGAAGAGAAAATTCTTGTTTTTCTGCTTCTTCCAACTCACTAGTGAGAATCTCATCTCAACATCCAGGATTTCATAGAAGAATGCAACTTCTCTGACTCAATATCAAGAAAGGCTTCACTTGACAGCTTGCGTGAGATTTCCAAGTTTCTCACTATGGCCTGCATTATTCAAGTCCTGGGAGCATTGCACTCAGGGAGACAGAAAACAGAAACATTTAGAAAGTTAGTGAGTTCGCATTGGGGGGGTTAGTGTTGTGGTAAAGTCACTGGATGAGGAATCCAGCCTAATAGGGGCATGGTGAAATTTGGGTTTCATTAAAATCTGTAAGCTCTGTCATTGTTTATAGAGTGGTGTGGTGGCACACTGGTTAGTACTGCTGCCTCACTGATCCATGTTTGATTCCAGCCATGGTTGAGTGTCTGGAGCTTTCATGTTCTCCCTCTGTCTGTGTGGGTTTCCACCAGGTGCTCAATGGTGTGAGGACTGTATTTCCTCACATGGTGTAAAAATGTACAGGTTAGATGTGAGGAAATATGGCCAAGCTAAATTGTCCATAGTGTCTGTGATATAGGTGGGTTAACTATGGCAAATGTGGTGTTATGGGAATTAGTTGGGATGCTCTTCAGAGGATCAATGCAGACTTGATGTGCATTGTAGGGATTCCATTATTCTATCCTGTGTCTGTGGTTACTAGACTGATTTGGTAAACTATTAAAAAGCCTGGCTAGAAAATTGCTAGCAACTGAATCTATGAAAAACCTATGTGCTTGCTCTGAAGGTGCTTAGAAGTCAAGAAGAAGTTACAGAAACCAATTACCCTCATACCAGTTCAAAAAGAGACTTTAATGTGGAGAGAAAGACAATACTTAATTGTGGTTTGCGTATATGTAACCTTGTTGTTGGCTTAAAACAGTTAAAAGTGCTTTCTGGTATTGCTAAACTAGAATTTCAAATAACCTTTGCAACGTGTGAAAAAGTTCATGTTTTTCTTTTGTGTACTGAAGCTTTGTGTTTATGTTCTTGTGAATATATTCAATCAATGACCTGCACAGCAGGCAAAAAGGAAAATAGAATGTACCATCGACAGAAATAGATGGGAAAGCAAGTGGTGAGGATGACAGAATCTGCAGAGGAATATAGACAGACGAAGTAAGTGGGTGAAAAAAAATAAATTTGGCAGAATGAAATATGAAGTGAGAAAGTATGAGGTTATGCATTTTGGCATGAGGAAGAGGAGTTGAATATTATTTAAATACAGCAAGATGCAGACAGAGGAATTTGGCAGTCCTCATCCATAAATCACAAAAATCTAACATCCAAGATCAGCAGATAATGGTTTTGGCAAATGGATTAGCATAAAAGTAAGAAGATTCAGTTAAAACTAGTGCCTTATATAGTCAGACCATAACTGGAATACCGTGAACAGGTTTGGTCACATTGTTGAAGGAAATATATATATATTAGGCATTGAATGCTGTTCATGGAAAATCACTGATCTAAAAAAAAATGAAGGGACTGTCTTACAAGAAGTGTTCGAATAGGTTGGGCTGTATTTGCAATTTAAAAGAGTGAGAGGCGACATTATGAAAACATAGCAGATTCTTATGGGACTTGACAGGATAGATGCGACAAGGTTGTTTCCCCTTCTGGGAGACACTATGACCAGGGAGAAAAATCTAAGAATAAAGGGTCACACATTTAAAAGAGAGTTAGGGAGGAATTTGTTTGCTCATAGGGTTGCAAATTGATGGAACTCTTTATAAATGATTTGGATGTGAACACAGGAGGTATAGTTAGTAAGTTTGCAGATGACACCAAAATTGGATGTATAGTGGATAGCGAAGGAGGTTACCTCAGATTACAACGGGATCTTGATCAGTTGGGCCAATGGGCTGAGGAGTGGCAGATGGAGTTGTATTTAGATAAATGCGAGGTGCTGCAATTTGGAAAAGCAAATCAGAGCAGTACTTATACACTTAATGGTAAGGTCCTGGGGAGTGTTGTTGAACAAAGAGACCTTGAAGTGTAGGTTCATAGTTCCTTGAAAGTAGAGTCACAGGTAGGTAGGTTAGTGAAGAAGAGATTTTGGTATGCTTTCCTTTATTGATTCCTTTATTTCCTTTATTGAGTGTGTAAAAGTAGCAAAAGAACAAAGTACTTCACAGGAGAATAATCAAATAGACAATTCAGAGTGTGACAATTGTATTACTGGCTTGAATACTCTCTGCAGCTAGCACAGAACTGCTGCAACCCAAGTGGACAACCATTTTCAAAATTACAACTCACTTTTAAACATTTGCTGCTTTCCAATCAGTCGATCTGCAGTTGTCTTTGATACCATTAGCCTTTGCAATCTGTCAGTACCACTGGTCCTGCAATTTTCAAAATAAGCAATTTCAAGCTAGGAATTCCAAATCTATTAATTGTTTCTTTTTCATTCATTCTGATGATGTAGAATTTTGCATCTCGGCCTGCATTTATTATTTATCCCCAGTTGAACTTAGAAGCTATAAAATCTAAGTAATTTATTGTTTCGTTTAACACAAATAAAATTCAACTTCAGTATTTCTCTAACCATACATATAAAATTAGTGACAGGTGCAAATAAAACTTTTATGATTTATAGAATGTACACCTTTATATCGGTGGGGGTGGTGGGGGGCTGTGGGGAGGGGGGAGATGTTAGAAGATAAAGGATTCAAACATTATGTTATTGTTGCAAATAGCACTAGTTGTTAGACCCCCTATTTATAGCTTTGTATTCAGTTTTAGATACTGTATCTCAGAAAAGATAACCTGGTTTGATTTTTTTGAGGGGGGAGGGTGTTGATGGGGTGGAAGAAAGCAATGGTTGTGTTGGGATTGCATTAGCAGTTTGTTTTTCTCAGCCTCTGCATGTGCAGTACGTTCATAATATATAAGTTATTCCATCGCTTAATGGTACTTGTGTATGTTGTCCTTGGCTGTTCACCATAATGATGTTCCTTTAATCGGGGGATCTCATCTCCATATCATTTCTGCTATTGTTCCATTTCTCTTATTAAGGTGCTGTGAACCTTTGGGTCTCTTAGTTATGAATGAGTAATCAGAAATGCGGACTATGCAGGTGATGAATTTGTATCTTCCTAATCAGCCGCCCACATTTTAGGAACAGCTTCTCCAGTTGTACACATACATCTGCAGTTATAGTTGTATATCTACAGTATTCATTAAATTTCATCACACACAATTGAGGTCGCAACTGCTCCACACAAATTCCCTGACTGTCTCTCCCATGCTCAGTGCTGCCAATGACTTCTACATTTCGTTACTTGTAACCTTGGTTGGCTTCAGTAGCATTTTTTGCTATTTGAAATGTAGTTTGGGTTCGGCATGACAGTCTTCTTACTGAACAACTTTACTGAATGATATGCTCCTCCACTTAACGATTGAGCAAGTCCTGCACAAATGTATTCAAGGCAATCTCTTTCTGTTTCCTATGGTGATTTTCTCCACCTTTTCCATTTGACTACAGATAATGTGGAGATGGTTTGTGATGTTGAATTCCCTAAATTTATAAAGCAATTAAATTCTTATCTTGGGAACTGAAGTTTATTGCTAATTATGACAATATCAGACTGCTATAACAGGTAAAAGGTACATTCAAGCATTCAACAATCTCAGTGGTACTCAAAGTTTGCTGGTCTAGCAGTATTCAGGTTACAAGATAATTAGGTCATGAGAGTGTGACAGAGTCTGCTCCTAGCTTCATCCACTGTTTCTCCAGGATGTCATCAGCAGCTCTCTAGCTGATTTAGCTTGGCATCCATTATAAGCATTGCACCAGTTGATGTTGTCCTTGATTTGCTCATGTTTGGCTAGTATAGCAGGTCTTTTGCTTTTTTCAGACTTGACTCAATTCCTTGATGACTTGCGAGAACGTGCTTTAGCAACTTTCTTGAAGCTCCCTACAGATAAGGACTCCATCTTCCTTGTATAATGTGCACCCGAGCTGTCGTCTTACCTCTATGTTTAATATGTTCTTAAAGGAACAAGTATGTCTTTGTACCTTTCAGGCCATCCATTCATATTTACATTTTAAAACTCTTGAAGAGTTGCATCTTGTTGAAAAGCTTTCTGTCTTTGAGCAAGAAGCTTGTCTGTTACATTTATTATCTCTGCTGAGTTAAATGTTGAACCTGTAAGGTTTCACACTTATTGGTACAATTTCCAATTTTCCTCATTGGGATTACTGCTCTTGGCAGCATATCTATAATATTTATCTTACTTGAATGTCACATCCAGGTGGTATCTTTGTATCCAAAGTGAAATTCTTTGCAGACACTTTGGACCTGATAGGATTAGCTTGAAGAAAATGCTTTTAATTAATTTGTGGTCAGACTCAACTTTCACTTTGTCTCTTCCAATAGGCATTGATGAAAATGTTCACAAGATTAGACAATAGCTAGGCACTCTTTCTTGAACTGAGCAAAGCAACTTTATATGTTAACATTCTGATGTAAATGCAACCATTTGTCCTTGCTGGAGTAAGGTTGCTGTCTTACTGGCATCACACTGTAGAGTGATTTCATTACATATGTCATAGCATTTCAGCATTGAGGCTATCATCACTAGTTATTTAATTTTGGTGAACGCTACTTCTTGTTCAAAACCTAATCCCATTGCCTATATAGTCATGATTTGGCATAATGGTTCACACTCAGGCAACAAATTGGGCAAGAATTTTGTGAAATAATTAATGAATAGAAAAAAAAATTGAAGCTTTTATAACAGTTGGTCGCAACATTGTTGCCATTGTGCCTACCGTAAGGTGAAGATCTTTTGCTATTTGTACAAGATCTCAATACTTGGCTTTGAGCATATTTAATTGAAATATTTTCTCATTCAGCTTCATGTTCATCTTGAGAACTCTGCCTAACATTTACAGATGATTTTGATTGTGGTCAGTATTGGTGTCTTCCATTCTGTTCATACATCCATAAACCAACAGACTATCTACTGGGCAGAGATGGTTGGACAGGTGATGTGTTGCAGCTACAGTATGTGGGTGTTGATGGATGCTGTACAATCCATGGTGACAATATTTACTGCAAGTGTTGGCTGCTCAACAAACTTTGGTACTGACTTGGAGAGTTTTTTGAGAAATGGCATCTAAACTATGACACATCAGGAAGAGGGAAAGAGCTACCTGGACACTTTTAGGAGACTGGAAAAACACAGCAAGCCAGGCAGCATCCGAGGAGCAGGAAAATCAACGTTTCAGGCATAAGCCCTTCTTCAGGCTTATGCCCGAAATGTCGATTCTCCTGTTCCTCAGATGCTGCCTGGCCTGCTGTGTTTTTCCAGCACCACATTTTTCAACTCTGGTACTCCAGCATCTGCAGTCCTCACTTTCTCCTACTTTTAGGAGACTGTCACACTCCTTTCAGTAATTACATCAAATTTGCTCCATGATCAGTGACAGGATGGTGTGACAATGCAAGTGAGGCAGGTATCAGAATCCTGTATTTAGCGTTTGAGTAGAATAAGCCAATGCCCTTGTCCAACAGGTGTGAAGTTCTTGCTCCTATTGTAAACCAAGGTACAGGTGCAGAGGGAATGAGCAAACTAAGCAAACCATAGTACAGAGTGACATTTATTTGGAGGATGGGGTTGGTGCAGGAGAGAGTGAGAGAAGGGGAAGGAAATGAAGTGTTAAGTTGCATAGTTAAGAGAATATACACAGTTCTCTGCAGCAAAACAGAGTTCCAATGGCTGTGTTTCCTACTTGGTGTCAAAGTTAGGCACATGTTTTTTAAGGTGATAAGGAATTTGGCGTGGGAGGGAAAGGACCCTGTTATAATTGTCCAGATAGTACCCATGACATAAGTAGAAATAGGGAGAAGATTTTGTGAGGGATTTCAAGGAGATCAGGGTCAAATTAAAAAGATGAAACTCAAAACTGCAAATCTCGGATCGCTATCTGCGGTGCATGTAAACTTTGACAAAGCAAACAAGATTCGAGAAGTAAATGCATGGACCAAAGTTTGTGGGAGAAAGATGAGTTCCAATTCATGCGACTCTGTCATCACTACGGTGGATACAGAAAGCTGTTCCATTGGGATGCAGTTCATTTGAACGATGCTGGAGTGAGTGTCTAAGCAAATTGCATAACTAAGGTTGTGGAAAAATTAATTAGTTAGGGAGCCATTGAAGAGAAGCTTTTAAAAATTCAAAAAGAAATGAGGTAACAGAACTTCAGGGTAGTGAAGAGACAAATGATAAGCAAGTGTGACAATGAAGAGCAGAAAGCATTAGCAGAAGATTACAGCAGGAATTAGAACCAGCATGTGTAAATATGTCGTGATTGTTCAGTCCTTTGGGGCCAGAATATCTTGCAGTATAACAAAATCCAAACCAAAAGATTAAAGAGGTTAGTAGAGGTAACTTTATTAAAGAGGTTAATAGAGGTATTAGTGACTTTGGTGCAGTGTCTAGAACAAGGGGATCTATTCTTAAACATTGAAGCTAAGCCATTCAGGAATGATATCTGGAAGTGTTTCTTCACAATAAAGGAAAATAAATATCTGGAAAGATCTCCTTTTAGAAAAAAACTATTTTGGCTTGGCAAATCAATCATTACCTGTTTCTAATGCAGTATGCATTGTTGTTCCCTATGGATTTTGGTATTCAGTCAACACTTGAGTGCAAGAAGGAAAACATTGATCTATTTATTTCAGTCCAGAATATTAAGGGTTTGGGAATCAGCTTGAGCAAATAGAGTAGAGGTACAGATCATCCAAGATCTAATTACATGACAGAACAGGCTCAAGGGGTTGAAAGGTATACAGTTGCTCATCAGTTTGTTTTTTTCCCTCACAATAATAGTATTTTAAAATAAACAGTTAAACTATGTTCCCATTTTTAATTTTGTTGCGTCCTACTCTCCAATTCCAAATGACTCATTTGAACCCCTCATCATTCTCACAAAGCACAGTATGTTGCATGTGAGAATTAGTCTTGGACCTCTGAAGAGAAGTTATTTTTGTGTGAAACTGCAAGTAGGCATGGCTCATGCAACCTGTTTCTACATTAGGATCCTTTGAGGTATTTTTCTTAATAAACGTTTCAGTCTGAAATCAGCTGATTCATCTGTTTTCGAGATTCCTGCTAACCGCATCTGTTACATCAAACACATCTGTTGTGCTGGTTATAAACAAATGAGGGAAACAAAAGGTGTTGCTGTAACCTATTTAGTCATTCAGTAAAATAAGCCGTTTTTAAGAATGCATTTTTGTGTTATTCAATAATGTTCAGGTAACTCCCAGAGGAATTTTCAGCTTGTTAGCAGTGTAATGATAGTAACTCTACAAGTAAACACCTGGAAATCACTTTGCGAAGGGAGAAAGCTATGCATAATAATTGAAATAGCACCTTGAAATATAAGCTGATTGAAATGATGTTGGTTGGTTTGTAGTAGATGTCCGTGTTGATTCGGTCGCCTGAGATAGAAACAGAAAGGTCTAGGAAGGGGAGGGAGGAGTCCGAGACTGTCCAGGTGAATTTGAGGTCGGGGTGGAAGGTGTTAGTGTAGTGGATGAACTGTTCAACCTCCTCGTGGGAGCACGAGGTAGCGCCGATACAGTCATCAATGTAGCGGAGGAAAAGATGGGGGGTGGGGCCAGTGTAGTTGCGGAAGATGGATTGTTCCACATACCCTACGAAGAGGCAGGCATAGCTGGGGCCCATGCGGGTGCCCATGGCTACTCCTTTTGTTTGGAGAAAGTGGGAGGATTGGAAAGAAAAGTTGTTCAGGGTGAGGACCAGTTCGGTCAGTCGAAGGAGGGTGTCGGTGGAAGGGTACTGGGTGGTACGGCGGGAAAGGAAGAAGCGGAGTGCTTTGAGTCCTTCGTGATGGGGGATGGAGGTGTACAGGGACTGGATGTCCATGGTAAAGATGAGGCTTTGGGGACCGGGGAAGCGGAAATCCTGGAGGAGGTGGAGGGCGTGGGTGGTGTCACAAACGTAGGTGGGGAGTTCTTGGAATAATGGGGACAGGACCGTGTCGAGGTATGCCGAGATGAGTTCGGTTGGGCAGGAGCAGGCTGAGACGATGGGTCGTCCGGGGCAGTCAGGTTTGTGGATTTTGGGCAGGAGGTAGAAACGGGCGGTGCGGGGTTGTGGGACTATGAGGTTGGAGGCGGTGGATGGGAGGTCCCCTGAGGTGATGAGAATCAACACGGACATCTACTACAAACCAACCGACTCCCACAGCTACCTGGACTACACCTCCTCCCATCCTGCCCCCTGTAAAAACGCCATCCCATTCTCCCAATTCCTTCGTCTCCGCCGCATCTGCTCCCAGGAGGACCAGTTCAAAATACGTACAACACAGATGGCCTCCTTCTTCAAGGACCGCAATTTCCCCCCCCGACGTGGTTGACGGTGCCCTCCACCGCATCTCCTCCACTTCCCGCTCCTCCGCCCTTGAGCCCCGCCCCTCCAACCGCCACCAGGACAGAACCCCACTGGTCCTCACCTACCACCCCACCAATCTCCATGTACAGCGTATCATCCGCCGTCACTTCCGCCACCTCCAAACAGACCCCAGCACCAAGGATATATTTCCCTCCCCTCCCCTATCAGCTTTCCGTAGAGACCACTCCCTCCGCGACTCCCTTGTCAGATCCACACCCCCCACCGACCCAACCTCCACTCCCGGCACCTTCCCTTGCAACCGCAGGAGGTGCAACACTTGCGCCCACACCTCCCCCCTCACTTCTCTCCAAGGCCCCAAAGGAAACTTCCATATCCGCCACAGATTCACCTGCACCTCCACCCACATCATCTACTGCATCCGCTGCAGCCGGTGTGGCCTCCTCTATATTGGGGAGACAGGCCGCCTACTTGCGGAGCGATTCAGAGAGCACCTCTGGGCCACCCGGACGAAAACCAACCCAACCACCCTGTAGCACAGCATTTAAACTCCCCCTCCCACTCCACCGAGGATATGCAGGTCATTGGACTCATCCACCGCCAAACCACAACAACCCGACGGTCGGAGGAGGAGCGTCTTATCTTCCGACTGGGAACCCTCCAACCACAGGGGATGAACTTGGACTTTACCAGTTTCTTCATCCCCCCTCCCCCCACCTTGTCTCAGCCGAATCCCTCCAGCCCGGCTTCGCCTTCCTGACCTGCAGTCTTCTTCTTGACCTCTCCGCCTCCATCCTACTCCGACCTATCACCCTCACCTTGACCTCTTTCCACCTATCACATTTCCAACGCCCCTTCTCCAAGTCCCTCCTCCCTACCTTTTATCTTCTCCTGCTGAACACTCTCTGCTCATTCCTGAAGAAGGGCCTGTGCCCGAAACGTCGAATCTCCTGTTCCCTGGATGCTGCCTGACCTGCTGTGCTGTTCCAGCAATAAAGTTTCAACTAATTCCCTTAGTCCTCAACTGGGTTGCAAGAGCAACTTTGTGCTAAATTTCAACAATCTCACAACAGATGGGTTCAGTTAAAATGGATCTTTGTGATTGAAAAAAAAGAAACAATGATCGGTAAACTTCCCCTAAGCTTAACCTTATACTTGGACTATCCATCAATCACAAGACCATCTCAAAATGTTACTTTCACAAAAGATGTACAAGTGTTCAGTGTTTTTCACTGACTGGAATAATGTCTTGTGATAGCATACATCTATAGTAGATCACTAATTTTGAACCTGTCTGCTCATCAATCTCATCTATAACTGGAATTTGAGTTACAATCTCGTAATGCTGATTTAACAATTAATTAGATCTTGAGGTAATTGAAGTATGTTTTGAAAATATGGCTGGAGCTGAGAAGAGTCCAAAGGGAAAATATGTACATCACTCACCAGGATGTGAATAATTTTCAGGCACTTACTGACTACATAGAACAGGTGATAGGGCTTTACTTATGTTAAAGAGTAGCCTTTTAGTTTTAACCTGTTCGAGGATGCCTCCAGGAAATTTAGTAGTCCTGAGAAGTACAGGACATCAGTCCACATCATTGCAGTTCTGCCAGCATAGGAGTGGTTTAATTAGTGACTACTTTCCAAAATATAATTCTTTAACTGTGGATTGTGAAAGACCAAATGTACTCTTCACAACTCAGTGGTCATTTAGCTAACAGAGATTTCTTGTTTTACTGAGTAACATAAGTTTTTTTAAGCCTGTGATGTAAGTCTCTCAAGTGATTCTTCTGAAGGGCAAGCCTCTGGCTATGTGATAGCTGCCAGCAACTTGCCCATAATATTTCACTGAAGCCATTGAAAGCTTAACCCCATCTTGGGTTAAGTATGGGGTTATGCACAACTCCAAGTCTGGACATGACGACTATGGGCCAGGCAAGTATTAACCCAGAGCACATTGTAGAATATCATATGCAAGTTATACTGTCCTATATTACTATTGTGGAGAATGAGCAAGATGAAGTCATTAATGAGATAGGAGGTTTGAGAGAACTTGGGTGAGAGATAATTGACCGGAGAAAATAGCATTATAACTTGATAGAGAATTAGAAACAATTTTGGGATCTATGAAGTTCTCTTGGTTACTTCACATACAAATAGAAGTAAGGAAGTGAACAGGATGAATTTGGCCTCCTCACTAGTTTAAAGTTGTTTTCCATTTCATAGTTACACCGAAGTGATAAAGTGACTCATACTTTCTATTTAAAGATGTGCATGGCAACATGTCCTTAATTTATGCTGAATATAAGGTAAGGGCAAAGGCATTATCCTTTTAAAATCAATTTTGATTATATTTCACAACTTGTCATTTTTACTGTTTTGTAAGAACATAAAAATAATTGCCAGAAAAGAAAGGAAGTTAATCACCCAATTAAAGGGTAGCAAACTGCTATCTTTCTGAAAGAAAAAGGTGCAGGTACCTTTTTTCAAAGTGGCACATTTAAACATCACAAAACATTAATTCATTGTTAACTGCATTAGTTAAAAACAATGATAAATTTCATTTCAAAAAAACAATAATCATTGCAGCATAAGTCATATTCCTAATCACTACTTTTCATTAATTAACACTAGGTCCTTCCTAAAGGACATGCTGTTACAATCAGATGGCAGCTTTAAATGTTTCTACTCCAATTATAGACAAACCCCAAATTATTAGATAATTTGGGAAAAAGGATTCCTTTGTGTCAATTGCAGCTAAACAGAAACTCTGGAAGGCCTTTTTGAAAGGTCAACCTTGTGCCCCTGCTTTAGAGGATGGATTTCATTAGTTGGAGGCTAAAATTAGCGGACAGGGTAATTAGCTTAGAAAATGAGGTCAAAGCTAATCCTTCTAATGGACAGGAAGAGCTGCAACTGTTAACTGTTAGTTAGCTAGAGAGAATGCATAACCAAAGCATATCATTTCAAGAAGCACATGGACCTGAATGACAAATTCTTTACCATCTGTCAGCCGATATAATCTCTCACAAGTTATTCCTCCAAGAATCCTCATATTTTGCATTACTTTAGAGGGTGGATTCTGCAATATAGGAGGAGGACAGCCAGAATAGTGGCCCAAATCTCAAAAAGGGATAATGGAATAATTGCATACAATTTTCCAAGGTCAGCATAATTGAATGATTCGCATGAATGCCCAGCTTTACCCTTATGCCTTAAATCTTAAAACATTTTTATCTCTAGTGCATCTGAAAATGAGCATTGGTGTCTTAATTTGGCAAAGTGCTAGCATTCCTACTATATAGCCATTAGGTCAAGACCTGTGGTTTTCCTTTTTGTGCAGAAGGTCAAGCTGTCTCTCTCTGTTTGAAATTGTTGGCAGAGATCTAGATCCAGAAGTTCTGCTCCCAAATGTGTGTGTGTGTGAGAGATAGCAATGGTTGGTGAAAGGGGAGGGAGGGGTGTTGGAATATGGGGAGTGTAGAGCAGAGATGTGTTGCGAACCATATGCCTTTGTCCTTTGAATATGATCCCAAAACATCTTTGGAGGATGACAGGTGTCCTTTGGGAGAAGTCAAATGCCCTTTGAAATGTTAAAAGTCAATAATAATATGCATAAAACATATGAATTGATTGAAGTTGTCATTGCTACATTCCAATTCCAGAACAGATCAAATTGGAGTAATGATCTAGCTGGGCCAGTACATTCATGGAAGCTGCTACCCTGCAAGCAGATTATCACCTCAGGTGACAGGGGTGGATCTAAATTAAATGTAGTGCCTTATTAAAGGCTGGGCATTGAGCAGATGCTGTCCACTGAGAATCACTTCCTTGTCCCCTCTTCTTCTGACCCACAATCTGAAAAGCTCCTTTCGAATCATTTCTGTAGCTGCATGTTAACTTTTTCTCATCCATGTACTAGGACACCCAGATTCCACTGTAGCATAGTATTCTGTAAACTTTCTCTATCTAAATAATGATTTTTTTTTATTCTTCCTTCCAAATTGGACAAAGGGCTCACATTTTCCATATTATACCTTATCTGACAAAATTCTTGTACACTAACTTAACTTATTTATATCCCTTAGCAAAAATCTCAGGTCTTTTCACAACTTACTATCCTATCTGTCTTTGGGCCAGCAACAAATTTTGCTACCATATGTCCATTTCCCTCACCAAAGATAGATTTAAAATAGTTGAAGTCTCAGCATTGCCTCCTGTAGCACTCCACTCAGCGCATCTTGTCAATGCAAAACAAAAGTAGCTCAAGCGGCCTTCAGCATTCCCTCCAATTTTCTTCCGAGCTGCACCGGCCTCCAAGGCTCATGCACAGCAGTGGCTTTCAGAATCAGAAGTCAATGCTGCGGTCGATGTGCTGACACCAATTGTTGTGCACAACCATGCAACTTAGAGGATATGTTGATGGCTGCCATTTTTGAATAGCTGTCAGTGTGTGCAAACTGTGGAATGTAGATGTGAAGCCTGCAGTCTTGCTCAGGTGTAAAGCTGACATGAAATAATGATTGATGGTTATAAGCTGGTGATTGCCAGAGATTGATAACAGCTGGCTGTGGTTTACTGAGGCTGCTAGCGCAGTTGCTGAGATCGGACATTCAAAGATAAATTCATGGAATTTGATCACTCACATGAAACCACTGAACTTTTCTGGCAGTGCACTTAGGTCCTCAAACTTGACTTTTAGCATTGACTGCTCTGACTACTTGGACCAATGCCTTCATCATATTTGCTTTGAAGGTTTCTTGCTCTGTGGGTTAATTGCATTTCTCCTTTCCCAGTCTTTTGAACAATCATCCAGTGGAGAATCTTGGAGGCTGCTTGACCCCCTGTCACACCATTATTCACCTTTTCTGGGCTCAGAATCTTTTCCATCAACAATTCCAACCAGCATTTGCCACTGCCACAGTTACACAACATTTGGTTGGAGGGTAGCTTTAAATGGTGCTAGCCTTAAGAGACCTGGAACCATTGCTCAGGTGTGCAGCAACTTAACAGCATTCCTAATACTGGCGGCACACTGCAAACATGCAAATCAGCAGGTAGTGAGAAGTTGATGTATTTCCTATGTGGAAACCAATAGAGAAAAGGCTCATCGTGTATTGCAATTCTTGTGAGTGTTTGAGGGGCATCCTAAACATGAAAGAGATATGAATCTTATTGCATTATATCCTAGAGTGGAAAGCTGGGCAATTAAATCATTAAAGATGACAATTCAGCTGAAAGGTAGGAGTTCTGTGTGAGACAAATATTTTAGAATTTATTAATATTGAAGATATATTTTCAGCTGCTACTAAAGCTGTGAAGAGAAAGAATGAAAAGGAAATGAAACGTAGTGCAACGTGGAGGTGTAATTTAATCCCATGATAAATGATAGATGTTTGATCACTCAATCTCACTTTTCACCTGTTAGTCAATTGGACATACCACTGCCAGTGCTGGATGAGAGCAAGATGCAATCCTTTAACACTTCAGCGTATCCTGTCCACAGGTTATCAGCAATCATGCTTGATAAATGATGGCAGTCAGATCTAATGATTGTTACCATACCTTGAAGCCGACTGCAATCTTCTGCATATTTTGGAAATATTCTATCCTCATGAAGTAGTAGCCTTCCTTCCACGAGGATAATCAGAAACAGGCAGTGTCAAGCTCAATAGATTAGTCCCTTTCCAATAAACATTATAGTTTCTTCAGCAAGTAAACAATATACCTATCATGACCACATTTACCTGACTTGATTACTTATTCTTCTCTCCAGGTCTTCACTCCAACCATCCATCTTTCCTCCCAATTCAGATGCCTGACTTCCAATCTTCAGCTTGAGCCTTCTATCACCCCAGTCATTATATTCTGACTCAGTTTTTAATCCTGTCCTGGCCTCTTCTGGCCCCCAGGGAAAAATTAGGAAAGAATTATTCTTTTCTTTTAAAGCTTTTCACATGCCCAGTTGTTATCATAGAGTTCATTGGTTCTACACAGAGTCTCGAGTAGATAAATGAACATGGGACATGTCTTAATTTGCCATGGTGTATAAGTAACTCAGCTGAGCCGATAAGTTTGCCAACTCCAGTAAAAACCTGTAATATGATATATCCAGTTCTTTTTGAGGCAAGTACCTGGTCTTATGCCAATCATCTCATGGACAAATACTAGCATTTTACAGCAGCTCCAATAACCTCAAGATGTCTGACAAGCTTCATGCAACTTAAGTGCTTCTGAAGCATTGTCCAATGTTGTACTGCATGGGTACTTAATCTGTTTTAGTAATGTTGTTTTGGGATATGAATGTTCGTCAGAACACTGGGTGAAATTCCCTGTTCTTCTGTAGGACAATGGCAGAAAACCTTTGCATCTTCTTGAGAGACCAATGTGATGTTAGCAAGCTCAGCAATGCAACACTCACTAGTGCAATTTCATGCTCGATTTTGTGTTCAATTTCTGGACTGACTTGAAACCATAATGTTCTGACTCCGAGGCAAGAATGCTGCAACTGGACCACAACTAGTGTTGCTCCAATCACTTCTAATAAAATATCAATAGACAGCAATACTCACTTAATCAATTGCAGCAATTAAAAATCTATTAGGGAACCTTGTGCGGCCTTGCACCAAGAGAAAAATGACCCAAGTTCAACTCCCATCTTCTCTAGAGATGTGTTGTAATGTCCTTGAAAATGTTGATTTGAAAAAATGCTTAATTAGAAATATAGCAACCTGGGGGCCCTCTTGAGGTGCAGTGGCAGTGTCCCCACCTCTGGAGGCTTGAGTTAAGTCCTACCTGCTCTCGAGGTGTCTAACAACACAGGTTGATTAGGAAAAATAGGTTAAATATAGGAATAGTTAAACATCTAGCAGTATAGGTGCATATAGTAACTATGGTGAGTAAAATATCTATGATAGTGGACTTGTATTTCCATGAATAAATGAAATTTAAAGTCCCTTAGAGAAACTTAATTTGAGATTAAATAAAAGTGAAGATGTTTGTAAAAGAACCTAAGATAAATCTTAGTTCCAACAAGGCTGTCAGTTTCCCCATTCTGTAAAAGATTAGTTCAAAACTTTACACTAATTAATGTCTCTTCCCAGTAATTAATACATTCATTTTCATTATTCTTTCACAAGTTGTGGGTATTACTGGTAAGGTCAAGTATTTGTTACTCATTCTTACATGCCTCTAAACTTTGATACCATTTCTGTGCGCAGCTAGGAGCCAGTGCAGAGCCAACTGGAAGCTTGGAGCGGTGTGAGGATGGTTGTTGGACTGGGGCCTGGTATAGGCAATCAGACCACATGTGGAAGCCCCTGCACTGAGCTACAGCAATATGAGGTTTATTTGTAATTTGTTTATCTGACTGTTATGTCCATCCTCTTAACTATGTTATATTTCTAGCTTATACTATGAATCAATGTAAAGTAATACAACTACATTTCTTCATTATTCCTCTTTTGTATGTAAGACCTGTACCTAAGAATTTTGTATCTAAGATAGCACCATTAGAGGTCACATTATAAACTTTTCAATGTAGACCTGTACTTCTGCACTTGAGTACACATGACAATAAAGGAAATTCTAATTCTAAATTTAATTAAGGATCAAAAACATTGTTGTGGGCTTGAAGTCACAGACAGGCCAGATCAAGCTAGGATGGCAGATTTCCAAAACAAAAAGAAGTTGGATAAGTTTCATTAGCAATAAATGACTTATGATCATCATTACAGACTAATTCCAGGCACATTAATTGAATGTAATGATTGCCAGTGGCTGTAATGGGAGTTGAACCAGAATAATAGTCTGACCTTATGTCACCATCTGGCACAATAGTTCCAAAGTGAACTCTGAGCTAAAAAACTATATTACTGCGTATGCACTTCTCATTCTTAGAGCCAAGCTTGGAGTACTAATTGAATCACCATTATATAGAGGCAATTCTGAAATAACTTTAGGCATCATTAGAAAAATACTTAACAAGGATCCATTTCACAATTGGCCTCTTACTCAGAAAGAGCAAGCTGAGCTACAAAGCTGAGGATTATCCATTCAGAACACTGAGGCAGCATAGGTGCTGTGTTTTTACTGCTGTAACTAGGTGGCCATTGGGCCATTGGAGAATTACTTCATGTATGTATGAGTAATTTCAGGCATTTCTCTGTGAAATCAAATCTCAACATGAACTGGCTTATTTTGAAATTATCGCTCATGGCAGGGTTGGGAAATCCAAAACATTGAGATATTGAAGGGAGCTCCTAATGATGACCGTGAGCATTTAAAAAAAAATCTCTTCCCTCAGCCTGGTATTCTGGATGAGCACTAAATGAATAGAAGTAACACCACTCTTATAACTCTCCTGAAACACATGGAAAGCATTGGCAATGTGGGAGCAGCAGAGCCAAAAGCTGGAGGCAATCGTGTATGGATTGACCAATAGGATCCCATTCCCATCCTTTGTAATTTAAAATATACATATCAGGTCATTGATGAGCTTCCCAGACAAGATTAATGGAATCATCAACATTTCCAAGTCAAAAGCTGAAGACATCATTGGTGCCACAATTTGAATGTAACTGGAAGTGAAGGGAAAGCCTCAGCTGTTGACTGTCCAGTACCATAGCAGGAACTCTTGATTCCCAAAATTAATTGCTAAAGACTTATTTTTGGAATTTTCCTTGTTGATCAGGTAGAACAAGACTGCTCCTCTTGAATTGGCACATCTGCTCCACCTAGGTCTCATTCATCAGCCCTTCTCAGTCCTTTACACTGTTTGTTCCTTGTATACTACACCTGGTTAAAAAGGTAAAGTCATCATGGGTCTGCTAGACGACAGAGCTGTTTTTTTATTAGAAAGTGACAACTAGTGGAGGTTTAGCCTAAGGATCACCATGCCTCAAGTGAGGGGAGAAGTTGTGAAGGCAAATCTTTCATGGTAACTTTAGCTGGTCCCAGAATTGACCCCAAGCTGTTGGCTCCACCCTATATTGAAAATCAGCCATCCAATCAACTGAGCTAACCAACCACTTTCAATCCTGACACTCCATTCTAATCAACAGCTGAAATGATCTATCACAGGCTCCCATTTTCCTGTTAACATTGGCTTTAAAATCTTCACAGCAGCTCACAGCTGGATACATAATAAAATTATTTTGTGTTTCTCTTTCTTATTTATTGCACTTATGTACATTTTTGAACATAATTCAAAAACTCCATTAAGATTTATTGTTTCAGACTTCTGCCTCCAGGCACTGCATCAGCTATTAGAACATAGAACATAGAAGAATACAGCGCAGTACAGGCCCTTTGGCCCTCGATGTTGCGCCGATCCAAGCCCACCTAACCTATACTAACCCACTATCCTCCATATACCTATCCAATGCCCGCTTAAATGCCCATAAAGAGGGAGAGTCCACCACTGCTACTGGCAGGGCATTCCATGAACTTACGACTCGCTGAGTGAAGAACCTACCCCTAACTTCAGTACTATATCTACCCCCCCTTAATTTAAAGCTATGCCCCCTTGTAATACCCGACTCCATACGCGGGAAAAGGTTCACACTGTCAACCCTATCTAACCCCCTAATCATCTTGTACACCTCAATCAAGTCACCCCTAAACCTTCTTTTCTCTAATGAAAACAGCCCCAAGTGTCTCAGTCTTTCCTCATACGATCTTCCTTCCATACCAGGCAACATCCTGGTAAACCTCCTCTGCACCCGTTCCAGTGCCTCCACATCCTTCCTATAGTATGGCGACCAAAACTGCACACAATATTCCAGATGCGGCCGCACCAGAGTCTTATACAACTGCATCATGACCTCAGGACTCCGAAACTCAATTCCTCTACCAATAAAAGCCAGTACGCCATATGCCTTCCTCACTGCACTATTTACCTGGGTGGCAACTTTCAGAGATCTGTGTACATGGACACCAAGATCCCTCTGCTCATCCACACTACCAAGTATCCGACCATTAGCCCAGTACCCCATCTTTTTGTTATTCTTCCCAAAGTGAATCACCTCACACTTAGCTACATTGAATTCCATTTGCCACCTTTCTGCCCAGCTCTGCAGCTTCTCTATATCCTGCTGTAACCTGCCACATCCTTCCTCACTGTCAACAACTCCTCCGACTTTCGTATCATCCGCAAACTTGCTCACCCAACCTTCTAACCCCTCTTCCAGGTCATTTATAAAAATGACAAACAGCAATGGTCCCAAAACAGATCCTTGCGGAACACCACTAGTGACGACACTCCATGAAGAAACTTTGCCATCAACTACTACCCTCTGTCTTCTTCCATCCAGCCAATTCCTAATCCAAACCTCCAACTCACCCTCAATGCCATATCTCCGTATTTTCTGCAGTAGCCTACCATGGGGAACCTTATCAAACGCCTTACTAAAATCCATATATACCACATCTACCGCTTTCCCCTCATCAACCTCCTTCGTCACCTTTTCAAAGAATTCAATAAGGTTTGTGAGGCATGACCTGCCCTTCACAAAACCATGCTGACTATCCTTGATCACATTATTCCTATCCAGATGTGCATAAATCCTATCCCTTAAGCTATTCTATTTTGTGTCACTAAACAAATATCAATCCAACATTTTTTTGTCCAATTGAAGCTTAACACCAACATTCTTGAATAACTTCTGGGCATTATTGGGGGAACAGTCATAAAAAAAAGTGCAAAGGCTATAAATTTGAGGAAAATGGCTATTTATTTACCATTATAAAGTGTTCGTTTTAATGTATTTGATTTTTGTGGAATATAAAACATCTGAACAAGATTAATATAAATTTTAGAGTTTGGTCCTTCACTAAAATAATTCAATGCAGGAAGATATGGGACTATGTTAGTTCATGCTGCATGCAAATTGCATTTAAGCAAAAGCAAATAGTAATTTGTGCACGAGAATATAAACCTCAGTCATTGTTAGTTTTCACTTTCTTCATGCACTCAGTTTTTTTCTGATTGAGGAGTAAGGCACTGTTCTGCTCCCAGGCTGTCAATGCCACCCTTGAGCTGGTTGCTGGCAGGTAAGTCAGCCATGAAGGTGACTTTGGCTCTGACTGTCTTCGCTCGTCACCCATGGGAAGCTATCTATTCCCCACTTCCACATCTTTTGCCAGGGCTCGACAGGCAAGATTTAAAACATGACGTGACAGACATAAGCCAATTTTCTGTCAGAGTCACAGACTGTTGAGCAGCCAGCATATTTTCTTTCAATCATGGGACCCTCTGGAAGCAATTTTTAATGATTACAATGATACATTACAGTGTTTCACTAATATGAGTGATTCTTAATAGTAAAATGAACACTAAAAAAGTGAATTTTAACATGGAAAAATGTTTAGGTTTATTAATTAGCCTGGTTTCATAAGTGTGAAATTGATGTTGACATGAATTATAATATATTTTGTACATATTGATTCCTTCTTTTGTCTGTTTAGCAGCTACATTAATCCACTTAACAGAAGTGTGTTTAGACCAGTATAAATATTGGAAAGATAAAGCTTAGACAACAATGTGCAAAAAACTTGGTTTTTTTTCCAAAGTCAGTGATAATAGCATGCAATACTTTCTCTTTGGCTTGACAAACAAGTTGTAATCATAATTTTTACATCCTGTGATTATATTCTTCCATTCAATACCCTGTTCACACAAAATAGTCAACATCAATGTCTGTAAATCAAGACTGATTTTCGAATTCCAGTTTTATATTATGATTAACTTCTTGTTAAACTATGTAAGTACTTCAAAACTATATTGAAATCCAAATGGAAATGAAGTTGGAGTATTTTTCTTAATGAGTTATGACACAGGTAATAAGGAAACATGATTTAAAATTCAATGTCATATAATGCCTCAGTTTCAAAAATCATTTTTCTTTCATCATTGGATTTAACATAACCAGATTTTTTGAAATAAAAGAGTAGATGTAAATGAAAAGTTGAACAAAGTGACACAGAACTTCTAGCCTCTGAGTGAAGGTAAAGCATTACAGAAGGTTTGCTTCTACATTGCTATTTTAACTCATTGTCGCAAATCCTTTATTGAAAGACATTTTATTTTAATTCAGTTCGGATAAGTTTTCCATTTCTAACTCAAAGTGCAATTTTAAACTAAATCTGCCAATCAGAAATCTGATGGAATTGAGATTTTATTCCTCAACCATTGAATCTGATAGAGTCGCTTTAGGTGGAGTGTAAAATGACTTTCTTACTGAAACCTTATCTGTTTTTGAACAAGTGGGTTAGATTAAAATTTCTCCCACAAATCTGCCTTTACTTTTTCCAATTACAAACCTTAATTCCCTCTAAACCTTTCAATTTCCTGTCCACAAGAACATTAGATACACTCAGTGTATTAATATTTGGTTACAATAGATTTCTTCTTTCATAAGATGTGGGCATTGTTGGCAAGGCCAGCATTTGTCACCCATTACTTATCACCCCCCCAAATTGAATGGTTTGTTGTGACTATTTCAACAGTCACGTAAGACTCAATCACATTACTGTGGGTCCGGAGCTATGTGCAAAGCAGACAGTCTATAGTTAGCATAATTCCTTTCCTAAAAAGGTATTAATGAAACATTTATTATCAAGGTATTCTTGATGATTAAAACAAAATGGATCAAATAAGGAGTAGAGACAAAGGATTCAGCTCAAAAACAAAACCAAAATGAAGATGCCATTTTGGTAGAGGTAAGCATCGTCCAGGGGCTAAAAGCATGAATAAGGAACAACTTTAGGCCAACAATAGTGGTTGGGCAGTATTGGGCAATGTATATTTCTGGAAACTATAGTTAAATGTAACATGGAGAACCGAGAAATTTTGGAGAGTTTTGATCTTTGTGTGGATAAGCAAACTAAATTTGATGTTACAGTATTTAAGATAGGTTCACGGAATGCATTCAAGATAGCGATTTTGGGAGTAAGTTATGTAATTTGTAGACCTAGTACTGTGAAATGACATAGGGTTAGTAACTATGCATTTAGGGCAACATGAGGAAGAGTGATCAGAATATGTAAGTATAGGGATGGGGGTTGTTAACCTGGTCTAATCAGGGATCCCTGGCTGACAGATACATTCAGGAATATTAGAGTTTCTGTTCACTTTGAGAGCTGGTTCTGAGGAAGCAGGATCAGTGTCAAATGTAAACAAAGGGTGACTTGCTGATAGGATACTGCCTCTGAGAGTTATTTCATTAAGAATTTTATATTGTGTTGGAGTGATTTAACGATGTCTGAAATTAGGTTTTTAAAATCAGTCTAGACTGTCTAGATAAGCTATATGAATGGATGGGGACAGCAGAATGTATATTGGGAAATTGGTTTAAAACTCAGGATGGTAAAAAGGTAATGGAAATCATTGACATAATTAAATTATTTGCAATGGTTACCGAATTAGTTCAGGAATAAAAATCCCAAATTTTTCGAAAAGAGAAAGTATTACGTCAAATGATGGCATTAAAAAGTTGTGAACATTAGGATTGAAATAAATTTAAATAATTCAGCATAAATTAAATAAAGAGAGAGAAAATAGGAAAATGAGTCACAATACAACATGTAATAAAATATAATTGTTTCTATAGTTTGTACCTCCCTAAGCTGGTTCCTCTGGGAATCTGCCAGCTGAAGGACAGTTCCAGTGTGGTTTTGTACTATGTAAAGTTGCTGTTCAGGTCACAAGACCATGGTTCAGTCTGCACTTGCCTTTATTTCACTGGTGATTTTTTTTTGCCAGGAATAATTCAGATTGTACTTGTTCGACTCTTTGGTTAGAAAGGTTTTATTTAGTTGCACACAGCTGGGTGTGGGAGGCACAAAAATAATTAAATGCTTCAATCTCTCAGGAACAAATATTCGCGTAATATTTGTGCTTATGCATTTTATCCATTTCCCAGTTTATAATCAAGGAGCATTATTGTTTCAAAATCTGATTTGCAGCAAGATAATTCAACTGAATATAATAAAGAAGTGCAGAAGGATGATGTGGAACATGTTTCTCAGTCCTTTTTAACAGGTTTTAAAACTCCTGTGCTAACCCTGATGCATGATGTCCTATGGTCCAACAAAGGGCCCTTCCAAAGGATGCTGAAATACTGAGGTACAACACAGTACAAATACTGTGACACAGTGCAATATATTTAACTGTCATAAGTATCACTGCATTATAATGTGTATTATTCCAAGTCACTGTGGGTATGTAATACTGTACCACCATAGGGTATATAATAGAGCTAGGCTCAGTCATTATACCATATTGCATGTTATCCTTTGTCACCCTGGAGTACTCGATGTTGTGTGTTGTACTGTCACTGTGCACAACACGATGCCACATGTTAAACTTCACATGGCATTGTACAATATTTTGTGAGATATATAATACTATGTGCTATATTGAGTCATTATTTAGTCTGTAAGCTTGCATGTTCTATTGCGTTACTATATGGTCCATAATGCTACACTTTATCTAATTGCAGTATATATAATTCACCATGTTGTTACCTGTTTGCTGCACTGCAACGCTGTACATTATATTGTAATGTTTAACACACTGTGACAGTGCAGTGTATGATCTACAATGTTTACATATCGTATATAATACTGTATGCTATTCTGTGCCATTGCTCTGTTGTGGTATTGTTACTGTGTCAACATGTAACATATATAGTACTATATGCCATACTTTCACAATACAATTAAGAATAATGTGCTGAACTACATCAATGTGTGTTCCTTAATACCATGTGCTAGTCATGTCTATACCATGCAATATCTAGGTTTGCTGATAAAGGAGACTAGCTATGGAAAATTTGCAACCTGCACTGATCAGGATTGTTGCAAAAATGCCAAATTTCCAGTGGGGCATAATTTATATTGCTTGAGAAAAAATGGTGATTGCCTAGCAAGCTAATACTAATTATTTAGTCGTAGAGAATGCTGAAAGGATCTATTTCCCCCACCTACCCAAATTTTAAATTTAGTCAAGGAATGTACAACACCTGGAACATTACTTTCTCCTGCAGAGGAGTTTTCTGCGCATGGACACGTGTAACAAGCAGCAAGGATAAATGAAAACTTTAAAAGCTCAACAGGTAATCTCAACTTGGTTGTTAGTGTAATTCTTAGCTCAGTTTGGATTGTCTGGTCAGTCATAGAGTCATACAGGATGAAAACAGACCATTTGGTCCAACCTGTTCACACCAACCAAATATCCTAAACTCATCTAGACCCATTTGCCATCATTTAGCCCAGATCCCTTTCTATTAATATACCCATCCAGATGCCTTTAAAATGTTGTAACTATACCCACCTGCACCAACGCATGTGGCAGCTTGTTCCATCCACGCAACACCCTCTCTGTGAAACAGTTGCCCCTTAGGTCCATTTTAAATCTTTCCCCTCTCACCTTAACCCCATGCCTTCTAGTTTTGGACTCCCCTACCTTGAGAAAAAGACCTTGGCTCTTCACCCTATGCCTGCCCCCCCCCAGGATTTTATAAACCTCTATAAGGTAATTGCTTAGTCTCAGACGTTCCAATTGAAAAAATCTCCAGCCTGTTCAGCCTCTCCCTGTGGCTCAAAGCCTCCAATCCTGGCAACATTCTTGTAAATCTTTTCTGAATCCTTTCAAGTTTAACAACATCTTTTCTATAACACAAGATCAAAATTGAATGCAGTGTTCTAAAAACGTCATCCAGTCACAGAAGTATACCTAACATTTTACATTATGTTCTGAGGTTTGGAGGCATTAGTTTGCTTATTTCAAATAACTGATGGGGCATGCTGTTTCATAAAATCCAATAATCATTTGAATGGCTGGCTCACAGACCTAGTATCACACTAATGCTGAAGTTCACAGATTACATTCCTGGTTTGGTGGTTAAAATGTCTCTTTGACCTAATGGAAGCGTCCTGGCAATGGAAAATGCCCCTCATTTTGTTATTGCAAAGTTGCAGTGTGAAATGGCTGGATGTACGTGTTATTCATATAGTTGAAATCATTTACATTTGCAGGCAAATCCAAGGTGTAGAGTTGGCACTTTTTAAATCTAAAATATGGTTCTAAGGTAAGGGTCTGTGCATCCAATAGCATTTCAGGCAGAGACTTGGAAAGATACCTAGAGAGGATACAACATTTAACAGGCATCTGAACAGTTACATGAATAGGAATTGTATAGAGGGATATGGACCAAGCGCTAGTAAATGGATTATTTTAGGATATCTGGTCAACATGGACAGGTTGAACCAAATCCATGTTTCCATGAACGCAT
The DNA here is from genome assembly GCF_037043375.1 of Chiloscyllium plagiosum. Classification (NCBI taxonomy): domain Eukaryota; kingdom Metazoa; phylum Chordata; class Chondrichthyes; order Orectolobiformes; family Hemiscylliidae; genus Chiloscyllium; species Chiloscyllium plagiosum. The sequence continues at coordinate 39,509,494 of NW_028270144.1, forward strand.
GCTGTACATCTATGCAAAGTGCGCTGATCAAAGGGGTGTTCTGTAGGCAAAGAGTAGAAAGTCAGAGTGTGATGGATGCCTTCTGAAACTGATCTGCTATTCACCCTTTCTGACCAAATAAGGAACATTTAAGCCCTTTCTGAGTGTATCCAGATCCTAGGTGCATTATATTGCTACTGCTGACCATTTTTGTTTCTTCCCAACTATCTTCCTCGTAGTTACCAATACTTCCAAAATATTGGATCACCTTCAAATTTTGCAATTGTGTTTTGTACATCAAGGTGTATCAAGAACTGCTCATATCTTTCTTCAAGTTCCTGTGCTGCACCAACCTTCCCAGTCAAGCTTTCCTGCAGCTATTCTGATTCTTAAAGGAGTTCCTTTATCAACAGCTTACAGGGCACCACCACAGCCACACTCTATAATTGGTCAGGAAATACCGAAATGGGATATTAATATTGTGATCAAATTAAAGCCTGCTGACAGAATAATGGCTTCCTGCCTATTATTGATTTCCCCTCTTAATACCATTGCATTATGGCAATGTTATAGAATCATAGAATGATTACAGTATAAGAGACTACCATTTGGCCCATTGTACTTTTACAGAGTCAGACAGAAACAGAGACAATGCCCTACAAATTTGTCCTTTCTCAATAGTGATCTTTTTCATTTTTAGGAAACAAGTCAATTCAACTTCCCTTGAACCCAGCTTGCACGCAGTGACATTACCACATAACAGCCTGAGAAAGTCATATTGGTTAGGACATCTCGCACAGGAACAGTGAATCCACATTCCCTGCTCTGGAATCGAACTCAGGCCCCTCTGTTAAGAATTCCAATTCCGAATCATTAGCCCAAAGGTAGGGACCTGAAAAATTTGTACCCTTTATATCACTTGCATTTCTTCTTATCAAAATTAATTACATCACACTTGCCCATTCTGCCAAGATGTCCTTCTGAGGTTCTACAATGTGCTACTCACAGTTAATAATACTTCCCACAGTTGTCATATCATACTCAAATTTTGAAAAAGTTCTCTATACATCAAAGTGTAAGTTATTGATATGGAAGAGCAGGTATTTCAACACTACTTTCAACCTTCCTCTCAGCTGGAAACACAATGGTCCACCACCACTATTTGTTTCTTGTCACCCAGTCAATTTAATTTATATCCTCTCCAGGCATCTTTCTAAATCTTTGCCCGAAATGCTATTGGACATACAGACCCTTACCTAGAATCATATTTTAGATTTGAAAAGTGTCAACTCTATACCTCAATTTAATATCCATGTTCTGGAACTATTTATCAATACCTTTGGAAGTGCATGTGCATCACATTGACATCATCACTTATCAACACTGCTCCTCCAAAAGCAAATTAGTTAAACAGGGGCTCTGTTATTTTAACAGTAGCATGTTAGGTTGACCACATTTGACCACATTTGCCTAAGTAACTTAATTTTGTATCAACTTTATTTTCTAAAAGTTTCCCCATGACTCAGGCTAAATAAACTGGTGTGCTGTGTAGTTCCCAGGCATAAATATATACTTTGTTTTGAACAAGGATGTAACATTTGTAATTTTCTAGTCCTTTGACACCACACCTGAGTCCAAGAAATATTGGCCATCAAATTAGTATTCATATTAGCAAGCATTTGGATTGATTAAACAGAATGCAATATGCAAAAAATAAAAATTAATCTATGAGGATATAGCTAATTGCAGACTCCATTCAGCTTCAGTGTCTGTGTAAAGGAAGGAATCAGTTCTAGGCTTCTTTTAGAAAATGAATGAATACCCATTGAGTATGGATCAGGTTTCTATTGAGAATGGGTCAATTGTAATACTTGTCATGAAAGAAGCTTGTCAATACATTATGCCTAGGCATGCATTGAATTGTTCATTGTCAACTTTGGTTAGAAACAGAGTAAATTAAGGATTCTTGGGCAAAAAATGAAATGAAAAAGAAGTGCTTCCAGCAATGATGGTTAACTATAATGTACAAATTCAACAGATGTTACCACATCAGTTGCACTTTTTTAAAATAGTGTTTGTGACCCATCAACTGCTTTCACTGGGTCACCTATGTTTTATCAAGTAGTGGGTGAAGGGTCGTATGACTGAATATTTTTATTTGAACATGGGAATCATTGTACTAAAAAGGTTTTAAGTGTTCCATAAAGGAGAACTGTAAATGCCAGAGAACACAGCCATTTCTAGACAGAACTTGAACTTCTCTGAACCATGAATCACATTTTGTCAATGATAAATATTAAGGTGTTTACAGTCAGCTTGTAATTCTTTTGGCTCACAACAAGAAATATATTAGACAAGAACAACAATAGACAAGAAATTCATTTTGAAATATTCCAATGTCAAGGGAGACAAACCATTGATGAGGAAGTACTTTAAGTGAATTTTCATTACACAAAAGCAAACAGAATGCAGAACATGGACTGCAGCAGTTCAAAAAGGCAGTTCATCACCATCTTTGAGCACACTAGGACTGAGGAATAAATGCTAGCCCAAATAGTAACGCCCACATCCCTTGAGTGAATGTAAAAAGAAAATTGTGCAAAGTGACCAGGAAAATCCATGAGAATGGATAGTTACAATTGCATTCAAAATCATAGAATCCCTACAGTGGAAAAGCAGGCCATTTGGCCCATTGAGTCCGCCTAGGAACCCTCCAACCATAAGGGATGAACTCAGATTTTTCCAGTTTCCTCATTTCCCCTCCCCCCACCTTATCTCAGTCCCAACCCTCGAACTCAGCACGGCCTTCCTAACCTGCAATCTTCTTCCTGACCTCTCCGCCCCCACCCCACTCCGGCCTATCACCCTCACCTTGACCTCCTTCCACCTATCGCATTTCCAATGCCCCTCCCCCAAATCCCTCCTCCCTACTTTTTATCTTAGCCTGCTGGACACACGTTCCTCATTCCTGAAGAAGGGCTTATGCCCGAAATGTCGATTCTCCTGTTCCTTGGATGCTGCCTCACCTGCTGCGCTTTTCCAGCAACACATTTTCACCATTGAGTCCATGCCAACTCTCCAATGAGCATCCCACTCAGACCTAGCCCTTCCATATCTCTGCATTTCCCATGGCTAGGCCAGTTAGCTTGTACATCTGTAGACACTTTAGTGTGGCAAATCCACCTAGCCTGCAATTTTTGGACTGTGGGAGAAAACAGGAACACCTGGAGGAGACCCACACAGACAGTGGGAGAACATGCAAAGTCCACACAGACAGTCACCCAAGCGTGGAATTGAGCCCAGGTCCCTGGTGCTACAAGGCAGCAGTGCTAACCACTGAGCCACCATGTCACCCATAAAAGAAAATAAAGAAGTATTTGTGGAGAGACTAGCTCAAAGAATGCAATGAGAAAGGATATAACTGCAACTGATAGGTCTGATTTTAACAGCATACCAGTGGGTTAATTTGAAGTAGGTTAAAATCTTACGTCAAACCTAGGGAATTTTTTTATTTAAATGTAAAGGATTTAAGGGATTTTTGCACCTGAGTGTAAGAGTGCCAAATGTACTTGCTCATATCTGCTTCCTTTGCACAGTGAAGCACTTGAACAGAATTTACTGCAAAGAACATAATTAACCTAGAAGCCAAGCAAACTTCATTCTGTCAAAACAGTGAAAATCAAACTCAAAGTCTTATTGTGAAAGCAGCGTCTTGGATGATATCATTAAAAACTGGAAATTTTCAAAGAATTTGCTGCACAGTTGTGTACACAAAGTGGACAAGGATAGAGAAAGAGAATATGTGGATTGGTAGTGGAGTTGCCTTTGAGAGGAGATCATCTAAGTACAGTCAAGCCACTAAGTACATATTTTTTGAAAATGGGTTTTAAGCACAGAATGAGATCAGGAGGACCCAGTATTAATTTCTTTTGTGTTCTTGAAATATATTAAATCGTCACTTGAAGTTTGATATATCCTATGCAATTTTTTTAAGAGACATCTCTTTTAACACACTAACCTTTTCAATCACACGTTTTCCACCAAGCCCAATCTGTGTAGCGGCTGTGATATTGTACAATAATTTTCATCACTGATAGCATGAGGTACGCTGGGTACTGTTGGCATGGGACTGGTATAGAGCAGTCATTGTCAACGAATGTGCTGCACACTGTTTTGCTGTAAGAACCATCCAAATACATTGTGAAATATTGTACAAGGGTTCTGGAAATCAATGTCAATCAGACAAACAAAGAATATTTCACCTTAAACAGCATTCTATACAACCAAAATTACCACAAGAAATAAGAATAATATTAGATTGTTCAGCCCCTTGAGCCTGCTCTGCCATTTAATACGGTAGACAAGCATGAAACTGGAAGAACATAGTAAGCCAGGCAGCCAGGGGTGGGTGTAAGGGGAGTTGCGATAGGGGGTGGGGGAGGTGGGCGGGGTGGGGTGGTGAGGTAGAGATAGATGAACATAGGTCGAAGGTACAATCTGGTTGGTAGCTGGAAGGAAGGATCAATCAGATGAATGGATGGGGGTATTGGGCTGTGAAGGGAGTCGGGGTATGGGAAGAGAGGTTATCTGAAATTGGAGAACTCAATGTTGAGTCCTCCGAGCTGTAGGCCGTCCAGGCTGAAGATGAGATGTTGTTCATCCAATTTGCAGTCTGATTTGCTGTAGCAATGGAGGAGGCTGAGGATGGTCATGTCGGAAAGGGAGTGGGAAGAGGAATTAAAATGGGTGGTGACTGGGAGGTCAGGTCAGCCCCTGTGGGCTTGGCTGAGATGCTCAGCAAAACGTTGCCTTAGTTTACATTTGGTCTCCCTGATGTAGAGAAGACCACATCGGGAGCACCGGCTACAGGAAACAAGGTTAGAGGAGAGGCAGGTGAACTTCTGCCTCACCTGGAAGGACTGTTTGGGGACCTGGATGGAGGTGAGGGGATTGGTGAAGCCAACAGGTTTTGCATCTTTTACAGTTGCAGGGGAAGATACCTGGGGGTTAAGGGGTGGGGGTGGGGGAGTACAGAGGTTGGTGGAGAGATTGGCATGAACCAAGGAATGGTGAAGGGAATGGTCCTTGCTGGAACATTGACTTCTCCACCTCCTAATGCTGCCTGACTTGATGTGTTCCTCCATCTCCTGTTTGTCTACCTGGGATTCGAGCATCTGTAGTTATTTTGCCTCTGCCATTTAATACATCCGCAAGGACTCTGTCCCCATAGCTCCATTGCAAGGGGTTCCAAAAACCCTCAGAGAAGACATTATTCCTCATCTCAATCTTAAATTGGTACCCTTTTATTCTGAGACTATGCCTTCTGGTCCTAGACTCTCCCATGAGGGGAAACATCCTCTCAGCATTTACCCTGTCAAACCCCTTCAGAATCCTATATGTTTCAGTGCAATCCCCTCACATTCTTCTAAAGTGTAATGAGTAGAGTCCCAACCTTTTTAACCTTTGCTCATAAGACAATTCCTCCACACTTGTGAACCTTCAATATATTGCCTTCAATGAAATAATATCTTTCCTTAAATTACAACTCACAACTTGTGAAAAGTAGTCAAATTTAAATGAAAGCAAGTTTTTTTTTAATTCTTAAACATAAACATTTTAAAGGTCTATAGTGCAAAATTGAGCTGATATTAAAGTGAGTGTGCTGTGGAACTTTTTTGTCTCATTGAAGTATGTCATATTATTGAAGAGATTTGGAACTAGAGTACTTGTACCACTCCTTCATATGCCAATAAGAGGTTGTTTAGTAGCCTGTGGTGGAGGGTGGGCTACAAAATAGTCTCAGTGGAAAAACTGCTTTATTTCATAGAAAGGTGCAGTTTATTATGTCTCAGTATCTATATACAGATTATATGAATTCTTAGGCATATTAACTGTTACTAATAAGAGTGGAGAAGTCACATGTGGCTCCATCAGGAGACTGTGCCAGACTCCAAATGATTCTCCAATTTGACATCAGAATGGGTACAGTTCAGCATTGTTTAAACATTAACTCTCTTAAACCTCTTATACAACAACCCCACATTTTTTCTTCTACATAAGTAACTGAGTCTTCGTTGTTTCACATTGAGTCTTTGGAACTCTCTCCTGAAATCTCTCACTCTTTCATCCATTAAGATGCTACTTAAAATTTTTCCATTTTGGTTTTAGTAACCTGTCCCAATATTTCCTTCTGTGAATTAGAATCATTTATGACCTGACTACATTTAATGCTCATCCTTTGGATAGTATAACCCATTTAAGTATTAAAAACACTTGACCCAGGCACTCCAGTCAGTAAGATGGACAAAAGGACATAACTATCGGTTTTCAGCTCAACTCAATAGTATTAACAAAATATTCTTTTTAAAACACCATGTGACCAATTTCTAAATTTCCACAATATTTATTCTCTACCTGGCTCGCTTTCTGAGAAAGGATATTATCCATAACAATCCATGTTTGAGCTGGCTATTGGAATCTCCTCCCTCTGTATCCTCAGACGAAGAGGTGGAAGGTGGGTAAAATTACAATGTTTAAAAGGCATCAGGGTGTGCACATAAATAGAAAGGATTTAGAGGGATAAGGGCCAAATGCTGGAAAATAGGATTCGGTCAGGTTGGGATGTCTGGTCTAAAGAGTGTGTTTCTGAACTGTATAACTCTATGACTCTATGACTACATGGATTGAGAACAGGACAGGGACATTCAATTTGCATTGTTTGAATCAAATAGCCAACACTGATAGCATGTTGACAGATTTCAACTCTTCCAAAACTAAAAGTGAATTAGGCTCAGGTGGAACCTGGATATTTGAAAAACTCAAACCCTACCCTTCCTTAAAGCCGTCAAACTGGAAAAGTTCAGGACACCAACTCACTCCAAGGAAGCAGGTCCCTGTGTTATGGACCTTATGTTTATGTAGAACTTTTGATAACTGCGAAGAGTAGGAATGTTTTCCCAGGGTCCAAAAAGAATTGTTGGTCTGTTCCATCTCTCGATCAATAATGATGTGGTAAACCTCCAAGAACCTAAAGCCTAGGCCAGCCTCTTGGGCCTCAGCACTGTACAATTCTTGTCAAAATTACTGACCCTTTGTTGCCAGTTAGTCAAATTTAAAAACACTAACACATTGAAATGAGACTTGTCAGTTATAAATTGGCCAGGTCTGCTCTCTGCAGAGATTTTAGTTGCATCACCCATGTTGAATCACATCTCCAAGTTAAATATTATCCCAATGATTCAGCAAGTTTATCTTATAAAGATATACTACGTTCTTCTCAACCCTTGTACAGTCTTCAAGTCTTGGTCTCTGAGATAGATGGAGCTATTATGTATTTTCTGCAATGACCTCTTTGTTCCAGCTGAAAGATAGATGGCACCATGGTACAATTATCCACAGAACTATCCAGCTTGGAGCTGCTAAGATATAGGTCTACAACCTTATGTTGCTTGTCTGTTTTCTGCTGGCATCACAGTCAACTGTCATTATCACACCTGATGCAGCTTTCCTGGTATGTCCTGGTCCCCAATTCCAGTTCTCAAAATCCACCTGAAACTGGGACATCATACCACATTCTTTCATAACTAGTTCTTTAAAAGAAACTATAAATTAATACATAGATGGAAGAGTTATTAGTAATTAAGGTCACTGAATTTCAGTTTCTGTTTGTTTATATAAACCACAACATTTTAGCTCATAAGTATTACTATCAATCAGCAATAATCAGAGAAATGCCAACTTATTCAATTATTGCAAATGAATAACAATGTTGCTAAAGACCTATGAAAGCAATCCTAAATGATGAGTCAGAACATAGAATTTTCTGCTCCAGAGTACAAATTTTGCAACTTTAAATCACTTCCTGACAGCAGAGTGATAACAGAGTTCAAATTAGCTCCAGTGAAGTGCAAAGTGAATGGCCATTACTTCAAAGTGTAATTTTTCTCTAAATTGCATGTGATCTCTTACTCCTTCACTAATTCTGTTTCAATGCAACACCACAAAAATATAGTCTGCACTCATTTCCTAATTCACAAAACCTAAAATATTTCCCAAGAGAATTGCCCGAATAACCATTACTGCAATATTCTGCATTGAAGTAAACCTCAATTAGAAATGGTTAGAAACCACATGAAAAAATGATCAGTTTTCTTTGCAGTGCCTTCACAATGTAAGTACTTATAAGCAAACTCTGCATTTAATATAGACAGCATTGACACTGTGCAGTCAGAGTCAAACAAGCTTAGTAGATTCAACTCATGGGGAGATATGAGATATTTGTATTGCATGTTTTGCATCAAGTGAAGCAACTTGAGAAAACAATTGTTCCAAAATAAGAGACAGATGGTAATGTGATTCTGTGAATAATTGTAAAGTCATGAAGGGCTGAAATTGAACTCATTGTTCCAAGACTGCTGAAATATACTTTATTCTCTTGATCTAAAGAGATGAAAAATCAGATCATTTTAAGGAAGTTAGTGACCAGTTCAATTCTGAGCATGATCTTCTACAAACTTGAGATTGCTGCGCTGCTGAAAGCAAGACTAATTGGCATATTCTGTTATATTTACTCTACATTAATCTGAAAATTGTTATATTATATTCTCTTGCAGTCATATTGCTTATAACATTTAAGTAGTGCTACTTAAATGATGTGCATACATTTTTCTGCTATATAGTTCAAACTTGGCGGTAACCTGCTTTTTTTGTTGCGGGGGGGGGGGGGGGGGGACATTGTGGGGAAGAGGTGGGAAGATATTTTGTCTCCACCTCTTCTGGTCAAAGCCAATTGACTGTTTGTGGCTGGCTGAATATCACAGGAGTCAGATAACCTTGCAGAACAGATGATTAACCATCTAGCTTGGCTCACTGAGATTCTACTTTTTTGTCATGAGGAGCAGCACTTCTTCCCATTGGCATTTCCAGAATACTAGGCAAAAACAATGACTGCAGATGCTGGAAACCAGATTCCAGAATAGAGTGGTGCTGGAAAAGCACAGCAGTTCAGGCAGCATCCAAGGAGCAGGAAAATCGACGTTTCGGGCAAGAGCCCTTCATCAGGAATACAGGCAGAGTGCCTGAAGGGTGGAGAGATAAATGAGAGGAGGGTGGGGGTAGGGAGAAAGTAGCATAGAGTACAATAGGTGAGTGGGGGTGGGGATGAAGGTGATAGGTCAGGGAGGAGGGTGGGGTTAGGCAGCAAAGAGTACAATGGGTGGATGGGGGTGGGATGAAGGTGATAGGTCAGAGAGGAGGGCGGAGTGGATAGGTGGAAAAGAAGATAGGCAGGTAGGACAAGTCATGTGGACAGTGCTGAGCTGGAAGTTTGGAACTGGGGTGAGATGGGGGAAGAGGAAATGAGGAAACTGGTGAAGTCCACATTGATGCCCTGGGTTGAAGTGTTCCGAGGCGGAAGATGAGGCGTTCTTCCTCCAGGCATCTGGTGGTGAGGGAGCAGCAGTGAAGGAGGCCCAGGACCTCCACGTCCTTGGCAGAGTGGGAGGGGGAGTTGAAATGTTGGGCCACAGGGCGGTGTGGTTGATTGGTGCGGGTGTCCCAGAGATGTTCCCTAAAGTGCTCTGCTAGGAGGCGCCCAGTCTCCCCAATGTAGAGGAGACCACATCGGGAGCAACAGATACAATAAATGATATTGGTGGACGTGCAGGTAAAACTTTGATGGATGTGGAAGGCTCCTTTAGGGCCTTGGATGGAGATGAGGGAGGAGGTGTGGGCGCAGGTTTTGCAATTCCTGCGGTGGCAGGGGAAGGGGCCAAGATGGGAGGGTGGGTTGTTGAGGGGGCGTGGACCTGACCAGGTAGTCATGGAGGGAACAGTCTTTGCTCAAGGTGGAAAAGGGTAGGGAGGGAAATATATCCCTGGTGGTGGGGTCTGTTTGGAGGTGGTGGAAATGTCGGCAGATGATTTCGTTTATGCGAAGGTTGGTAGGGTGGAAGATGAGCACCGGGCGGTGGGGGGGGGGGGTTCTGTCCTGTTATACGGTTGGAGGAGTGGGGTCTGAGGGCGGAGGTGCAGGATGTGGACGAGATGCGCTGGAGAGCATCTTTAACCACGTGGGAAGGGAAATTGCGGTCTCTAAAGAAGGAGGGCATCTGGTGTATTCTGTGGTGGAACAGGCCCTCCTGGGAGCAGATACGGTGGAGGTGGAGGAATTGGGAATTCGGAATGGCATTTTTGCAGGAGGTAGGGTGGGAAGAGGTCTAATCCAGGTAGCATGGGTGGTGTCTCAAATGTATGTGGGGACTTCCTGGACTGGGGGGGATAGGACAGTGTCAAGGTAGGTAGAGACGAGTTCAGTGGGGCAGGAGCATGCTGAGACAATGGGTCGGCCAGGGTGGTCAGGCTTGTGGATTTTGGGAAAGAGGTAAGAACTGGGCTGTGCGGGGGTTCCCGGACTATGAGGTTGGAAGCTGTGGGTGGGAGATCTCCTGAGGTGATGAGGTTCTGTATAGAGATGATGGTTTGGTGATGGGGGGTGGGGTCATGGTCGAGGGGGTGGTAAGAAGAGGTGTCCTTGAGTTGGCACCTAGCTTCAGCGGTGTAGAGGTCAGTGAGCCAAACTACCACTGCACCCCCTTTATCTGCTGGCTTGATGGTGAGGTCGGGATTGGAGCAGAGGGAGTGGAGGGCTGCACATTGTGAGGGTGAGAGGTTGGAGTCGGGGAGGGGGGTAAACAGTTTGAGGTGGTTAATGTCTCAGCGGCAGTGGGAAATGAAGAGATTGAGGGTGGGTAATAGGCCAGCACGGGGTGTCCAGGTGAATGGAGTGTGTAGGAGGTGGGCGAAGGGGGTCCTTGAAAGGTGGGTGGGAGTCCTGATTGTAAAAGTAAGCTTGGAGGCAGAGGAAGAAGTGTTCAACGTCACGACGTGTATTAAATTCATTGATGCGTGGTCAGAGGGGGATGAAGGTGAGGCCTTTTCCAGCACCACTCTATTCCGGAACGGATGCTGCCTGAACTGCTGTGCTTTTCCAGCACCAGTCTATTCCGAATTCCTGAATACTGCACAAATTATTGTTTCACCAGCAATTGGTCCCAATTAACTTAGGTCAATGTACAGTTTAGTTGTTGAACTTTGCCAATGGAGTTAATATTGACCAGAATTGAACTGGACTAGCCATATTATTATGGTCGCTACAAAAGCAGGTCAGAAGCAAGGAATCCCACAAGGAATTCAACTCCCAACTCCCCAGAGTTCAACCACCATTTGCAAGACAAATGTCAGTGTGGTGGAATACTCACCATTTGCCTGGTTGAGTGCAGCTCCAAGAACATTTCAGAAGCGTGACACCATCCAGGAAAAAGTAGTACGCTTGATTGTGCCATTCACTCCCTCCACCATCAACTCTCATTAACAGCAGTGTCATGCACATGACGCACTGCAGAAATTCACCAAAGCTTTCAGCACCTTCCAAACCCATAACCATTAGTATCTAGAAGGGCAGGGAAGCAGATTCGTGAGAACATCACCTCCTGAAACTCCTCCTCCCCAACCTCAAACCACTCCTAACTTGGAAATATATTCATTCAGTATCCCTGAGTCAAATTCCTGGAACTCCCTCCCTAATGGGTCTACTTAACAATAATTTGCATTGACAGTTCACAACCATCTTCTCAGTGGCAACTAGCTATGGGCAGCAAATATTGGCCCAGCAAATGTTGGCATGCTGGGAAACTGAGACAAGACTTGACCAAAGTGACTGTGTTACAAACATGTTGCAGAATCCAGACAGGCTGCAGCTATGGACAGATAGTGTGTAATTGACCCAGCAGCTGCAGACAATACAATATACAACCTAAATGCCATCCCCAGGACAACTGGAAACATCAAGTTGTTTTCCACACTCAGGGGCACCTCACAATCCTATTTGGAGAGTGTGCCCAACACCACCAGGAATGAATGTCTAAGGGCATTGGCATGTCAAAGTCTGGTTGAGTCCAATCAATCAGGGTGATTGAGCCCTGATCGACCTATTGGAGGACACAGGAGACCCTCTCAAAAGGGCTGGAACAATTACTAAGTATAAGAATTGCCGCAACACCGCTCTCAGCAGCAGTAACTCGAAACAACCTTTATGAAGAGAAGACACCCCTGGAGCCACAGGAGAAGACGACCAAGCTATCATTGGGACTTGGATCAAGGCCAAGATCCAGTGTGGTGGCATGTGATTATCCAGAGTTAAGTTAAAGCACAAGATAGTTGATTAGACTTACAGTGTAAATTGTTGGTTTATAGTGTATTTTGTTGTTTTTGTATTAATTGTGTTAAATAAATAAATATCATCATTTATATTATTGAGAGTCGACTCACAGTTTCTTTGATAGACATAAGAGTTAAAGCACACTGAGTGGCAGGTGCAACAATACAAATATGATAGAAAATAAAATACAAATACGATAGAAAATAAAGTGCAAAGGATGAGGCAGTATTGAAAACAAAGATAACACAAGGAGTTTTATGGATAAGTGGATGAGAGAGAACATATCTAAATTATTGATATAGAGCCCATATAGTTAGTGTATTAATACAAAGAAAGGCCTATGAAGGTATCTCACAATGATGTGTACAAACTGGGTTTTCACACATCCTGTAGTACTTTCCCACATGCGATGGAATTACATGCCATGCAATGGGGTTATGTGCCATGGAAATTCTTAGTGAGATACAGCTTTAAAAAAAAATCTTCCTTCAGGCTAAAGTCAGCAATGCTGAGGAATCTTACTCATGATCATTTAATGGGAGCCTGCACCAATTTGGCTTTGTGTGGTTGTGAGTAAAGTTAGTAGCTCTTCTCATTTAAGCTCTATTGTATAATGGAATGGCAGAGAAGAATGGCAACTTGTGTGGATGATTGGGGCAAGCAAAGGTGAGGGGAGGTTTGTGGAGTGGGGTCAGGTCATGAAGTGGAAGATGGCTCAAGAGGAGGACAAAGAAGAAGGTCAGGGAAGTGGAAAAGACCTGGCATTCCTGGTTGTGCTAGGGGTAGTAAGAACATAGAACATAGAACATTACAGTGCAGTACAGGCCCTTCGGCCCTCGATGTTGCGCCGACCTGTCATATCAATCTGAAGCCCATCTAACCTACACTGAAATCAAAAGTTGCCTATAGGACATGAAACATTTTCCCACCATTGAATTAAATGTGGTTTCCATGGACCGTGCTGGAACTTGAAATTTTAATTATACTTGCATGGGAAATGGGAGAAAATGGTGACTGGAAGTCATGCACAGTTCTGGTTACACTTTAGGACTGGTACATTACTGAGCAAATCCCAGTCCAAGAGATATTGAAAATTGTGATTTTTGCCACCTGACATGAACTAAAGAAGTTTTCTGCTAATTTTGTGAGGATGCAAAGGTCAAAGGCACCTGAAATAAGCTGGCACTTTTGGTTTAATGGCAGCTGATTTGGGGATATCTGAGACACTTACTTTTAAGAAGGTGGTGAGTGATCATGCTACTTAAAATTTATATATTTTTTTAAACTGTTTGAATGAAACCATGTGATAGCCTGTTTGAGGGCTTGAAAGATTTGGCAGCTAAAGGATGATGGAAGAACTTGAAGGTGAATACTTTTCCAATGTTGCTGTGGGCCAAGTAGGTGCAAAATTACTTCCAGGCACCTTAAACGAACCTTCTGAAGCTGTTGCCTCAGAACCTCTCTCTAACCAATATCTTCCCCCACCCCATCCCAAAGAGCAATCTCTCTCTTCCCATGCTTATATCCACACAATGCTTCCAAACGTCCTTGTTTATTTGGATGTAATCCCACCCCCTCAAAAAAAGCTAATTTTCACCAGGCGTAAAGTTATTTCTAGAAGGTCAAGCCATTAAGTCCAAAATAACCCCCTCAATCCTGGCAGTTTCACATTTCCCAGCTGCAGTTATTCTTTTCAATCCCCTCTCCACCTCTTCATTAATGCCAGCGTTAATCAGAAATTACCATTTCATCAGAAATGGTGGAAGTTCATAGATGAGAATTGGTGAGAAAATGAGGTTAAGTGATACCCAGTTTGGAACAATGTTGAATCATCCAGAGGTAATTATTGATGTGCTATGCAGAGTATGCAGTCGTACTGGTTGTGCAGAAATGTCATCGATCCAGTTAATTTTTAAAAGGTGCTTATTAATAAACTTCCACATGACTCCCATGGGAAAGTGTATTGAGACATTTGAAATAATCTAAATTGCAAAATTAAACATATCTTCATCAAACAAGTTGACCAAAAGTCCATAATAGTGGGTTTGCTGATTGCTGAAGGAATGACTTCATTATGTACAATAACTTTTATCTTCACTACATTCTCTCCTTTGTTTGCACATGTTAAGATACAGTTTATAATTCACAGTGATCGGGGCAAGTTTTATATTGAAGTTCCACACAAAATGTGGTGCTGCAATTTTTGTGTCTTAACTCTCGATAATAGTTCTCTGGTCAAGTGCAAATACATATTCTCAGTAGAGCTCAGCACAAGCTTTCTCACACGATTGCAATATCTTTGTAATATCTTTGTAAATCTTTTATTGCACTCTTTCCAGTTTAATAATATATTTCCTATAGCAGGGTGACCAGAATTGTACACAATAATCCAAATGTGCCCTTACAATTTCTTATACAGCTGTAATATGTATCCTTGGTGTCAAGTGTTGTCACTCTCACCTCACCTCTGGAATTTGCCTTTTTTGTCCATGTTTTAATCAAGGCTGTAATGACGTTAGGAGCTGAGTGGCCCTAGCGGAACCCAAACTGAGCATCAGTGAGCAAGTTATTGCTGAGCAAGTGCAGCGTGACAGCACCTTTGATGACACCTTCCCATGAATTTACTGATAATCGAGAGTAGGCTGATGGGTAATTAGCTGGGTTGGATTTGTCCTGCTTCTATTGTGTACGGGACATACCTGGGCAATTTTATACATTGTTGGGTAAATGCCAGTGTTATAACTGTATTGGAACAACTTGGAAATATTGGAAAATTATCCTCAGAGTATCCACCATTAACTCACTGGCTCCCATTAACAGCTTGGGAAATGATAAATCCAGCTCTGATAAATTATCCACTTTGGAGAAGATCAGTTCCTGCAATACCTTCCTTTTCATTAAGCCTATTTTATCAAATGTTTCACACTCCTCCACTTTAAATCATGTCTGCATCATCCTTCTTCATAAAGACAGACAAAATACTAATTTAGAATCCTGCCCACCTCTTCTGCATGTATGCACAAGTCACTGTGTACATCTCTGAAAGGCTCAACACTTTTTTTTAATCAGCACCAAGCTCTTAAATATACAGATGTAAAATCTTCGGATTTTCCTTAAGTTTTACTGGTCAATATTTTATTGTGTCCTCTTTGTTTTCTAAATACTTCATTCTTTTGTCACTTAAGTCCTATATTTCTATACTCTAAGCTTTCTGAAGTATTTGTTTTGAGATTGTCATAAGCTCTATTTTTTTCCACTTTATCTCATCTTGTATCCTCGGGATAACTAGGAGACTACATCAGTCTAGTACCAACCTTTTACTTTGTGGGGACACATCTACATTATGCCCATTGTATGCCTCTCACTGACTTGCCACTGACTTCTTTCAATCAAGCTACTTTGTTTTTTTTTTCCAAATTATCTCTCCATTTTGTAATTTGCCTTCCTAATTTAGAACTTTTATTTCTGATTTATCTTTGTCACTTTCCATAAAGATGCTAAATCTAACTGCATAGCAATCACTACGTTCATAATAGCTATCCATTGCTACTTTACTTACCTGCCCAGCTTCATTTCTCAAGACTGAGAAAAAGAGAATTGTGCCATCTATGGTTGGATTTGTCATGTGCTAGCTAAAGAAAATCTCTTGAATGCAGTTCAAAAATTGTATGGCCTTTCCATTCTGGAATTTGTATTCTAGTTGTTATTTTAGTCATTGAAATATCCAAATATTATTGCCGTATCTATTTTGCACTCAAATATGCCTACATATTTCCTTCTCCAATTCTCTCTCACTTTTTTGGTGGGATGGTGAGGGGTCTAAAACACACTCTTTGAATGGCTGCCCTTTTTTTGTTTCTGAGCTTAACTCATATGGCTTCATTTGATGTTACTTTTCATACATATTCCCTCCTCGCAACTTTGATGGTTTCTTGAACCAATAATATTACAACCCAGATGTTCTATGCCTTTCTCTAATCTTCATGAAAACTCTATATACCAGTGATGTTGAGCTGTCATTCATGCTCCTCTTTAAGCCAAGTACTGAATTTTCTGTGCTCTACTTTTTTAAAAACAGCGACAGTTGTTTAGTTTCTGGCTTCCTATCCCTGCTCTGATTTGCCCCCACCCCTCTGAAAATCTGCTATAAATCTCCCCAGTAGCACCATCAAATCTCTCTACAAGGATATTTATCCTAGTCCTGTTCAGGTGTAGATAATTCAACTCGTACAGTTTTTGCATTCTGCAAAACTGATTCCAGTGCTCCAGAAATCTGACACCCACCTTCCACACCAGCTTTCCAACTATGTCTTCAATCACTCACTTCTCTTATTTGTATATTTAGTATGTTTTGAAGTGGAGTTTGACCCCCTCTAATAACTAAAACCGAAACACCCAGCAGCACTTGCCTTGCCTCATAATCTGTTAAAAAGTGTATGAAAAGTGGTACAATCTACCTCTGACCCTCCAATCGGTTCTAAAGGAGTGGTTAAATCAAATGAAATCCTTTCACTCACTCTATAATCAACAAGTAATTTATTTATCTAATTCCAACAGTGAACAAATTAAGAGAACTACTAACAAACCAAACAATTTCCCTCTAACTACTAACTATTCCCTAAGAAAACAAAATCCTAATGGTCCCACTTATATAACAAAACAATCAAATTTAGTCTCTCAAAATTACAGCTCAGATATGTCTTTTGGAACGGCCCTCGCCATCTCCACTTCTTTCAAGAACACCTTTCTCCTTGGAATTCTTGTGTCAGGCATGCCTCTCCCTGTCAAATTCTGTATCAGTTCTTCTGTCAGGAATGTTGTCACTGTGGATTCTGCTATCTGGATATTAGCTAAGAGTGCATTGGTACCTTTACTAATTAGATGGTGCTTTCACTGAGAGCTGAAAGTTGTTATCTGTTCAGATGGCAGTTTGCTTTCTCTGATTTTCCAAATGTCCTAATCTTTTATACCCTTGGTAACTTATTACTTTCTTTACAATCAGACTGTTCTTAGGGAGTCAAAACTATCAGATTTAGATTTAATTAGTTTTTAATATCTAAGGGCTTGATTTAAATTGATTGGCTAAATTTTAGAAAACAAAATTGTTGTTTTGGTAAAGATCATGTTCCTTTTGGAAACTGGATGCTGGATCTGACACTGCTCATTCCAGTCAGCCCATGCAGTGTTCTCTACGCAAAACCCAAAATTCTCAATGCCCCTCACTGCTACAGCTGACACATCCACCTCCACTGAGCTACCGAAAGCACTCCATCCCTTATATACAATCCACTTTTGGTAAAAATGCTGCTTGGCTGTTCGATACAAAATGTTTCAATTCGGGTGCTCTTTGTACATCCATACTTTAAACTGTGGTTCAGACATCCATGTTAACTCTACACACTGAAAAAGCACCATCTTTCAAACTGACTAATTTTACACATTTACACACACCAACTTTGCAACAAGTAGCAAACAGGACTGGGAGTATCCTGAAATTATTGTTTTAAAAGTTCTGCTTTTTAATCTCTTTCCTATATAGTAAAGCAGGTGGTCAGTTTAACAGTCTGTCGAGAGATTTAGTTAGGATAAACATATGGACAAAGACTTGTCTTTGAAGCAGAGCAGAGTGAAGTTGTGTGTTGGGATCTTGAAGAATCCCAGATGCATCAGGTTCTGTGGGAATTGCTTGGGAAACTGAAGATCCCGTTGGGCAATTCATCTGTGTTTGGAAGCTTCCAAAATAATTCTTGATGTCAGAGACTTCAGAAGGCTCCATTTTTCTTTGGTTAATAATTATCCTAGAAGTGTTTGATCATTAAAACCTACTCTAGCTCTTGCCTAACTATTGAGCTGACCCCCAACTTACCACAAATCCTTTCCCTACCTCTTATATCTGTGAGGCCTCTGGAAATCACCACCCACCTAGAGCCACCCAAACAAACACGATTGCACCCCCTCCACCATCTGACATTCACCAAACTCACCTCCACACCCAAACCCCCCCATTATTATCCCGGCATTGCCTACCCCATTTGCTGCCAGTCCCAACAGTCCCCTGCCCACTCAGCCCTACAGTGCCTATTTCTCCCCAAAGTGTCTAATCACATGCTCTGACAACTGGCTCTGGCCCCAAACTTCCCACCTCCCATTAGCTGCGGGATCTGACACTGCTCATTTCAGCCAGCCCATGCAGTGTTTTCTATGCAGAACCCAACATTCTCAATGCCCCTCACTGCAACTGCTGACACATCCACCCCCACTGAGCTACCAAAAGCACTCCATTCCTCATATACAACTCCACTTCCCTGGCACCCTACCCACCTGGCATCTTACCAACTTATCATTCTAATCCTTTAAACAGCTGCCACCATAACTCCACAGTTACCTTTCATATTTGACCTTGCATAGAAGCTGCTGTCTGGTTGGGCTTCTGGACATTTAAACCACAGAGCAAGGCCCACTGCTGCAACAGGGAGTATTTTCTTTCACTCCTCCTTGATTTCAAACACAGCCCATACTTCTGGAGGAGTCAAGATGGGAATTCACATCTAGAAATGTAGAGCTCATTACTGACTTTAAAAGTATATGTGGAGTGGAAATTTAACCATGACTGTCACTCGTTGTATTATCTGAGCCAGTATTTTCAAAGAAGGTTAAAGATGAGATCCAGTGGACTTACAAAGAGAATAATGCCAAAGGTGTACAACCAGCAATAAACTTTACTAGCCAATGGCAGAACAAGAATATGACTAATATCCAGAATTAGCATACAGTTACATTGATTAAATCCCCCACACTGCACATTACATAGCAAATGTAAGCAGGACAGATCCCATAGACTTCTCAGTAGCTGTCCTCCAAGCAATACAAGGAGTTACAGTTCTTCACTTTTGCTGATATGGCTTTGGAACTCACTCCTAAGCCCACTCCATTTGAGCTGCCACAACAACAGCTCTTGTGCTGGTTGATCTCACTTGTCTCCTGCATTGATGATCTCTTAGCCTCTGAAAATTACACTCCAGGACTTATTCGCAGACTTTTTTTCACTGACAGTTAACTTGACCAAGCTAAACAAAATGCCCTCTAATCTTTCTCAATTACATAGAACAAATATTAGTTTGGGTTTCCAAATGCCAACCTCTGAGTTACACTGAAGTATCAATGCTTGCAGGATTTCTTTAAGTATCTCATGGTTCCCAGTACCACTACACTTTCTCAACTCCCAAGGCCTTCTTCTGAGTTTTGAATTTTAGCTGCCTAATTACTAGAATTGCTTCCAGAGTTTCTTCCAATAGCATGGAATAAATGCTTTGAACTCAGTTTTCACCCATGCAGCTGAAGAAAGTTCTGTCTAGTATTGAGGTTCTGTCATTCTATCTTCTCCAACTTTCTGTCTTGCAACGCCTATCCCTTCATTTCTTGTCAATATCTTTTGAACTTTTCTTCCATGATGATCAAACTGTCTTGAGTGACAGATTAGAAACTTGCAATGAACTTTGCATACATTTCAGAAAACAATTTAACTCTGTGAATGTTACATCCACAGGGAACACAGTCTTTCATGGGACAATTACCAAAAGGATACCACATATACCCCTCTGTGTTCTTGGCCATTATGGATGGGAGGTAAGCAAATGTCACGCCAACAAGGACCTGCTATTATAATTACCCAAATCTGTCTGTTATTCTTTCCAATTCCAAATTAGCATGCTGCTTACATTGTCCTGTTTCTGCTGAGGATCTATAATTGAACTTGTTCCTTAATCATTTGAAACCAGCATTATTTTTTTCCCTTAGCTTTTTCAAGTGATATATATATATACATAATAATTTTATAATTATCACAGAGAGGACTTCCAACAAAAATATATCATATTAATACAAAGCAGTTGTTGCTTGTAATAAAGATTTTCATATTAAATTAAAGGGATAATTTCATTAATTATTTCAGTTTTTTTGTGGAGGAAATTGTCAGCTCAGATGCTATATAAATGAAATGCTAATTCAAATCAAGCTCTTCTATCAGAAATCAGATCAAATTCAATTATGGGCTTCCTAAATTAACCAACATAGTTTTGTACTTTCTGTTATATTATTGAATTTTTTAAAAGCAACTCACACTACGCAGACTCATGCTGCATGTGACATACACTATCTTCAGCAGACTGTGGCTTTTATACTATTCAGAGTCTGTTGAAGGAGACAATTGACATTTTGCTAATTTATAGTACTATTATCCTCCAATTTATTTATAATCTAATTTCTGATTTAAATTTGTCTTTTCAGTTCTTTTGTTCCTACACTTTATTTTCTTTTTGAACACAATTTCTATATATGCAATCATGAGTAGCTTCCAGTGTTTCACTTGAAAGCATCTTTTCCATGTAAAGAAATTAAGTTTACGTTCAAATAAAGGTTATGTGAGATTTTTGTTGATGTGTGTATGTGTCTGCATTTATACAAATGGGAGTGAAAAACCATTAATAGGAAAGTGGGTGCATGTGACATCATATACAGTCATGAACATAAGCGAATGCCCTTGTGATTGTCATTACTGTGTAGGTTTAATGTGGGTGTTATTTAAATTAGAAAGGTACTGGTAAAATAAGTGTATGACTAGATGAATAGGGGGAGGGAATTATTAAGAGGGTTAGCCAAGTGTTTATTTAACCCCCAGACGTTGTATGGTGTTTGTCATTGGGTATTTGTGAGAAAGTGAGGGCTGCAGATGCTGGAGATCAGAGCTGAAAATGTGTTGCTGGAAAAGCGCAGCAGGTCAGGCAGCATCCAAGGAACAGGAGAATCGATGTTTCGGGCATAAGCCCTTCCTGAAGAAGGGCTTATGCCCCGAAACATCGATTCTCCTGTTCCATGGATGCTGCCTGACCTGCTGCGCTTTTCCAGCAACACATTTTCAGCATTGGGTATTTGTGTTTGGATCAACTCAGAGACAGATTCATTCATTGAGATCACTGCTTTTAACATTCATAATGACAACTAAGCAACGTCAAAAGCTTCCTCCTCTTAAACAAAAGTGAGTTGACAAAAAAAGAAAAACACAAGCATTTTTTGTGATGAAATAATTTAGATTTTTAACTTGACCTGAGAGTTATTTACTTGTTTTAGACAAAAGCATACATTACATTTAACAATTTCTTAGGCATCTTATTAGGGAAAGAAATTATATTATGTGGTCTGGAACCCATAGGGTTTAAGGTCATCAAGTCTTGGTTTACATGTTTCTTCCTTTAATAGTCAGTGCATTGTTGAAGTTATTTTTTCTCCTGTTAATGCTCCAGTACTTCATATACATCACCAATTCCTATTGTACGTGCCATTTAATTTGGAGATCAATTTAGCTTCTGGGCAGTTACAACTGCAGATCAGGGCAAAGTCACTGTTTATGCAACATGCTACATCCTGTTTCAGAAAAAATACATCCTGTAGTATGTAGTAAATAATCCTTTTCAGAACATTCTAATAGACGTTTAGACTTTATTCAATATCTCATCAGTACATGGCCTTTCGTATTCAACATGATTTAAATCCTTTCATCTGAACAATTTATGTATACTTAGAATAAGTAGAAAAATTTTCAATTGAAGACATGGACCAAGGCCAGTGTTGAATTGGTGTTCCGCTTGAACATGATATTGCTCCTTAATTCAACAAGTGTCAGCAGTGGTTAGCACTGCTGCCTGCCAGCATTAGGAACCTGGGTTTGACTCTACCCTCAGGTAACTGTCTGTGTGGAGTTTGCACATTCTCCCTGTGCCTGCTTGGGTTTCCTCCCACAGTCCAAATATGCACAGGTTAGGTGAATTGGCCATGCTAAATTGTCCATGGTGTCCAGGGATCTGCAGGCTAGGTGGACTAGCCATGGAAATTGCAGGATTATAGAGTAGGGGAGGTAGGGCTGGGTGAGATGCTCTTCGGAAAGTTGGTGTGGACACAATGTACCAAATGGCTGGCTTCCACACTGTAGGAATTCTATGATTCTATGAGAGTCTTTGGAACATGCTTGCCTAGAAATGCAGTGAGCGATGTCCCTTGGGCAACTTCATTATGTCACAGTAGAGTCAGCTGAGATATGACACTTCATACAGCTTTAGCTGCCATACAATATGTTTGAATGTCCAGTCTGGATGTTAGAGAATGGATGAATGTTAGTGAATGGTTTATATGGTAGGGTAGTAAGGTAAGTAGTTGAAATAAATCATTCGTGGGCAGGGTGGATAGGGCAATTGGTGCTTGGATGTAATCACATTTGAGTTCATGGCAGTGTGGGTGATTTTGAAGTGGCACAATTGAAAGAGCAAACTCCAACACAATAACTTGCGTTCTGGGTCTTAATCATTTCCGCAAAAGTTTTGGGACTTTTGCCAATATAGATTGTGGGTTTCTCTGCATCCATTTCAGATTTATATCTCAAAGTGTTGACAGTCATTAGTAAAGTATGGGTTTCCTTCTCTAATGTGAAATACAGTCTCTGATGTTTGCTTAGTTTTTAGAGAGGCACCAGATTGATCTCTCTATCAGATTGCTCTTCCTGGTAGAGAAGCTTGATATCACTCACATGGATAGTTTCTTGGAATGCTGCTTTAAAGCTTGGATCTGC
The DNA here is from genome assembly GCF_037043375.1 of Chiloscyllium plagiosum. Lineage (NCBI taxonomy): Eukaryota > Metazoa > Chordata > Chondrichthyes > Orectolobiformes > Hemiscylliidae > Chiloscyllium > Chiloscyllium plagiosum. The sequence continues at coordinate 39,532,308 of NW_028270144.1, forward strand.
AAGCCCAGGCTCGCTCCTAAAATGGCATTCAGATTTTCAAAAACAAAAATTGGTATTTCTTAATCCATATCATCTTTTTTTTTCTGCAGTAGGTCTGTCAGCCGTGTAGCAACTATGATGAGGTTTAGGGTGAACTATTGGTTGAAACTTTATTGCTGGAACAGCACAGCAGGTCAGGCAGCATCCAGGGAACAGGAGGTAACACCCTCACATTCCAAAGAACCTCATTGTTTTCCATTTTGTTGTGCAAATGAGGAATTGTACTACAGGTTGCACCTTTGCAGCCCTAGGCTCATCCTTGATCCATTACGTGTCGTCAATAGGTCAATTAGGCCTCAGCGCTTAGTGAGCTAACCAGTTTGTTTCTGGAATTGGGCTTCCAGTTGCTCAGGTCATACATTAGGAGGTCTTCTAGGCACACTGTACAGTTCAATATGACTGCCACAATCTAGCTCATCTGCCTTTGAAAGGTGGCTGAGGAATTTCAATGTCCCAGTGGCTTGACTTGAAACTGGCATAGCTTGCCTGGCAATATGAAAATGGAGATTTCCTTTGTGTAGGCAGTCAAGGGAACCTGCCAGTACCTCCTGAGTAACTACATCTTGGTAATGTAGGTAACATTACCTACACAATCTATATAGTCTTCTGACTTGGCTATCAGGGTAAGGTTAATTCTAATGTGTCAGCAAACAATGAAGGGTTTCGTGGAGCTGTTCAGCTTGAGATCAAACACAGTTGGGAAGATCTAACTGTCGCTGCTAGGCACTATTAATTGATTCTCCAATATGTATTTTATCTCTTTCAGAAGTTGACCAGCTTTTCTGGGCAAAGATTATAGAAGTTGCCTTATGGACCAACAAAATTCTACTCATTACTTCCTAGATGTCTTCTAGATTCTGCAAAAAGGTTTCAGATAGCCTGACAAAGGGACTTTTATTTGCAATAGTACCTCAGTCTCCACTGCCTGAGCCTCTCTGGCCATTGAGTGCATGATTAGTGTTGGGGAAAATGCCTGTTCTCAACGGACTTCCAGGAAACCACAGGGAATGCTATTACGCTTGATCACAACAGGTCATTGCCAAGAAACAGGTTGATCCCCTCCACAGGCATAGTGTGAATGACTCCATGGCCACTGCCCCTGATACAAGTTTGCATTCCCCATTCCAGGGGATTGGGCATGCATCCTTCCTCAATCCCTTTTCCCAGCACTTTGACATTTACTGCACTCCCTGAAGAGAAGGCACTGAATTTCTTTCTACCAGTAGGCTCCGGTTGGCCCAGTGTCCCTCAGAAGCAGTACTGGCTTGCTTGCAGCACTCATGGAAAATGTGGCTACTATCCCTTTAGAAATAAAATCCTGATAACTCTCAGGGATTTCTTTTTAACCTCATCTATAGCCTCAAAAATGCTTTTACAAGAATTTGCAGCAGCAGTCTGAATTTGGCCTAGTCTCCTATTCTCTAACTAACACCCATTCTCTGTAGAAGTTACAAATCCCCTTATAAATCCCATAGTTTTTTTTTTTCTGGAGCTTCCAGCAATTGTCCCAAGTATGTCCTATCTTTGCAGTTAAAGCACACTTTTTTTTTACCAACACCACACTTTTTGTCCTGAAGAGGCCTTCTACAATTTCCCTGTCTCCCATGAATGTTCAGTTTCCTATCACTCTCCCTACCTCTATCCTTCTCAGTCGTTCAAGGTTTTGAGGGAAGGGATTTGTGGATTGGCTCATAATCATCAATGTAATCAAGTGTCAATGTAGCATCACAGTTAACCAGTCTTCAAATAGCTGCATGGGGTATTAGCTAGACTTCATAAAATGTATGCCAATAGCAAAGCTATGATCAAGGTAGTTTTAAAATGCCATATTACTCAAACATTTTTTGCATGATGGTTCAATCAAAATAAATTCATAACCAAAGACAAATGTTGAGTCTTTCTGAAGAAAAGGGACTTTTGTCAAAGCTTTTCATTCTGGCCTTACTAAGAAGATCAAATAAACTAAGATGTAAAGCGAAACATTAATACTGTTGAAAAAACAAGTATTAATTAATGGCAAGTGGTTACTAAAAGACATTGCCATGAGAATGCATCAGTTAGCTAATGACTGACAGTTAACTGTCAACCTTTGTTTAAATTTTAAACCAGGCAGCTTCAACATGAACTAATTGGTCACATCTTTACCATAAGGAATGTGACAGACAGTCTCTGTTATCTGTTTTATTGAATTGAAGCAATATATAGTTTATATTCTTTCTTCCTGTAAACAATCTAGTTTTATTTTATCGTGTAGTTATGCATTTATCTTCTGTGCAGTAATCTGTCATTCTGAAAGCCTGACTGACAATCCTAAATTGGTTGTCAGTGTAATTCTTAGCACACTCTGGATTATTTGTCAAACCTGGAATCACATCAAGTGTAATGTACTATGTTTTGAGTTTTGCAAAAAGACAACTAGTTAAATATGGTGGATATTTTGCCTGTTGCAAGCCCTTAAAGAGAGATTTTCAGCTTGGGCCAACATATCGAGTAGCACGTTGGCATTAAATGATTTATAACTTTACTGATTTGTTTGTTACAAAATGCATTTTTTGGCTCGACTTCATCATCCTGTCAGAGATTTATTGTTTAACATAGTGAAGCATGAAACAGCTAGCGCCACCTGCTGTTTTCTCTCTATATTGATTTTTCTTGTGTTTTGGCCTCATGAGAGCAAGATAAAAGAAAATCAACAACATGTGCCTTCTGCAAATTTCTGCACTATCAAATGACAAGAAGAGAAAAGTATTGGTTTCCGACTATGTCAGGAATAGTGCTCTGCTGTGGTAGAGCACGAAGATTAATGCTGATATCATTGCCTGTAACAATACTTCCTCACACTCAGCAGTTTACCTGTCATTACCAGTCAACATGTTTATCAAAGCCCTGACTTCTCTGGAATATTTTGGCTTAGTTGTAGCATTGCTTTTCAAAGACAGCTCAAATATGAATGTTGCACATTGAAGCATCATGACGTTGAAATTTTCTTGATCGCTTGTGTGATTTCTGTGATGGGTTCACCAAAACCTTCCGCCACTCATTTATATCCATGGGCCTCTGTGTTTCTATCAAAATACTTAAGAATACATTTACACTCAAACCTTTAGGTGTTCAAGGTCAAATGATATTATTTGAGCTGAGATTCATAAGGTTTAGTAACAGTTTTCTTCATTTTCAACAAACTTCTTTTTCCATAAGCCTGCACTACAGTTAAGTAAGATACTGTCAGCCTCATAGTAGCCATAGTCATTCAGATCCCTGGATCACAGGTCGCCCCTCAACCCCTCCAACAACTCAGAAAAACTAAATGGATGATATGGACTTCCCATTCTGTGTCTCATTGTTCACAATGCGTGAAGACATGCTGCACCACAGATGAGATGTTTTGCAACAATGACATTTCATAACGGAAGATAATAACCAACAATGCTTTCTCAAATTATAGGTGGCGTTTGGCTAGGATCTTACATTTTGGTATCAATAAATTATGTCCACATGTTCACTCATTGAAATGATTGTAGTAGATATTGATGTAAATGTTGGCATTGTTGCATTTATTAAAGAAATTGCAACTCAATCTGTCAAATGGTTGGTGCGCATT